>NW_025999968.1:44897127-44949403 GCF_001458135.2 Marmota marmota marmota | reverse complement strand
TATATATATATATATATATATATATATATATATATATATATATATATATCACTTTTACATGCTTGCTTGTTGGTATTCATATTATAATTAACAATCTACAAAGGTTACACTTCAAGCTCTTTTTTATTTCTCTGATTCTATCCAGAATCATTTTCTTCAGTGGGAAAATTTTATTTTGTTAGTTTCTTTGTGTGTTCTAAAATTATCATTACTGTTACTTATATTATTATTATTAGCCTGAATTTTTTGGAATTTTTAGAATTTTCATTCTAGGGTGTTGAGAGAGATTTTTGTTACATAGAGAATTCTAAAATGGATTTTGTACTTATGAATCTTCCTACTTTTTAAAAATTTATTTACAATTTCAAAACAAATACTTATTCTACTTTCAAGGCTGGTTATTTACTGACATTTACAATGGCACAGAATTTAAGCCACCAGATATAAGCATCCTCAGCCAAGGTTAAACAAGGTGACATTCTGCCTTCTGGTTTCAGTGCTCATACTGTAAACAACTGCCTTTCTGCCTTTTATTTAGTGCCATGTTGTTCATGTTTGTGCTTTTGATGGACATCTATTACTCTTCAAAATGGTCTCCAAGGGCAATGCTGAAGTTCTACATAGTGTTCCTGAGTATGCAAAAGCAGCTATGGGTCTTATAAAGAAAACACATGCATTGCATAACCTTCAAGTTCAGGCGTGAATTATATAACACCCTTGTGCATGACTTTGATGATAATGAATCAAGAATAAATAGGAGCATGGCGCAATGGCCCACGCCTGTAATCCCAGCCACTCGGGGGGCTGAGACAGGAGATTCAAGAGTTCAAAACTAACCTCAGCAACAGGTGAGGAGCTAAGCAACTCAGTGAGACTCTGTCTCTAAATAAAATACAAAAGAGGGCTGGAGATGTGGCTCTGTGGTCCAGTGCCCCTGAGTTCAACCCCCTCCCCTAAGATCAGTAGTCACAAATTCATATCTGTGGAGACTGAGTGTCAACACTTCAAGGTATTATTCACTTCATTTATGGCATTCATATTTTCAACTTGAAAACATCACTCAATCCTTATTATTCATCCATAGATCACTTTTTTTTATTTTTCTCACTTAAATTTACAAAATATTTTTTTTCATTTTTCTACTCTTTCACAGTGACATACCAAGCATGCCTATCCATATATTTTTCCTATTCTGTGTTGTAACTTCTTGAATAAGTTATTCAACTTACTTCTTCAGTTTTAAAAGCTTTCTAAGTTTTTATATCTAAATATATTATTTTAGCATACATAACACATATAAGATGTTCTTTTGGGGAGTTTTTTTGATACAGAATGTTAGAAATTTGTAAATTGCGATATTGATTCCAATTTATGTTGTACACTTTACCTTCTTTATTCACAGAAGTAGTGAAAATTTTATTCAAGCCTGGCTTCTTCCTCAACTATGTCAATTATACTGATGACAATTTATTATTCACTGATTTTCAAATGCTACGTTTAAGTATGTAATTTTTTAATTTACTTATTTTTGTGGGTTTTATTTCCAATGAATTATTTTTATGATCATATACTTTGAATATATCACTACAGTTTTGTTCACAGCTTTGCTTCATAAAATATTTGAATACTTTTTTTCATTATAAATATTTCCTTTTTTTTTTTTTGGCTATTTGTGTCCTATTATGGTTTAGATAGGAGGTGTCACTAAAATACTCTTGTGTGGATAATGCAAGAAAGACTAGAGGTGAAATTATGGAGTTATGAGAGCCTTAACCTAATTAGTGCCATTAATTCCCTGACAGAGTTTAGCTGGGGCATACCAGTAGAAATGGAGAAGGTGGGTCATTGTGAGCATGCCATTCAGGTATATACTTTAGATCTTGATGAGCAGAGCTCTCTCTCTGCTTCCTGTTATGTTGTCTTGGGCTGCTTTTCTCAGTCACACCCTTCTTCCATAATGTTCTTTCTTACCTCCGGCCCAAAGCAATGGAGTTGGCCATCTATGGACTAAGTCTTCTGAAATCTTGAATCCCAAAATGAACTTTTCTTCCTTAAAATAATTCTTGTCAGGTCTTTCGGTCACATCAAAAAAGCTATCTAAAATATCTCTTTTTGCAAAAATAAGAAGATGAAACCTAATAATATATTTGACATTTTAGAAAACATGTAAGACTGAATGATGTTATTTTGTTATAAAAAGAATCTACCTTTTCAAAAGATAAAATGAGGGCATTTTACCTTAATCCAATCCAGAATTTTGTTAATAAATGATTTAAATTTTAATGTTTGTGCAGGTTTATTTATTTCCATTTTAACTTTACTGCCTTCTGGAGTTCCCAATAGAAACAATGCATTTGATTTTAACAGGGATCCTCCTCTATGATGTACCAGGACCTCCAATTTTTATCTCCTACCTAGTGAAACTTCTGGGAAAATTCTGTTATGCTCTCAATCTGGACTGACACTTACAAAATAGAAAATGTGTCAAGGAAAAAACAGATTTAAACTTTAGAATCTCTTCTCTGTATTTTTCACTTGAATAAAATTTTATTTCCTCAATTCTTCCTTGTGTTATTAAAAATTCTATGTCTTCACCTAAATACCTATTTACTTGGGGCTTTTCCTTGAGACATTTGCTCTCAATCTTTCTGCCATAGCTAGACTATTTGATCTGAATTGCTAGCTTAATTGGTGGATATTTTCCAGGATTTATTAGCTATCATGTAAATAAAAGGTCATATTCCAGAAATAGCTAAAATTTCTTCCTTCTTTACATCTAAATAATAAAGGCTTTGTTTGAAGACTTTGTTTCTTTATGTACATGAATTTTGCTTGGTTGTTCATTTTGAAATTAGTCCCTCATTAGTTAGATTACCTTTAGAACTTATGCTATTATTAATTATAAAGTTGGTTAAGCTGCATGAAGTCTATTATATTGTGGCTACACTCCAGAAATAGCAAGAACAGGACATATGTCATCTAACAAGACTTTCATTCTTCAGTCTTCAAAATGGCCTTTGTCATATGATTATATATTATTGTTAGATATATAACTACTCATTTGGACAATTCTGGTTACCTAAATTGATTTTTATTAAGTGTTTTTTACCTCTATAATATGATATATTATATTGAGTGAACACTTCTTTCAAGTTACAGGCAAATATCTTAAAGAGAGTGTGAGACTATATTTAGCAAACAAAACATATTTTATGGTCATTGATTTTATTCATGTAAATGAGATGGTGATTAAGGAGACCTGTGGGACTCACTTTTTTTTCCAAATGGTGCTCATTTCTACTGTGCATAAAAAAGGACAAATTACTAATTATGCATGATCAGTTTGATTACATCAGTTTATGAAACACTCAAATAATAGTTTTTGGATTAGAAATATAATTTAAGCCTTCATTTTAGGACAGCAGAGTGCAGAATTTTGGCCTAAGAAACATATACATACATACACACACATATGTGTGTTTGTGGGTGTGTATGTACATATATAAAATTGTATGCTTAATTTAGTCAGTTTATTAGTTTTTCAGGGTTATAACATGTACTAAATGCTGGGTGGCCCAAAACAACACAAATTTATTTTCCTATAGTTCTGGAGGATAGAAATCCAAAATTGAAATGTCAGTGAGTTATTTCTTTCTCAAAACTCTGAGACTCTGAGGAGGGGTCTACTCCATGCCTCTCTTCACTTTCTGATAATGATCAGCATTTCTTGGCACTCTTTGGTTTGTAGATGCATCAATTAAATCTCTGCCTCAAACTTCTCATGACACTGACCTTGTGTCTCTGCCTTCACATGTTCATCTTCTTATGGGGACATCAGTTTTAGATTCAGGGCTCAACCTCTTGTACTATAACCTCATCTTAACCAATTTCAACTATAATGGTACTTTTTCTAAATAAGGTTACATCGTGTTGTATAATTCAGATTATATATAATACATAATTCAGATTATAATCATCAGTGGGGTTTTATCAAAATGAGTTCCTAAACATTTTACAAAGGGCAAGACTGTTCTTTGTGTGATACTATGTTCTGCTTAAACACATAATTTTCAGAATATTTCATTGACTCACACTTCAAAATATTAGTGATATTCTAGCCAACTCAATTTTAGGAAATTAAGAGTCATGATCATAGAATAATACTTTAATTTTTACAATGATTGATAGTATTTAATAATATACTACATTTGAATCAACACATTTCAGAATTTGATTTGAAAAGTAGTCACATACATTTTTAAAAACTAAATTTTAGTTTCCTTTGTTAAGAGGTCATGTCTTATTCATACTATAAACTTTAATGAGTATATTTCAGAAGAAGTCAAATTATCTTTTATGATTTTTCTTAATGACTTCAAAATATTTCTCCTTTTTCTATCAGTCCTTAGTTGTTTTATGTTATGACCTCACATGACCTTAAATAAGCGTACATTTAATACAGTAAAACTTTAGCATAGAAATAACAAAACAGAATATTGTGTGTTTGGAAAAAAGTGCCCTGAAAGTACACCTCTTTTAGTGTTAAATAGAAATAAATTTATTGCTGCATAAAAGATACACATTTATGATGCTAATGTGATATTTGATTCATTAAAATTTCCAGAGGCTGAATGATTTAACAGATGGAAGTTGCTTTAAAATTAAAATATCATATGGTATTCTACCATAAATGCATGTAGGACATATTCTCATACAGAGTGTAAATATAAGAATAGAATCTGCATCAAGTTAAAGACTTAATGTGCCAGTTAAACTCTCTTAGTGTGCATGTGACTATGGTCCTTCCCTTTCCAATTTGGAGGACACAATCACTGAATCTAGTTTTCAAATATGCCTATAGTCAGTGTGCCTCTTTTTTAAGAAAAGGAAAGTATTTGTTTTTCATTTGTTTGTTTGAATTAAATACACTAATATTTTTGAGCAAACTCTATATAGGCATTATAATTAATCATATTATTTTTTTCTTTTTCAAAAGCAGGATAATTTTAAATAATTCTCATATGATAATTTCCATAAATTCTTTAATGTGAAAGGTACAGATTAATTTTAGTACAGGCTGGTTTATAAACAGGAGATAATTTGTCGTCAAGTCAAACCTGATATTTTAAAGTGTAAAATCTACTCTTAAATGACTCTACTTATTAATTCTCTAGAAAAATAAAAGGAAGACAAGAATATTGTCTACCTTGATGATGATGGTATTCCTTGATTAAGGCAATGCTATGAAAAGTCTGAACTTAGGGTAAATTTTAAACTCTTCTTGTAATCATGTGAGTCACAATTCATTTCAAAATTGTGCCATGGATTTTTGATAATTTGGTCATATTATAATAATTTGTTGATTAAACAAACATATATCAAGCACCTGCCTATCACAGATAAGTAAAATCTTAAAACTTAAATAGAAGTTGTGAATGTTGATCTCAGTTGCAAATAAGGGTCAAATAGTAGAGACATAAATTTTTACCATGTCTTAATTATGTGTGAAATCAAGCCAATGATAAGTCTAATGAAAGACAAATAGCTGGAGTGTAAGAAAATTAAACAGTGGAGTGCATATGAACAAAGATGGTGGGCAAAAGCTTTCTTTGGTAAAATTGATGCATTTTACCAGGCTAGATGGCAAACAATGCACGAATGCAGAGATGAAAGCTTTCAGTATGATTAAGTTTACCTACTGAGAAGAAGAAACAGAGATCCTATGTTGCAGCCTCTTGAAACTAAATTATTTAGTGGTCCAGCGAGATTGAATCAGAAAACAGGACAGAAAAATATTGTATGGAAGATCTGATAAGGTGGGAGATTTCTACAGAAAACGGTTATTCAAAAAGTAAATAACTGAATCTGCTAAGGTAATAAGATGAGGAAGGTTATTTTTGTTCATTTAAAAACAAGACTGTAATTAGGGAGTGGTTTTATAATAATAAAAATAATAAAATTTACTGAGAAATTATTGGTAGGTAGCTGAAGAATGAAAGCAAAAAAAAAAAAAAGTAAGAAGATATTATGGTTTAGATAATGTGTCCCTGGAAAGCTCAGGTGTAACACAATGCAAAAAAGATAAAGGGGGAAATGATTGGGTTATAGAAGTTTTAACCTAATCAGTGCATTAATACCCTGATAGGGATTAAATGAGTGTTAACTTTTGGCAGTTAGTGAGTGGCAGAAGAAGATGGGTCCATGGGGGGCATAACTTTGGGTTTTATATTTTGTACTTGGTGAGCAGAGCTCTTTCTCTCTCCCTGGTACCATGTCCCAGCTACTTTCCTCTTCCACACACTTCTGCCATGATGTCAGGAATGCAGCTAATCATCTATGGACTTAGACAACTATCAAACAGTGAGCCTCCAAATAAGCTCTTCCTCTCCTAATTGTTATTGTTAGGTCTTGTTGGTCACAGCAACAAAAACGCTGACTAAAGCAGCAGCCTTAAGTGGTATTTAGTAGGTAACATTACCTTATAGCTTTTATGATTTATTTTCATTAAGAGGTAAAGATAGGAAGATAGTCACAAATAACTGGCTCATTAATATTTTGTGAGAGGGACGGATTTTCAGATAACCTTAGGAATATGACTTTAGACATATTTGAGTCATGCAAGTATGATTACTTATGGATAGGCTGTTTTGTGCACTTAAAGGAAGTCTGCATGGAATATTTTTAGAAACATGCTAACTGAAACAAAGGAAAAGAGAGGAGACAGGATTGCATGGCTCATAACCATGTAGCATCAGAGCAAAATTTTGTTTTAACCATGAGAGTCATTCAGTTGTGGAAAGGATGAATATCAAAAAGAAATATGAAACTTGAAAGATAACCCTGCATCTTCTGTCCGAGCTTTAGAGTTCTCTATTGAAATTTCTCTGTTTACATATTGTAATCTTGTGAAATTTGTATTGTTTTTCTGGGGTGTTAATCCACACAAGGATCCAATACAGAATGAGAACATGATTTTCTTTAGGAAGGTTACTGACCCATTTGTCTAACTAAACTGCTATCATTTCTTGCTCAGATTAATGAAAATTAGCTTTGTATTATTTCTTGAAAAGAAAACCTCATGATAGAAAAACTTTATTTTGCTCTATGAGAAAAAAATTGGGAAAATTTTGTAGTCATATCTTTTGGCACCTCATTCACTAGTGAAGCAAGAATAAAACATATTTTGAAGAAATGCACAGACATTTCTCTAAGAAACATCTAAATAATTGTTGTTTTCATCAAGATTCCACTCCTCCCAGTTTAGGGTTCCAGCTATTTCTGCTCTAATCCTTTTACATTTTAGACTACAAGGACTATAATCAACTTGGCATAGAAAAAGTAAACAAAAATATTATAAAGCATCTTTATTTTTAATTAGACTGAAAATCATGACTAAATTGTATTCTGCCCTGTGCTCTATTGAATTGTTTTCTTTTTCCTTCTTTCAATATATTGCATTGTGTGTTATTAGGTTAAGGATTGAGTTATCCACCATTAAATTGCCTGAAATTGCCTAAGATTGTTTCTAACATGTATTTCAGAAACATCACCCATCTCACAATTGTTAAATTGAAAACAGAATTGTTCATAATTATAAAAAAATCTCAAATATTGTAATGCATAAGTAACTACAAAGTAGTGAATTAATATGTTTCTAAAAGTTGTTATGTATTTCATTTTTGAAACACCATAAATAAATGCTTTTAAAATCTGTTAGAACTTCAGTGTATATAAAAGAGAAGTAAGGAAAGATTTCTCTCTGTTAAACTCTATTAGTTGAAAAGGCTATAGACTCAATACAATTATTTTTCTATTTTTGTTATTTTCTGTGTGTGTGTTTTGAACATAATGTGTATGCACTTAAACTCAACCATAAAGTGATGCCATAGCACTGAATGTTAAAGTAAACGAGTATCAGTACAACTATTATTGCCAATTATAGGCTAACTGGATATAGTGAAACACTGGAAAGCATAATACTCATTAAGATTGTTTTTTATAAATTTGCTGAGAAATCTGTATTGTGATTCTTTCTGAATTCTTCCAGAAATCTGCTGTGTTAATAATCTGCTTGTTAATAGTCATAATAACTAAAGATATATGAAGAAATTGAAAGCATGTTACTATATAACAAAAAATAATCTCTATTATATTTTTGTTGTGACACAAAATTTCTACCTCAATAGCAGAGGCAACATCTACAGTTAATGAGGAGATTAAGTTTCCAGTTACTATAGCCCTGCTGATCGCCCTTCGTCCCACTGGTGGGTAAGTTCACAAAGAGAATCCCTTCACTGTTTCTGCACAGTTTGAATGAAGAACTTCAGACCCTTTACTTATGGGGTTAAGAAAAGTATTTTCTAATAAATAGCCCATTTTTTTCCTTCATTGTAAGCACATTAATAATTTTTGAAAGATTATCAAAAGTTAAGAAAATGTAACATATGGCAAAAGCCTTCTAATTCAATATGCTTCATAGGTGACACATGTAGTGTTTATAGTTATCAAGCTACTTTCTGTGTCAGTGCCCTATATAACCTGTACAGTTCTCTATGGGGGAAAAAATTGAAAGAGGAAGACAAATATTCAAAATTCCAGGGTATCTCTGCCTTACACCTTTACATGTTTCCCTGCCTGTGTTTTACTTTTGCTACCCATGTTATTTTATATGCCTGAAACAGTTTGAATTCTCAGCATGCCAAACAAAAAGCTTAAACATCATTTATTCATCATTCATGATCCTGTGGCTACTCTCGCCCAGTCTCCCTTTTCACACCTGACCTTCAGATCATTTCCTTTGCATAATTACCAGGAACCTTTGCAAATCTGTTACAGTTTTCATTTTCCCTGGCTTTCACCATTTCTTTCTTAGAGCATAGTCTCCATTTCACTGTCTAAATATATTACTATTCATTCTTTATAATTCAGCTGAAATATAATGATGCCTCTTCTAAAAGAAAGTTAATCTCAAGCTTTTATTGTATATTTCCCAAATATCTAGTGTTCCATTCATGATATCATGTGGAAATTAATTGTTTTCTGAAGTGGAAGAATAATTTATTAAATAATTATAATTTCTGACAAGATGCTCCTTTAAATCAAATTGAGTTAAATTGCCAACATTCCTGTTTGTTTGTTTGTTTGTTTTGATGTTTTGCCTCGGGCATTTAGAAATTTAAGCTAATTGCAGGCAAAACCATAAAAAAGGGAAGAGGAAGAGAAAGATTTTGTTGTCAAGAGGTAAAACATGAAAAAGTCTCCCATGCAGATAAATGGAGCAGGTTTTGTCTTTTATGTGACAGGGATGTGTACTCTTCTGAAGAAGTGTTAGCTCTGGAGAGCTGTACATGAGACACAAAAGCACTTGTTCCTTACACTGAATTTCCATTTATGACAAAGATTCCCATGACTCGTTGTTAGAAATTAGCCCAAAGCTTAGAATTTTATACGGCTTTGTCAATGAGAATATCAGAAGTGAACATAATGGATTGAAGAGTCACAATTTCTCTCTCTTTTCTAGCATCATATATACAACCTGAATTCTGACTCTACACAATTCTTTACATAAAAAGAGTATGTATATAGATCTCAGGCTTTTGAGTTAAGCAGAACTTGATTTGAATCTCAATTCTGTGTCACTTTTTACCACACAAATTTGTCATGCTAAACTTTGTATGGCCTATATTCCTCCTAAAGAGAAGTGCAATAAGAAGTATTAAACATGAAAATAAATTGAACTTTTCAATTTTACTATATATTTTTTATCTCATTAATAAAATTAATATTTAGTAATCCTAATTATGCAGATAAAGGCACAACACAACCCAGATTTAATCACCAATTTCTTTCATTTACAAGTTTCTAATTTAAAATCTTACCGCATTATATAAAGTATAATCTGGGTTATGATTTAAAATGCTGTCAGGTAAAATATTATAAAGTAAAAATGGGAAAGATGCATTTAATAATAAAAATATATTAACAAAATGTACAATATATTATGAGTCCCTGGAGCTATTTGTTTTTTATAAAAATTGAAAAAGTCAGGGAGTAATGAGATTTTAATGAAAGATATTTGAAAGAAATTCAGATGTATCTCCTTAGTTTTGCTACCTAGGAAATGGAACAACCAAATTAGCATTTATTATATAAAAATTCAGAAACTAAATGATAAATGCAGCCACAGTTTCTCTCACATCATTTAGACAAAGAAGCCAATTAAGTAGAGCATTAAAAGCTGATGAATCAAAGAGTGGCATAAAATAGCAATTAGAAAATAATCAGTTAATGAAGTAAAATGACAATGCAGAAGTCATCAAATGACAGTAGCAGAACAAGTCCATTAATGAGAAGTGACACTGAAGGATAGAAATGCCAAACAGAACAGCCACTATGACTGAAAATGTATTGGAAAAGATTCACACAACTAATTGGAATTAAAATGCCTGTGGTGCTGAGGGTATTTTGTAGTGCTGATTTGGTATTGCAACAAGAACAACAAATATCTTCTATTCATCTGCTGTAGAGATGACCTTCATGTACACTCTACTTATAAATATGTATTAAGAATTATGTTGAAATATGTGATGTCTTTTGATTAAAAAATAACAATACTTACGTGTATTGAATATGCATACATAATGTGCATATGTACAAATATCGGGAAAATTGTCTCTTTCTTACAGGGTCTACCAGTGCTCTCTGCTACTAGATGACTCAGAATGAGGGAGAAAGCAGATGCGATGGCAGAATAAAATAAAGTATGTTGCCAGTGAATTAAGGTAATTAATTCTCAGCATTTCCCTCTTCTCACAGACCATTTCTGTTAATATGCATGGGCTCTTATAACATAACTTCTTGGAAAATCATAGTCTACAAATTAGCAATGAACCCCAACATTATGAAAATTCCTGTGGGAGCACAAGCAACACAAAGTATAAGTAATACACTTTTATATGTTAAATTGTTACATTTATAGTCTTGGTACTGAAGTTTTCATTAAAACCAGAATACCCACATATCTCTGCCTTAACTCTAAACATACTATCTCTCATACTATCCCCATTCCATAGTGTCATGGTAGTTTTTTTGTTACAGTAGATGAACTCATCTTAACACATCATTGTATCTAAAGTCCCTAGTTTACAATAAGGTTGTCTTGGTGTTGAACATTCTGGTGGTAGGGCAATCAAATACATCTGTCATTACAGGGTCATATGGTGTGGTTTTACCACAGGAAAAATCCTCTGTTCTGTCTATTCATCCTTTTTTTCCCCATATTCTTGTTACCACTGAATTTCATTGTCTCCATAGTTTTGCCTTTTCCAGATTGTCATAGAGTTGAAATTATATAGATGTAAACTTTTCAAATTAACTTTATATGCTTGGCAATAATCATTTGAAATTCCCTCTTCTCTTTTTACTGCTTGATAGCTCATTTCTGGTTAGTACTAAATAATATGCCATTGTATGAATGTGCTATGTTTAAATCATCTGTTCACCTACTGAAAGGCATCTTGATTGTTGCAAGTTTGAGTGATTTTGAAACAACCATGTGGGCTGAGGTTGTGGCTCAGATGTAGACCATTCACCTGACATGAGTGGGACACTGGGTTTAATTGTCAGCACCACATAAAAATAAAATAAAGGTATTGTATCCACCTCAAACTAATAAATAAATAAATTTTAAAAAAAACAACAACCATGTGCAGATTTTTGTGCGACTATACATTTTTAATTCATTTAGTTAAATCCTGAGGAATATAATTGTTATGGTTAGATTTTATGGTAAGAATATACTTAGTTTGGTCAGAAACTATACCAATATCTTCCAAAATGGTGATACTATTCTGCATTCCTACCAGCAATGGATGAAAATTTTTTGTATATGTTTTTGCCAGAATTTGGTGTTATTACAGGATTTTATCAATTCAAACCCAGCATATGATGCTGACATGTTTTCACTTATTTTTCTGTTATCTATATATGTTATCTGCTCAGGTGTATGTCTTTTCATGTCCTTTGCCAATTTTTAAATTGGGGTTTTCATTTTCTTATTGTTAAATTTAAATAATTTTGTACTATATTTTAAATAAAAAATTTTATTAGATGTGCCCTTTATAATTATTTTCTCCAAACCCATAACTTCTCTAGTATTTCTTTTATGAATATCTTTAGGAAAAGAAAGGCCATGAGTTTTAATTAAATCCGGTTTATCAATTCTGATTTCCATGGATCACATTTTTCAGTGTTATATTTAAGAAACTCATCTCCATACCCAACGTCATCCATATTGCCTCATATGTTGTCCTCTAAGAGTATTATAGTTTTGTGTTTTACATTATTTCTGGGATACCATGGGTTATTTTCTTTCTGTATTAATTTTTAAATCAATTTCTCAATATAAACAATATATTCTGTGTCTTCTTATGGGATCAAGTTAAATAGAAATGATATTGTCACCTATTTTAGTCAGCTTTTTCACTGCTGTGACTTAAAGAACAACTGTAGAGGAGGAAATATTTATTTAGGGGCTCACAGATTCAGAGGTCTCAATCCATAGATTGCATGTTCCATTCCTCAGGGATTGAGGTAAATCAGGACATAATGGTAGAAAATTGTGGGAGAGGGAAACAGCTCACATGATGATCAGGAAGCAGAGAGGTTGGTCTCCACTTACCAGATACAAATGTATACTTGAAAGTCTTGTTCCTAATTCTCACCTCCTCCAGCCATACCCTAACACTGCAATTACCACTCAGTTCTGTCTCTATCAGGAGATTAAATCACTGATTGGGTTAAGGATCTCACAACCCAATCATTTCTTCTCTGAAACTTCCTGCCTTGTCTCATATGAGAGCTTTTGGGGACAAATCACATCAAAGGATAACATCAACATATTGGGATTTTGTGTTAATGAACCTGAAGTATTTCTAGTAGTTAGTTATTCAACTTATTTATGCAGAGTTTCAGTTTTTCTCATAAAGATCTTATAGAACTCATTTACCATTATACCTAAATATTTCATTTGGGGGATACTTATATTAATAGCCATGTTTCTCATTTCAACTTCAATCAATTTATTGTTATTGTGTAGGAAAACATTTGACTTATATATTGATTTTGTGTCCTGAAACCTACAGTCACTTCTTAGTTCTGCAAATTTTTTTGATTTTTTTTCAAATTTTCTACATAGATAATTATGTCATTTTCAAATGATGGCAGTTTTCTTTTTTCTTTTCTAGTTTGTGTACTATTTATTTTCATTTTACTTTAGTTAGAATATTGAGTGTTCTCCAAAGACCCATGTGTTAAAGTCTTGATGTCAACTTGACGATACAGAAAAATGATGGAAACTATAGGAGGTACAGCCAAATAAGAGGTTTCTAGTATACTGAGAATGTGCCATTGACAGTGGTTGTGAGTCCCTGGCTTCTTTCTCTTTCTCTGTCTTTTTTTCTCCCTGGTCATCAGGTGACCAGTTTTCTATACTATGTGTTCCTGAATGTGCTACCTAACCACAAGCACAAAGCCATGCAACCAACCAATCATGAACTGGAAACACAAAACTGTGGAGCCAAAATAAACCTTGTATCTTTATATGTTGATTATTTCAGGTCTTTGTTCCAGAAACAGAAAGTTGGTTAACATAAAAAAGTTGATCCAGAGATGTAATGTCATTGCAATTAGTGCATCTGATGATGTGGAATAATATTTGTAATTGGTTTATAGGAGAAGCTTAGAAGAGTAGTATAGAGAGAACCTAGAATTCTATAAACAGAGCTGTCTGTGGTTTGGGTCTTGAGTGACCAACAGAGACTCATGTGTTTACAGTTTGGATCCAGGATGCTGCTATGGATATGACAGGGAAACTTTAAAAGATGGAACCTAGTGAAAGGGCTTTAGGTCCCTGGAGGCATGTCCTCCAAAGGGATAGAGGCCCTGTGGTCCCTATCATTTTCTGTAATCTACACTGAGAAGTTTTACTCTTCCTCACACTCCTGCCATACTCTCTTTCCACAAGCTCAAAGCAAGAGTTTCAAATGGACTAAAATCAAAAAAACTATGATATAAAACAAATTAAATTCCCTTTATAATTTAATTAAATCAAATATTTGTTACTGTAACAGAAACTGACACAGAAAATCAGTAATAAGGAGTAGAATAGTCATTTATGTAACTATGACAAAGTGGAAAAGCTATTGGAATTGGTTTGTAGGAGAGATTAGGTAAAGTTTGGAGAATCAATCTAGAAAAATCCTAGAGACTACAACTAGAAATTAAAGAGCAATTTTGTTCAGGACTCATAATACAAGAATGTGGGCAGTACAGGCTATGTTGATGATGGTTCTGATGGAAATGAGCATTCTTTTGGAAACTGGACTAGAGGCCACACTTTTTGAACTGTAACAAAAATTTGGTTGCATTCTGTCCATTCCCTGAGACTTTGTGGTAGGCTGAACTCAAAATTGAGGGACTAGTTTATATGGCAAAGAAACTTTTAGGGTAGTATAGCTTTAAGTCTATAGATGGCTGTTACTAACTGCTTTTAGCCATATTTGCAGTGAGAAATCAGTATAAAGAGAAGCAGAGATAAAACATAGGACAGCATCAAATCATGAACAAAAAGGATTATGTTTAAGTTTTTAGCCAAGGAAATAACTTATTACTCTAAGACTGGTGAAAATGGTTTGCTGGATGTTTAAAAAACTAAAAACTTGAAGAACAAAATCAAGGAAGTAAAAGGGCCAAGGAAAGAGCAGACAATATTTTGAGCAGACCCAGAGTACAATAGGACCCCTCTCTGGGCCCTGAAATTCTGATGAGTCACCCAGTCCACTGATTAGGGAGATCTAGAGGACCCTAGAGTACAGGAAGCCAACCAGTACACATTCTGCAAAGAGAAAGGTCATTGGAGAAAGAAATATTCCATCTGATAGAGTAGAAGGACTTTCAGTTACTTCTCTCAATTTCATTCTCTTTCAGCAGGGAGTAGCTTGGAGACATCATCACCCATTTTTACATAGAAATGGAATGTAGAAATTGATGCTGGGGAAATATAACAGTGGCCCACTTTATGCTTTGAATATAGCCCTTGCTGCTCTACCACTGTAACTTATTTTTAAAATGAACATGTTTCTTTCTCTTCCTCTCGCATTGTTTCTCCATAATTTCTCCTCCTCCCTAATCTTAGAGGACATATGATTACCTTTATTCCCCATTCTAGGCAGAGTTATCTGTCCTTGAGCACACACTCACAATAGGAACAAATTAATCCAGACTTTGGGGACGGTACCAGTAAATCTCAGAATGTACTGCTCCCAAATTAACAAGGAAATTACAACTTCAACAGAGAACACCTGCAATATAGCCTTTGGATCACCTCCTTAAAAGCCCCACATTCCTATTGATTGGCAGAATCAAAGCCTCTGGGATAGAAGTACACTCTGTTCTTCCTTTGGTAGCAAAGCAATAAAAATTTTCTCCTGTTTATCAATAATAGTATAATAACAACAACAACAACAATACAAGTGCTTTGCATTAGGAAAATTGGAATGAAACTTGGGAATGGGCAAAGTCACAGTTATCACCAATTGAGAGATAAAAGAAGAGCAAATTTATTTTAAATAATTTTCAATGCAGAATCATTTGAGAAGAGAGTCCCAGGGAACCTTGCACACCGAGCATTTACTTAGGGAATCATTTTCCTATATTTGGTTAGTGAGCATTCAAAGAAAATTGCAATCATGGTTTAGGCATGCCCAAGTATAGCTCAAGTTAGAAGAAGACTTTGGCATTGTTCACATAATGCTGGTGATACAGTCATGCAAAATACAAGGGTTATTCAGTGTATGTCAGTACTTTTCTCTATTGGAACAGAATCAACAGCATATTTATTTGCATAATTATAAAATGTGATTCATTAGATTGGCTTAATACCCAAAGGCTGGAGAGTCTTACAATGTCTGCTTGTATGCTAGAAAGACATAGGAACAACTAGCTATTGATCCAAGGATCTGGAGCCTCAGAACAAGAGGAAAAAGAAAGTCCAGTCCAAGATGAAGCCCTGGAAATTCCCAGAGACTTTATGGTAAATGTCAACTTTGGAAAAGGAAATGAAATGGAGTCTGATGTTTAGTGGTGACGGCAGCATCAATAGATTAACATGCTAAAGAATTGAACTTGCATCAATGTGGCTTCCTCCTTTTTCCATCTTTTGTTCCTTTTAGAAATCCAGCCTATTGGGCAGTACTGTTCACATTAGTGAGGCTTTAGTTTAATATTCCACATGCTTATCATCTCTAGAAACACTTTTGTAGACACCCAGAATTATCTTAGTCCTAGGCATTTCCTAGTCTCTTCCAGTTAAGTTGTCAATTCAGATAATTCATCGCCATATAAACTTTCACTAAGATTTTAAAGTAAAGCTCCAGAATACAGGTAGTGTGTCCCAGAATCAGAATACCTTCAAGCAGCACAAGACAGGGTGATATATGGAGCAGCAGACATGAATTCAAAGCTTCAGCTGAGATCCCATGGGGTCTAGGTGCCTGCTATGTGAAATACCTACCAGCGAAAATTGCAGGCATCATGCCAGACCTTCTCAAAAGAGAGGTCATGTGACTGTCAGCCAGTAAGGTCCTAGAGGCATGGCTACCCAAGTTCTCAGGACAATACATCCCACTGCAGTGTGCCTGAAATACTGGATATGGAGATTTATGATTTATGATTTGTGTTTGCCATCCTGAGTTTTGTTATTCCTTTCAGGCTCATATTTATTAATTTCCTATTATTTCCAGATGGAATAGAAATATGTACCCTGCAAATGTCTCACCATTATACCTTGAAATTATGTACTTTTCTAAACAGGAGTTTGCAGCTAAAAGTTTCCCTTTTGCCTTTGAGGAGACTTTGTACTAGGTCTTTCAATAAATTCTTAAAAAAACAAAGACTCTGTGGACCCTAGGAGATGGACTTAATACATTTTGTATTGTAAAATGGACATGGACCTTTGGGGATAGGGACAGGATACTAGATTTCTGATCTTGAGTGTCATCTAAAAGCCTACGTATGAAAGCCTTGGTTCCTTAGAGGTAGGGGTGGAGGCTGGGAGGTGGTAGAATCTTTTAGAAATGGGGCCTAGAGAAAGGCCTTCAAGTCATTGAAACATAGACATGAAGGGAACTGTTAACCTTCCAATTCCTTCCTCTCTCAATTTTTGTTCCCTGGCCATAAAATACGTGTTTATTCCTGCCATGTGCAGCTTCCGTGCTGTGCTGCATTGCCATTGACCCAGGGGAAGGGAAGAACTGATGTGGACTGGAACCTCAAAACTCTGAAGCAAAATACAGCTTTTATTTTTGTAAGTTGATTATCTCAGTAATATTATTGGGAAGAATGAGTAACAAGTTTTTCTTGTCTTATAATAGCTGTATCTTCTAACATAGTATTGCCAAACAGTTTTGAGGGAGAAAAATTATTACCTTACTCCTGTTTTTAGGATGAAAACTTTGAGTTTCTCACCATCATGTATTATGCAAGCTGTGTGTGTGTGTGTGTGTGTGTGTGTGTGTGTGTGTACACACATGTGCATATTTAGGTATCTTTTATAAACTGAGAATTTCTTTATTTCTAGTTTTGAATGAGTTTTTGTAATGATTGAGTAGTGGATTTTGTCAAATATCTTACCGGCATCCATCGATGGAATCATGAGATTTCTCTTCTTATCCTTTGATATAATAGATTATATTGATTAATTTTCAAATATTGAATTAAACTTGCACAATTGAGATACATTCCACTGATTTTGGTAATGGTGTATAACTCATTTCATACATTGTTGGTTTTAATTTACTAATATTTCTTTGATGATTTTGTCACATATGTTTATGAGAGATATTAGTCTTTAGTTTTATTTCTTCATAATATCTTCATCTGCTTTAAGTATTAGGGTAATAGCCTAACAAGAAGTGTTAGCAAATATTTCCTCTGATTATTTTCTAGAGAAGATTATACAGAATTGGTATAATTTTATCTTTAAATGATCCATCCTATATCCTACCATACTGCTTTAGTGTTTCAGAAGTTTATACATTATTGATTTTATTTTTTAATAGCTAAGATATATTTAGATTACCTATTTCTTCTTCTGCTTGTTTTTGTTGATTGTAGCTTTCTTAAAATTGGTCAATTTGTCTATGTTATCACTTTTTTATGCATAAAGCTGTTATTATACTTTTAGTTTCCTCGTGATATTCAACATTTCATTTCTAATAGAAGTAATGTGCGTGTGTGTGTGTGTGTGTGTGTGTGTTTCCTTAGCATAGCTAAAGATGTGAATGTTACTAAGCTTTTCTAAGAAATTTCTTTTTATTATGTTGATTTTTTCTTTACTTATTTCCTATTTGGAATTTTACTTATTATTTAATTTTTACTGTTTCGTTTCTTACTTTTTACTTAATATTCTTCCCCACCCCACCCCACCCCTAGATTTCTGAGATGAAAATTTAGACTATTGAATTTAGATCATTCTTCATTTTAATATATGCATTCAATACTATAAATTTCTTTCTGCATTGTTTTCTCTATATCTTACACATTTGATAGTTGTATTTTGTTTAGTTGTATATACTTTGAATTTCTCTTGTGATTTCTTATTTGACCTATATGTCATTTAGACATGTGTTCCTTAAACTCCAAGTATTTGAGGATTTTTCAAACTATCTTTTTGTTATTGATTTCTGACTTAATTACACTGTGGTCTGAGAGAAGAAATTGTGTGATTTCTATTCATTTTAATTTGTTGAGGTGTGTTTTATATTTCAGAAGAATATACTTATGTCTTGGTGAAGGTTCTATGTAAGCTCAAAAAGAATGTGCATTCTGTTGGATAAATTCAATAAAATAGTATATAGATGTCAATTTTATCAAGTTGATTGATGACACTGTTGAATTCAACTGTATTCTTACTGGGTTTCTGCCTGCTGGACCCATCATTTCAATAGAGTAGTGTTGATCTTTCCAATTCTTATGGTAGATTTATCTATTTCTATCAGTATTTGCCCCATATACTTTTATGATTCCTTGTTAGGTGCATACATGTTTATTATGCCTTTTAGGAAAATTGATTCTTTAATCATTAAATTATATCCCACAGTGGCCCAGAGAGACTTCCATGCTCTGGAATCTGCTCTGTCTGAAATTAGCATATGATCCTTACCTGATTTGAAGAGTGTCAATATGGTTTATCTTTCACTATTTCTTTACAATAATCTATATTTATTTTTATATTGGAACTGGGTTTCTGGAAGACTATATGTGGTTAAGTCTCATTTTGTGCATTCACTGAAAATTTTTGGCTTTTGTTGGGCATATTTAATGGGTATGTTAGTATGTATGATATTTGAGGTAATGATGGATGTCATTGGATTAATATCTACTATAATTGTTACTGCTGTTTTTTTTTTCACTTATTGTTTTTGTTGTTGTTGTTTTGTTTGTTTGTTTGTTTGTTTTGGTACTGGGGGTTGAACCAAGGTGTTCTAACCACTAAGCAATGTCCTCAGCCTTATTTTGTATTTTATTTAGAGATAGAATCTCATTAAGTTTCTTTTCTTCTTCTTCTTCTCCTTCTCCTTCTTCTCTTCTTCTTCTTCGGTGAGGCTGAATTTGAACTAGCAATTCTCCTGCCTCAAATTCCCAAGCTTCTTGAATTTCTTCAAGAAACCCAGTTCCACTATAAAAATAGATATAGATTAGTGTGAAGAAATAGTGAAAGATTAACAGTTTTGACACTCTTCAAATCAAGCAAAGATAATACGCTAATTTCAGTGTGCACCCCCACACCCCGTTCACTTGTTCTTTTATCTTTTACTTTTTCTACACTGTGTGATTGTATTGGATATTTTATATGATTGTACTTTTTTGTTTTCTTAGAATAATAATTATACTTCATTTTTTTTTACCTGTTTTCATGGTTTTTGTTATATATTTAAAATAATCCAAAACTTCTTTCAAATGAGACTGTACTGTTTCATTGGTAGTGTGAGTACTTTACTGTGGGAGGCCATCCTTGCACGTGATTTGAGTTACCTCCCTGGCTGGGTGGGAGGCGCTTAGACACAGCTGTGTCAGAGTTTTCCCTACCCTTCTCCAAGTCTGAGGTTTTGTCTGTGCAGAGGCCTGTCTGGCCACTGCCTCGAACCCAATCTTCACCCCTGATCTTGGGATGCTGCCCCCTTTAATTTTCATTGGATGGGATTTTCCCCAGAATTTTTTGTTCCCCAATAAAAGTCCACTCCCTGGCATGTTCTCTCCCTCCCTCCCTCTCTCCCTCTCTCTCTCTAGCCTCTTCAGTAAACCTCTCTACCGCATTAGGTGGCTGGAGGCTGGAGCTAGGAGAAGCCGTCCTGGAGCTGGTTTTAGAGTAAAGGGTAATTAGAGTCTTGTCTCTTTAATTTAAAACACCCTAGAGTTTTCTCACTATTGGAACCATCTTTCATGAAGCCAGCGCGGGCTAGACTTTACAATAATTAACTATGATTAATCCTTTTTTCATACCTTGTTTCTTTGTTTCTACTTCACTCATATATAGGGATATATATATATATATATATATATATATATATATATATATATATATATATATATCCCTATATATATACACACATATATAAGCATGCATAATTGCTATATTTATTATAAATAAATAATGATGCTAGATTATTTAAAAATAGGAAATCTAAAATTTGTTTTTCTTTTATTATGTTCTTCCTTTCTTTGTAGATCTGATTTATGATCTATGATATATTTTCTTCTCCTTGAAAAATTTCCTACATTTTTTTCAAGGCAAGATCATTGGCAATAAATTTCCTCAAATTCTGTTTTTTTGGGGTTTTTTTTAGAAAGTCTTTATTTCCTTTTTGAAGTAGAATTCCACAGAATATAAAATGCTACATTGGTGTTTTGTTCACTTCTTCTCAACACTTTAAATATTGCACTGTACTTTGATCTTGCTTATGTGTTATATGAAAAAAAAAATGGATATAATTCTTTTTTTTCTTTTCCTATAGGTAAGGCATTTTGTCTTATGCATCTTCTTTTTAAAATTTAACCTTTATATTTGATTTCTGCAGTTCAAATATGTAGTTTTCTTTTACTCTTGTTTTAAAATTTTTTCTATTCCTTAGTTTTTTCATTGTCTTTTCTCTCTATATATTTTTAATCTTGCTTGATTTTTGAAAAGTCCTAGAGTGTGGCTTAATGTCTGAAATTAATTTGGGTATATTCTCAGTGATTATTTTCAAATATTGCTTCCTTCCCTTTCTTTTTTTCTACTCATCCTCTTATATAATTACACATATTTGTACCATTTATCATTGGCCCAAAGTTCTTCTATGTTATGTTCCTACTTTCTTTCCAGTTTTCGTCCTTGTGCTGTTCAGTCTTAGAAGACTTTATTGACATATTCTTAAGCTCAGACATAGATGTTGTAGTAATGTCTAGTCTATTGATGAGCCTATCAAAGGCATTGTTAATTTATGTTAGAAAATTCATAATCATTTTTATTTATTTCTCAGAATTTCCATTTCTCTTCTTATTTTAGTCATCTTGTCTTATACAGAATTAATGTAAAACATTTGATAGACCTAATTTAAGATATCAATCTATTAAAATTTTAGAATATAATTCAGTACTTTCTTGCCTATCACAGCCAAAAAGAAAAGTAACAAAAAAGAGATAAATCTGCTAAATCACAATAAAATCTTTATGCTGTGTATAATATTGATAAAGTGAAAAGACAACCTACTGAATGGGAGAAAATATTGAGAAGTCATAAATATGATAAGTACCTTTATCCAGGATATATAATGGATTTTTAGCACTAAGTATTAAAAAATATATCTCAATTAAACAATGGACCCTAGATATGAATGAATACTTATAAAATAAGACATATTAATGCCTAGTAAACATACAAAAAGACTATCAACATCATTAGCTATCAGGCGAATGTAAATCAAATCAAATCAAAACCATGAAGTATCAATTCACACCCACTGTCATAGTTTTATCCTAGTAACCTGACAATAATAAGTGTTGGTGAAGAGGTTGAGAAACTGGTATCTTTATATATTACTGGTGGGATGTTAAGAGTATGGTTAATGTGGAAACTAATTAGTCATATTTTCAATAGATCAGAGGTACATTTACTACATATCAATTTCATTCCTATGTTTGCAAACAATAGAGTGTTATGTAACAATAGAAATGAACAAGCATATAAAAATGTTGCAACAAGGAAGACACTTGAAAATGATGCTTAGTAAAATAAGCCATTTGTTAAAACTGCGTATTATCTAACTTCATTTAAGCACAGTATTCAAAAGAGGTAAATCTGTAAGTATATAATGTACCTAAGTTTTTGCCTAAATCTTTGGGCAGTGTGCCTGGACAGTGATATTAATGTGTACAGCAGTTCTTTATGGGTGATGAAAATGTCATAAACTCAGACTGCAGTAAAAGTTGTACAATTTATGAATATACCAAAAATAATACAGAATTATACAAATAATTCAGTGAGTTTTAGAATATATAAATTATATATCAATAAAGCATTAAAATAAAAGAGAAATTTCACATTAGAGGTCATATTATATAAATGAAAACCAAATTGAGTTTCAGTAATTAAGACAATGTGTCATTTTATTAAAACATAGAACAACAGACAGGAAATAATAAATTGGATTATTCCTCTTCTCACAGCTGATAAAGTATAATTATGGGAATCTCAACTCTGAACCTACATTAAACTATTCCACTTCACTTCAAAAATTATGAAACATTGAGTTCAGACTTTTAGTAAATGTATTTTACAGTAGTGTTTTAAACTCTGGGTGCTTAAAAAGACAAACAAAACCCAGTATAATGACCTCATTCTAAGGAATACTAATTTACTTCAGCAGGGTGTGGTCCAGGACTCAGCATCTGGCCTAGGGGAAAAAAATGACTTGATGATATCATTGTTCAGTCAGTTTTTGAAATAACTATTTCATACATAGAATAATAATGGAGATATACAGGTATTTGAAAGAAGATAATTGATAAAATTATATGTGGTGAAAATCATTAGACTCATAATCTTTATTTAATATGCTATAAATCTCATGCAATTTTCTAACTAAATATAATAGATTTCATTTATTAAAATGAAGAATCCAAATTTGTTCTTTAAGCAATTTGTACACAGTGACATTAAACAATTATTCAAATTAATATTAGCATAAACTTTCCAACTTTATAAGATAGCTGAAAAATCAAAGACAACCTGGAAGTGGTGTCCAATGCATGTAATCCCAGCCATTTGCAAGGCTGAGGCAGGAGGACTTTGAGTTCAAAGCCATCCTCAGCAAAAGCTCCGCACTAAGCAACTTGGTGAGACCTTGTCTCTAAATAAAATACAAAATAGGGCTGGGGATGTGGCTCAGTGATCAAGTATCCCTGAGTTTAATCCCCGGTACCAAAATAAAATAAAATAAGTACAAATAAAAATAAAGTTTTTAAAAAATCAACCACAAAATTTAAACAACTACTAAAGTGAATTAGAAACCAAAAATTAAAAAACAAGTCAGAGGTATTGTGAAAACTCAATATAGCACAGTTTGCACTAAAAATCATAAAAAAATTATCAATAACCTAAATGTATTTAGTATTTTCTAAACCAGGCTGTGAGGCTATATAGCAAAACTTCCATTAATTTAGGATTTTTTAGTAAACTGATGTGATCATTAAGGTAGTTTGATTAGGTGAACATTATATCATATCCTTAATAACGTACTAAGGGTAATTTCAGATGTCCTAGCTGGTGCTTTATTTTACATTGCCTTGAGGAACACTTGTACATTGCAAAATAAAGTAAGTATAAAAGACTGCGAAATTAAAACCATGCTGCACGCTCCCTGGCATATTTTTGGTGAATTAAATTTATCGGTTAATTTGATTTTCTTCCAATTCTCCTTATTATAGATTTGCATGATGATGGTGGAGGTCACAAATAACTAATTTTATTTCTAATCTGTAGCTTTCCATAAGAATTTTTGTATGTATAATTTTAGTAGGATCAACTGCTCATCAGATTAAAGTCAATTGATAATGTGAAACAGGTTTTTTCATCATACGTATTATATACAAATAAGGATATGTATGAATATACATGTTTGATCAAGCTTTGAAGAATACAAGGCACTCTGTACAGTGTTATAAACATGATATAGTATTTGATACTTAAGGCATATCATTGAGAAACAATGAAACTTAAAAATTATGAATAACTATTAAATGGGAAAGAAAATTTAAATATAATATCTTCTATTCCCAAATTTATGTTTTTAACTTCTATGGTAATTTGCCCCTAATTTGTCCTCCATAAATTTAATTCTATGGTCTTTCAATGTAACAATTAAGCTACTAAATTCAGATCTCAATGTTTCATTGATTAGATATTTGTAGAGATCAAAATGACACAGGACGGACTTATGCACAGCTAACTGGTAGCTATTCCTAATTTTTATACATTATGGGGGAAATCATAATGATTTAGATTTATAAATTTTCATATAACTCTTCCACTATGGTTATATGAAGAAGCATAAAAAAGTATAGTATTCTGACTATAGTTTTCATTAAAATCTTCCTGTTTTAATTATAGACAATCACAGTCTTTTTTTCTTTTACTTTGGCTATTTACTAAACATTGGTTAATAACAGCAATACAAAGAATAAAGAGTGTAACAAATAATCTTTGTTGCTATACCCAAATTCATCCACATCCACATGGAAGAAGAAAGGCTGTAAGGAAAAAAATTAAAACTGATTTATTCAACCATAGCAAGAAATTACATAACTTCTCTCTTGGGAATAAACCAGGACTCTCTACAACACAACATAGTTCCCCAACTCCAATAGTGCTTTATTCAAAGGTAAACATAAGCATTACTGTCTGCCCTAGGACTTCAATGAACAGAGAAGGAATTATAACCATATTTCAAAATTAGTTTTTTCTTTTCATCTTTTAATATATAATAGTGAATATTAAGGAATATTCCAAAGTTTCAAAACATTTCTTAAATTATGTGAATTTACTCTGTCCATATGTTTAAAAGGCTTTACCCTGATAATTCTTTATACTACCATACATTCTTTAAAAAGATGATGGCTCTGCTAGATGTTAATGGATTGATGATGAGATTCAGATTACAAATGTCATAAATGCTATGTGACAGACATCATTTGAGCTGAGTGTGAGTTTCATTTAAGTGATTTTTTTTAGGGAGACTTTTTCAAAAGTAATTTATACATGAGACTGGAAAAAAGAAATATTTTTCTGTTTATGAAAGATGTTAATATATGATTAATTTTTACAAAATCTGTTTTTCTTTCTGTATTTATCTTCGAAGAAAATAAGCAAAACCAAATTCTAAATGCTTTTGCATTTTCTTTGCCTGGATTGTCATTGAAACCAAACCAAAGTAAAATTTTCTGTTTGCAAAATAATGCTACTGCTTTGATTGAGGACATGGGTCTTTTATTTATTTACTTGTTTTTGATTAGACTGATAAAGCACATGAATAATTGTGAAATCATACTAAACATTTTGGGTGTAAGTCTGTGAAGTTTTATGCTGTGATATAATTACTCAAAGAAAACAAAAATAGGGAAATATAATACACATAAGATTTGGGGGGTTCAAGTTTGTTTTTATAGCTGATAGTTTGCATATTTTCAGTATTTTCCTTTTAAGGTTCTCAAGGGTTTAACATACTGAAGTTGAAGTTATTTTGTTTGAACTTGCTTGATTGCAAATCAGATATAACTACTATTAAAATGAAGTGACTGTTTTATTTTAGAGTACTGCAGTAAGAAAGTGTTGCTTTGATTATGACAATGCTAGCTTTGTTTTAAAATAATAAATATTACTACAATGAATCTCTATATATTATATAAACTTTCATTTCTTGGGGATCAGTAACCAAGAATGCAATAGATGTTTTATATGGTGATTAAAAATTTACATTTTTAAGAAAAATGCCCAAACTATTTCTAATGTACCTTTGCTACTTCACATTCTATTAGGAATTTATGAGTAGTACTTCCTATGCTTCTTTATCAGTATTTAATATTGCCAGTATTTCATTTTAGTTATTTTCATCATTCAGTGAGTTGGTAGGGGTACCGTTGATTGAACTCAGGGACACTTGACCACTGAGCCATATTCCCAGCACTATTTTATTATTCAGAGACAGCATCTCACAGAGTTGCTTAGTGCCTAGATTTTGCTGAGGCTGACTTTGAACTCGTAATGCTCCTACCTCAGTCTCCTGAGTTGCTGGAATTACAGGCATGCACTACCATGATTTTCATCATTCTTCTTTTTCTGTCTCCTTGATTCTTTTATAAGTATAGTTGTTCTTATTGAAAAACATCATAATAAACAAAATTCCCAGGCAAGACATTTGGAAATTAAAAAACAATGAACAAACAAAAAACACAAAGGGTCCAGAATTTCATTATATCTACCTATTTTGTCTATTAATGTGTAATATTCTCTCCTTAATCTGAATATTCACTTTTAGTAACAACAGATTCTTAATCATGGCCAATACCCTGTCCTCCATTTTAGATCTAATTCTATTTGACATTGCTTCCAATATCCCTTGTCTTAAGGCTAAAGTCTCCTATAAGAGCTACATACAACGTTTGCTATCCATTGGAATTATCTGGAAGCTTAAAATACAAATGCTACTTGTACCATCTCCCCAGGGATAATTAGTTTAAGTAGCCTGGTGAGAAATGGGACATCATGGGTTTTAAAGCTTTTTAGGTAAGTTTCATGCATTGTCATTGCTGAGAACCAGTGCCTTAGATAGTGCTTTATGTTTATCAGGCTTGTATACCTTAACCATATTCCTAACAAGAGACTATGACTACCACTTAATTGTACATTGGGTTTTGGAGAACCCTGCTCCCAGTACCTATTTTTGGTAGCTTGGGTAGGAGATACTAAGACACTGGTTCTTCACATATTGATAGTGTATCAATGCATTTCATTGATATTTTGTGTACAAATAACAGTTGTTTGTTTTAGAATGCCCTCAAACATGCCCGAATGCCCATCTGGAGCTATTGAGCTCAAATCAACACATTTCAGTCCCACTGTAAGAACATTGTGCTAATGTTCTCCCTTTGATTATAAATACCTTATGCCAAGTACAATTTGTCTTATGGCTGGTGAGTTCTTACCCTGCTTTTTAGGTCCCTATTCTTCTTCTTTTTATTTGATTTTTTTAATGTATATAACAGTAGAGTGTATTTTGACATATTATGCATACATTTAGTTTAACTTATTCTAATTTGGATCCCATTCTTTCCATTGTAAATGAAGTGGAGTTTCACATATATGAACATAGGAATGTTATGTCCAATTCATTCCACCTTTTTTCTTATCCCCATCCCCTACTCCCTTCCCTTTATTCCCCTTCATCTAATCCAATGAAGTTCATCATTCTGAGAGATGTGTAATAATTTTTTTATAGTTTGAGGCTTTGTATTACTGACAGCTAATGAAGTTGAACATCTTCTCATTTGTTAATTTGACTTATATATTTGACCTATATTATTCTTATTTCTCAAAAAATCTATTAGTATTTTTTGCGTGTGTGTGTTGCTAGGATTGAACCTAGGGCCTCGTCCTTGCTAGGCCAAGTGCTCTATCAATGAACAACACCCCCAGATCCTTATACCCACTTTGAAATTTTTATGTATTTGACCATTTTTATTTTCTTCCCTTGTGCTTTGATAGTTCCCTACATTCTAAATACTTATTCTTTAGTGAATATGTGATCTTCAATTTTATGGTCTTCAATTTTTTGTTGTGTTGTTCCTAAACAGTAGCTTTCTTTTCATTCATTTAACAGGACTGGGAACAGATAAAATTTTTAATTTTGTTATATTCAATTTACCATTTATTTTATTGCATATATTTTGCTTTTGTTATCATACCCAAGAAATGTTTGACTAGACCTGTGTGACAAAGTTGTTCTTTCCTGCATTGAATCCATTTCATCAAATTATATTATAGATCATGTTCTGCCATAGATTTAGATTAAGAGCATCATTCAATAATTTTCCTGGATTAAATTATTTTAAAGGAGAATGTATATCATGAATGGCTGATGACCTTTCCTCTAATTTACACCCAACAATAAAATTTCTGATTGAATAGCCAGATGATTACCTCACGGACTATATTACTCTGATCCATAAAGTCTTTTTAAATTAAGCTAGTCAATTTTATAAGCTACTTCAAAATATGTTTACCTCTTGTTTGTATGATTAAGGTGAAATATAATGAAACCCCTTAGCTGGTAAATATTTACCCTATGCATATTTAAGTTTTTACATGAATTATTGGATTTATAAATTTCCTTTTTTGTGGTACGGAGAAACAAAGATAATTTATTCATGAATATTTTATTAGCAATATATAAGAACCTTATTTTTTCTTCTTTTATAATATTGGAAATATGACATCATACTACTCTATGAAAAAATTACATTCAAATCCATAAAACATTGCACTGTAATAAAAATCATTATAAACTATTATAATAGCTTAAGTCTACATATTAATTAGCCATAAATTGGTAATAAGTGTATTTAAATTAAACCCAATTTTTAATCACATATTTAAACCAAGAACTCCATTATTTTTAAACACTTAATTTTTCTAATTGTGCATTATCAGCTTTGTATAAAGAAATTTTGTATTTTCATTTTTAAAGTATGAATTTGTGTATTCTTTGTCTTGAATCAAAATTAAAGTAATTGTGGTATTTCATGTACTTTAGTTTTCATAAAAATTAGATTCAAAGTCATGTCTCCACCAAGGTTTATTGGACAAAATTATTTTTAGAGGAAAATATTGCCCATTTATTATTAATTTATATACAAATGTACATACAGAACTTTAATAGTTTATTATTGAACAACAGCCATTAAACAGGAGAAAAATATGAACACATAGGAGAAAACCCCTGCCAAAATGATGGATGTGTTAATTAAAACAAATTAGAACAATAATCTCAGGTTCCATACACACACGAAACAAAAATATAAATGAGCACATAAGGTCAATATGGCCTGGATATTGAACTCCAAAGGCTCTATGCTTTTCACCAGAGGGAGCTATAGCTCTTAGCTTCAAAACATTGTGAATAAATAAATAAAACAACATACGGTAGTTTTAAAATGTTTCTTCATTCATTTATGTTTGCTGTGTTTATTTTCAATTTACCAACAATGTGGTAGGTAATTAGTTATTTTCATCATATAAGAAAATAAGTGTTGTTAGGAAGAATACATATTTTAACTCCTCTGCTTGCAGAGTGCATTGCTGCTACTAAGCTTCCATGGTGGGAACCTCAAGTAGCAGAAAGGGGCATAAACCCTAAACACTATAAGAGGGAGCCAGTAGATAACATTTCTCCCTGGTCCCCCCACCCCCATGCTGTCTTACCTGAATGTTTGGACTTATGCTAGTACCTTCAGCTTCTCTAATGACATTCACTGTGGAAGGGCATTGAGATACTCTTGTTGCATCAAGGTGTTCATTTTGGTCTTCCCCTTGGTTTTGAACATTGCCCCCCAAGTCCGTGCCTTTTTTTTTTTTTTAAGAATTTCATGTTTTTGTCAGTTTCGTTTCTCTAGAAATTCATCTAAGGTGGTCTTAGCCTAAAATTTTTCTTGCCACAAGGTATGCTCCTCCACCCCTGGGAACCTGGGCTGAAATATTTTCTAAATGGTAATTGCAATATAAGTTTAAAATTTAAAAAATAATATATAAATGCAAAATTATGTATGTCAAAGTTATTATATGACCATATGTCAGAAAGCATCTAAAAATTAAAGAAAATGTTTCCAAACAGCTAAAATTAGGGCTCAATGTTTGAGATACTAGAAGCTGGTTGCATATTCTAATAATGATGATGATAATAGAATTCCAAACTCTTGAAAACAAAACAGAATGAGCCAGAGGAAAGTTTTATAAGATAGGAGAATTTGCTCATTCATTTAACAAAACAATTTCCAAATCTTGGGTTTGTGCTTGTATTAGGGAATCTAAAAGTTAAAAAAATCAAGTAAATAGAATTTCTGGAATAAATCATATATGTTGATAACATGCAGAAGCATATCAGAAAATGCAGTTAACTTTTATGGAGGAATCTGAAAAGACATCACAATATAGTAGTTCAGCTAAAGTATAAAGAATGAGAACTGTGTTAGTCAGTTCATGCTGCCATATTACAACACATGGCCCTGACAATTGAAATAATAAAATTTATCTTCCCTCAGTTGTGGAGGCTGTGTTTTTATAAGAACACATTAAATAATGAGAAACCTACCCTCATGACCTCATATAAATTTAATTACCTCCCAATGACATCTCTAAATACCACAATGCTGGGTGTTACGTGTTCTATATATGAATATGAGAAAAGGGTATGATTTAGTTCATAGCAAGAATATATATCTGTGATTGCCTGAATGTTGTGACTACTTCATGTACAACCAGAGAAGTGAAAAATTCTGCTTAATTTGTGAACAATGAATCGAAAATCTTTCTACTGTCATGTACAACTGTTTATAACAAAGAAAGACACACACACACACACACACACACACACACACACATATATATATATATATATATATATATATATATATATACAGCACATTATACTAGGTGCATGGAATAAAAAGAAAAGTCCAATGTTTTCATTGGCATAGTGGGTGTTTATTTTTAAAGACTCAAAAGTTTATGCAACATTTATAAAATATTCCACTTACTATGGAAAGATTGTAGGCTAAAAAATGTGGTTTAGACCTACTGGGAAATGGACTCGAAAATAACATACTTGATAATTAAACTTAAGTCCCCAAATAATAGGACACTTTTAAGATTACAGGTTCTCCCTAACATGAACTTGCCCTTGTCCAGTTCTTCGTCCTGACCAAAGAATTAGATAATTCATCCTTATTTCAGTATGAGTTCATAGTAGAGCTCTCTGGGGAGTGTTTCCCTAATAGAGATCACTAGACAAACAGCAATGTTTAAACATTCTCATGAGCAATTGAAGATTATCTCCTTCACTTAGTTGTAACTAAGCCGCAGTCTACCAGGGATGAGCTCATTCTCCCCATCAGGAGGGATTAGCACTTTTAAAAGATAATCCACTTTCTTGAGAAAAGTCTCTAATACTAACTCTTTCGTTATATTTTCTCATACAACAGTGGGAAGATTATGTTTTGACACTGTGGTACTATAAATGGATCAATAAAATATAGTATCCTATATATAAAATGTAAAGCTGTGTCCTAAAACTGATAAGTCACATTTTATTCTTTTTCACATCTTAAATCATATAAAGGCATTTTGTTTCACAAACCCCCTTTAGAGAGTTTGCTATGAGAGTAAATATTAACATATATTAAAAAAAAAGTAGTACAATGTTAAATGTTTGAATGAAAATCATACCTTGTCTTATGAATCTTCCAGAAAGAAAACTGATCTGTGACACCCAATTGCTGTTTGCTTTTGGTTTTGATTCTGTTTTTTTTTTTTTTCAAATAAAAGTTAAGACAGACTCAAATTCTTTTTTCCCCCCAACTTCGTATTATTTCTTACTCAGTGGGGCTATTATTAGTAACACGAACTTGACATGAGTTGAGTATTTGCCAAGTGTGAATCTTGGGCCTTCATTTTCTGTGACCCACCCTTCGATTTGCTTTCCCAGGAGAAATCCCTGGGATTTCTTGCGTCCTCCTTAGGGTTGGAATTGGTGCTGAGAACCTCCTGGCCAATGAGCCACGATGGGTCTCTGAGTTCTGAGCAACTTCAACTTCTTTCCAAATAGTGCCCTATGCTCGCCCTCTCTTCCTGATTTTCCAGAGCCTCTTAAACTTACCCAAATATGTCTATTAGCACCTAGAGTGTTATCTTTAAACTCATTTTGGAGGTCTTGTCTTAACTTTAGATTTTACCTCTGTCTCTCTATCTCTTCATTTTCTCCTCTTTCCTTTTTTCGTTTTTTAAAATTTTGTGAATCTGTTCCCCTACCTCAATAAACCTGTTACTAATATCTATCACATATTAACTTACTTAATCCTTAAAAAATCAACCATGTGATTTGACTACTGAATAGACAAATGTTGGAAATATTAATAATTTTCATGAGGGCATAATAATTGTATCTATATTATTTTCATTTTAAAATTCAGAGGTATATTGTTATTAGACCTAATATATGTGATTTCTAGAAATTGTGCCTGACCTTTATTTATATCTTTAAAAATTGTTATTTAGGTTATTAAATTTATAAAAATAATCAATAATGATATAAAAATTAAGCAATATCTATTTGATAACCTTTTCATTAATTTTGTAAAAAATGGAGTTTTAATAAAAAATGGGAGAACATTTATTTTATGACAGTTATGGCCACTAAAACTATTATTTTTTCTAAAATATAGGAGGTACAAAAATGGAGGAACACATGCATGAAGAAGCTTGTTCTCTGATATAAACAGATATGTGAGAATCACATTTTTCATCTAAGCTAACTTTGATACTAAATTTGAAATCATCATAGATAAATATGATACTTCTATCTGGAAAAAACAGTTCTCCTACTTTTTCCAACATGTTATGATAAAAAAAGAATCAACTACTTAGAAAATATTAAAACCACTGGTTAATCTACTAGTTAAGAATGATATGTGCTTACCCTATTTTAAATTTTATCTCAGCAAATATTTTATACTAGTCTCTATAAGGTTAATGTATCATAGTTTTACATCTAGCAATTATGAATGTGATATGAATTTCTCAGTCTTTAAAACCAACCTTAAGTTCAATGCATTTTTATTTTTTTATTTTTATTTTTTTTTAAAGAGAGAGAGAGGTGGGGGGGAAGAGAGAGAGAGAGAGAGAGAGAGAGAGAATTTTTTAATATTTATTTTTTAGTTATCGGCGGACACAACATCTTTGTTTGTATGTGGTGCTGAGGATCTAACCCGGGCCGCACACATGCCAGGCAAGCGCGCTACCGCTTGAGCCACATCCCCAGCCCCTCAATGCATTTTTAAATTTAGAGAAAATAATATTATCAGTATTTCACAAGATCCGTTGAAGTCAGGTTCCTATCAATTTAGAATATTTTTGTCAAAAATGAAGATAATTGAATATCATAATAGAGTCTAAATTATGTTTTTTAAATGCCTTTTCATTTGGTAATTTTCCCATTGTACAAAAAGTGTTTTCAAGACAGTCACTTTGTTCAAACAGCTTACTCTGTAGTCAGGTGCCGTGAGGAGGAATTGTAGGGGGATTTCTAAGCTAGATAATGACAGGTGAGCAGGGAATGAAGTGTGTATGCTCTCAGCTCAATTTATACCAATACAAATGTTTTTCTTTAATTTCAGATTTATGTCTCTTAAAGGTATTCATGGAGTTTGTATTCTTATATAATTATGTTTGCATCCTCACCATTATCACAAAGCCTTTAATTTGATTTTTCTGTTCATGACAATGTAACTAATTTTTCTCCTATAAATATTCTCCTACATCACTGCTTAGGAATCTACACCATAAGTCTACAAGTTTATTTTCATTGGAGATAAGGGACTGGAAATATTCAATAGCAGAGTATAGTTTGGGACAGAATCTATTTATCCCTTTTGTAATTCTTTATTTATGCAAGAATCACAGTTTGGTTTATAGACATTGTAAAAAAATATTGCAAGGCTAGAACATGTTTGTGAACTTGTCATTACTAGATAGACATCATACTAGCTTTTGTTCATAAAGAGATGTGTGGAATAAATAAATAAGAAATAGTTTGAAACAGGTGAAACAATTACTAATATCTTTTGTTATTTTTTTGGAATTTTTTAATATTCTTTTTTTGATATTCTTTATTTTAATTGTTATATGTGGCAACAGAATGCTTTATAATTCATATTACACATATAGAGCACAATTTTTTATATCTCTGGTTGTATATAAAGTAGAGTTGCATCCTTCGTGTCTTCATACATGTACTTAGGGTAACAATGTCCATCACATTCTACTGTTTTTTTTCCTACCCTTATTTTGGCTCCCTACCCCTCCCTCTACTTTTCACCTTTGCCCTATCTAGAGTTCATTTAATCCTCTCCCCACCTCCATCCCATATCATATTATGAATCAGCATCCTTAAATCAGAGAAATCACTCAGCATTTTTTTTGGGGGGAAGGGGGATTGTCTAATTTTACTTAGCTTTATAGACCTTGGCTACCTTGAATCAGGAGGTTGATTGATGATCTGCCTTCCAAAAGCACAATCTTCTATGGACCAAAGTATGTGGCAGAAGATGACAGTATAGATCCTTTTGACAGTGTTTTAATCTTGACAAAGTGTAACATTCAATTTATTTAGAAAGCATTAATATATACAAATACTTTTCATTAAAATAATTTGCCATTATGTCATTATTTAAATGTCATTTGATTGAAGTCATATTTTACACTATTACTTTTATCAGATGGTTTATTACATAAAATGTCACATCTTTAATATATAAACATTAATTGATAAATTATAAGACTGTTTAAAAAGTAAAATATAAATAAACACTGTTTAATGTAATTGTTTAAATTTGTAATGTCACTTTCAATGGTGTTATATGGATATTTTAATAAGAAGATTTCAGCAATAGTATAATCATTAAAACAATTTGGAAATTTTTTAAAAATATAGAAAAGGTGAAAAAACTCAATGGTTATCTTCTTTTGTAGTAGTTCACTTCTTCATTGTTTTCAACACTTTAGCTGAGATTTTCTGGTAAAGTGAATTAAAATAATTGAATTCAAGCTATACTAGAACTAACATAAACCATTAGAGAAGATGATTTAACCAACAAACATGGAATATCATGAACTTATTTACATAGAAAGAAAAGTAATCAGTTGCTATATTTTAATGGTTCTTTGAATTGACTAGTCACTTGAGTAACATTTTAATAAACAGCAGCCTATATTGAATTTAAAAGCATGTCGTATGTAACTTTAGACCTAAGTCTGACTTTAGCAGATCATCACCTATATTTAAGTTCACTTTGCTTAATTTAACTCTTCATTTTTCAAATGCATCATAAGATAATATAAAGCAAAATATACTGGAGAGTTAATTTTAAAAAGTTGGTATTAAAGCTCAGAAAATAGGGTTTATGTGTCACTCTCCAGATTCCAAAATACTTCTCATTTCAATAATACTTTTCTTTTTAGCAGTGAAATAGAATAATAAAAGTGCATGCATATACTTACATAGAAATAATTTTATCTTTAAATGTAGAGAATGACTTCAATTAGAGTCAATATTTGATATTGAAATCAGTATAATGATGTTTAAAGCTGTAAAAACAAAAATAAAACAATGTTTGCTTACTGATATTCCTTTAAAACTTTACAAATCACAATTAAAAGAGATAGAAGCAGTTTAAACAGTTATTTTAAGAAGGGAAAACATCTCCCTATAAATTATAAAACCATCTCCTAATATATTTTCCACCAGAATAAATTTTGACATGGTTCTTTTTAGTATGCTGAGTTGTGCTTCAGGGAGAACTGATGACCTAAAATTGTGTACGCTAATGTGCTAACCCAGTCTTCACATCTCTCGAAATAATACAAATTATATAACAATAATGCCATTTTGAAACACATAATAGCATTCATTTTACCCATCAACATGTTCAACTACGTGGTCAAGGAAAAATTAAGCCAAAGTGATCAGGGATTGTTAATTCAAATGTGTCATCCCTTTTGTTTTTAAAATTCATTTTTTTCTTCACATAATTTCTAATGCAAGCTTACATAGAAAATATTGTTGATAAGCATTGTGATATGTGAAATACTAGCTAATATCTTGTGATATCAGAAATGTATAAAATGGAAAAAATTAACAATATATTTTGATGTGTGTCTAAGTATAATAAAAAGTAGTGAGTTGGGGATAATAAATAAGTTAGCCAGATAGTAGAAATCAATGAAAGAATAAACTTAAATCTCCTATGTGACTCATAGGATTGTCTAATACAAAATATGTATGTCAAAGGAAGCACTGGAGAACAGAGACTCTGGTGTATAATAGAAGGAGCACATTCTCTTCAGAAGTGTACAGGGGAAACTATCTTCTTAGGAACCTGCAAAACTTTAAGTCTTGAGGGTAGACATTCCTGTTGGAGTTAAATTAAAACAAAGAAAGATTTCCTAAGAGTTGGTATTGGTGAAAGGTGTAGCCATGAAATGCTGGGACAGAAGAGGAGATGAGTAAAATTATAATGTAGCAGAGAACATGCTTGCATTTTATTTTATGAATAATGATGACAGAGGCTTTGGATTTAGTAGGTAGGCAAAATGTAGTTCTGAAGAAATCATTAAGGAATTTATCAGGTAGATGGTAGATTTGGAGTCCTGCTCTTTTGTTACTTAGATTAAAATAGGTAGACAGGATTTAGGGCCAGCTAAGACACATTTTTTAAACTTTAAATTTCATATCCTCTGCTATTTAATCTACTAAGCTATTATTTTTCCCCAAACTATCAAAGATTTTTTAAAGAAAGATTGATAGTTGAACTCCTTTAATTATACTACTTTTTGTATTGTTAACCAAAGGACTTAAAATGGAATGGAGGAAAAGAAAGAGGACCATTTTCCAATAAATGCAATTCATTTGTTTCCAATAAATTCTGTAATTCTTACTTTTTCAGATTCCTATTGCCTGGGGGAAAATACTTTTATAACTTGTATAATTGTTCTGTATATCACCTGGATAATCTAGTAATAGATCAATTTTTTGATGATTGCAATACTTATGGCAACATTTTTAAAAGGCAGTTAACAGAAAATATATTAACTGTTCATATTCCATGTAGTCTCTTCAATTCTCCTGCAGTGTAATAAGTTTTGATTAGATGTCAGATTCTGATGAATGCAACTTGACCTTTGAACTGTGGAGGTTTTTAATTTCAGCATTAGAGCTCAAACCTCAGTGTGATAATGGTTGTGTCCTATAGCCATATAATAAATACAGTCAGATCTTGGCTTTATCTAAAACCAATCAGCGGTGGTAGGTGAAAATAAAGCAGAGCCCTCGAAAGTCTCTAAGAAGGAAAGAACAGTGAGTTAAGAGGAGAGAAACAGAAAGTATTCCCTATAGGGCTTTGTTAAAAATTAACTTCCACAAATGTTACTAATAGGCCTAGTACTTGAGGACTGAGAATTGTTCATTGAATATAAACAGATGAATCACTGAAGGCCTAAGAAAAGGCAATTTTACTGTACAGGTAGTCAATGAAAAAAAAAAGACTAAGTAGAAAGTTACATAGAAAATCTGAAGAAAAAAATAAAAGAACATGCAGTTGGTTGGACATGGTGGTGCACCCGTGTTATCCCAGTGGCTTGGGAGGCTGAAGCAGGAGGACTATAACTTCAAAGCCAACCTCAGCAAAATTGAGGCACTAAGAAACTCAGTGAGACCCTGTCTCTACCTAAAATACAAAATAGGGCTGGGGATGTGGCTCAGTGGTGGAGTGCCCCTGACTTGAAGTTCAATCTCCAGTACTAAAAAACAAAACAACAACAACAACAACAAAAAAGAACATGCTCTCTGCTTTCAAAAAATACCATTCCATTTTTAGCATGTAAAATAAAAGTATATCACTTAATCTACTATAAATGTGTATATGTTTCCAGTAGATCACTGGAACATTATAGAAACTCAGTAAACACACTCATAAACTTACTTATACATAAAAGATCCCTAGATATTTTTTTTTACATAAAAGTGACACTAAAATATAGTCTCGAAAATATATTCTCTTTCATTGATTGAGTTGGCTCAATTTGTTCACTATGGAATCATCATGATTCATCTTACTCAACATACAAAAGTCAATTTTTTTTCAGATTATAAAACATAGTATTGGGGCTGGAGATGTGGCTCAAGCGGTAGCGCGCTCACCTGGCATGTGTGTGGCCCGGGTTCGATCCTCAGCACCACATACAAAAAAAACCAAAGATGTTGTGTCTGCCGAAAACTAAAAAATAAATATTAAAAATTCTCTCTCTCTGTCTCTCTCTCTCTAAAAAACACATAGTATTAAAATTGGTACAGATGAAAAACACTACACCAAAACATAAAAATTGATAAACTTTACATTTAAATTTGAGAATTTATTATTAAAAATATTAAAACACTGTTGATATAGGAAAATTGCAACCCATGAAATAGAATAAAATATTTAAATATAAAACAATAATATACAGAATATATTAGGTAAATTAAGACATAAAGAGGAAAACAGGCAAATAATGCAATAAAATTTTACAAACATTGTGCCATCCTTATATCCTATGGGTAAGTCTTATTTTTCATGATGATGTATGATACTTTTAATGTATCACTGAATATTTTTTTCTAAAATTTTGTTGATCATTGTGCATCACTGTTTATTAGGGATATTGATCTGTAATTTTCTTTACTTGTAATTTATTTCTGTATGTCTGGTATTGACATAATTCTGTTCTTGTGTAATGAGTTTGTATATATTCTTTGAATTCATTTTTTGGAGTAGTTTGAGAAAAATTGTGATTAATTACTATTTAGGAGTTGGTAAAATGCACTGTTGGGCCATATAGTCCTTCTACAGATTTGGGGTTTAATTTTTTTGTTTTGTTTTTCCCTAAAGCTTTCATACAGCAAAAGAAAGAGGGTTAAAATACAATCTATGAATATATTTGAAAATATTATACCTTCTAAGGAGTTAATTCTAAAGTATATAAGGTTTTCTGATAATTTAATGGCAAGAAAAATATATACTAATACACATTTCTCCAAAGAAGACATAAATGGCCGCAAGGTGTATGAAAGAAGAATGTGTAACATCAGTATATAAGGGAGATGCAGATCAAAACCAGAATGAGGTATCCTTAAGATGGCTATTTTACAAACAAAAATGAAATAAAACAAAACAAAATAAAGGGTAAATTCTGGCAAAGATGGAGAGGAATAGGAACAGAAACCCTTATATACTGTTGGTATGAATGTAAGCTGTTAGAGGCAACATGAAAAAGAATACAAGGATTTCTCATAAAATTAAACATAGAAGTATTATGTGATACAGCTTTCAATTTCTGAATATATATCCAATAAAATTGAAATCAAGTTCTTAAAAATATATGTACCCTCACATTTATTATAGCATTTTTTTTATCAGCCAAAATATGGAAAGAACACAAATATCTACTGACAGATAAATGACTAACGAAAATTGTGGCCTATCCACACAATGGAATATCATGAAGTGAGAGGACCTTTTTCCTGAGTAAAATAAGCCAATCACAGAAAAACAAGGATGACATGATTCTGCCTATGTGAAGTAAATTAAATAGTTAAATTTATAAAAGCAGAGAATTAAAAAAGTGTTTTCCAGGGCTGAGCTAAGGGAAGTTGTTGCTTTAATAGCTATAGGGTGTTAGTTATGTATGGTAAGTAAATTATAGAGATCTACTGTACCAATAGTTAATGATCAGATACATGTTGAGAATACATCTCATGTTTACCACATATTAAACAAACGAAACCCAAAGGATGTGTTGGAGATGAAAAATACACTTAGTATCTTGAACACTGAATGTGATGTTGGTTTCATGGGTATATGCACATGTCCACCCTCATAAAATAACATAAATATTTATATGAATATATGTATATATATGAAACTTTTGTATAGCAAGTATAATTTAAAAAGTGTAAAAAAATCATAATAGAAGTTCCATGCCCAGCCCTATTCAAAATATACTTCATGATTAATATAAAAAGTGACAAATCCCACCATTCTGTTGAAATAAAATATTTGAAATAATATAGTTAAATACAATAAAATTGTATCTGTTGAATAAAATATTTGAAAATAAATATTTGAAGAAATTGAAGTAAAATGTTTTAATTATTCATTAACCAATTTAAGGTCAATGAAACAATGAACTTTTAATTGTTCCCCTGTAGACAGCTACATTTGAGGTAATGATTGTAAGCACAATACAGTTTATTTTATTCCAAATATTAAGAGTACTCATAAAATTTATTAAATCTTCCAGAGATTCCAGGAATGGTCAGATTATTAAAGATAGCAAGGAAAATATGTTACTTATAATATTTCACTAATAAATACATTTATATATTACTTGTTATAGATATTTTATTTTAATGCCTTCTTATCCAAATGCTAATGTTAACAAAAAATTAGTATGATTAAACAAAATTTATAGAGTTAATTAAACCACCATTATGAACATTATGTGGATAATACTATGAAAATACACTATGTTTATCTTTTCCTAAATTAGCCCTGAAAATTTAGTGCATATGAAGTATACAATCAGTATAATTACTCTTGGTTGGTTTACAGTGTTTGTGTATTTAAAAGAAAAATCTTCATAAAACAAATCCAATTTTAATTAAACCTTAACACATGCATTTTTTGTACTAAAGGGAAAGTTTTTCAACATACAGTAATATATTTCTGCATGTAGTCTTTGTCTCTGTGCATGATTATACACACACACACACACACATACACAGACACATAAAACTTCTAATACTTTACTTTACCATGACTTAAAGACATTAAGAAAATGAACCATGATGCCAAAACTAATTTGTACCTTTGATTTTATTTTCAAATTAGCTAATTTAAATTTTAAAGAGAACTAATAAATATAAATTTTCAAAATATAGTCAATTTGGGAGTAAATTGTAAAGATATTTCATTTCAGTTCATACCTTCTAATTGAGGTAATTCTGTAATAAGGGGATGGATATAGTGTCATTGAATCCATGCAACTGTGAATACATATAATTGGCAAATGAACAACCAGCATTTCGGAACTGGCACTTGAAAGCTTTTTAAAGCAGATAGCTGATAACTTCATTGTTCAAGACCAGCAGGTGTTCTCACAAATTACCTGAAGTAATTTGCAGTAAAGAACTGCAACAAAGCTTCACATTAAATATGGGTATGATGTATGTAGTTCTGTGGAAGTAAATCAAAGGTAATTTCATATTTTTTCCTGATACTTACTAGTTACCATATAATTATTAGCTTTGCCTCCAAGAAAATATGTAAAATACATATTTTAATGCAAGGTGGCATTTCCAAGAGCTGAAGTTGCCTAAATGATTAAGATTTACATTTTTTTATTTTTAATAAGAAAAATGTCACCCATAAAAGAAATTTTTGAGTGTGTTAGTGTAGTGGTCACAAGCGGTTATTCATAGATTTGTTATATATGTATATACTAGGCAATTGTGCATATTTAAATTTACACATTCTTCTATTGAAATATCACAGAGGTGATTTCATCAGAGGGCATTTTTCCTGTAAGCATTTCTGAAAGTACTTAAACTTTATATATGTATAAACAATTTTATATGCTTAATTTTTATAAACCATCTAAGAGTTACAACAGTTTCTATGCTGTCAAAATATTTTTTGCAGTTAGCACTGCACATTTGGGCTACATTAAATTCATTTTTTTCTCTTTTCAATAATGAATTAAATTAGCTTATTATAACATATTTATCCAATTCTTAGTTCTTTATCCTTTTAAATGTTTTATAACTCTTAGCTTAAATATAAACATATATCTTTATAAAATATTATCCTTTTTATTTTTATTCTACAGGATTCTTTCTAGGTTCATTTATTTATTTTAGCTTTATACTTTTTGTTTGAAACAAAGGACCACATACATTATCCTCTGCCTCCTGAAGTCAGAAGATCAAAATCATCAAAATCATTCTCTTCTATCTCCACATTTAGTTCCAGTAATGATCCTTGGAAACAGTCTCCTCTGATGGCAATGCTGTATTCTGAAAAACTTTCAGAAGGATTTGCTGATGTCGTTACACAGTAAACCATCTTAATTCATAGGACGACTATACTCTAATAGTGAAATGTGTGATACAATAAATACATAATAAAGTAGCATTCATTTATCATTATCAAATATTATGCATTATGCATAATTGCATGTTATATAGTTTTATACAATGAGAGGTGCACTTGACTTCTTTACACCAGCACCACCACAAACACATAAGCAATGCACTGCATTATAAAATTTTAACAGCAGTAAGATCACTAAACAACAGGAGTTTTCAACTTCATTATAATTGAATGGGATCATTACAATATATGTGATGCATCACAGGGTAAAACATCTATCATACAGTGTCTGATAGCAAAATACACATTACCGCTTATTCAAGCTTATTTGCTTCAAATTTTCATCTCTAATACAGAAATTTAAACTATAATATTTATAAATTCAAAAAATTTAAAGTTGCTGAGTTAATAAACATAAGTGATAAACGTGATTTGTGTCAACGTAAATCAAAGTACTAGAGGAAGAAAGAAAGTATATACTCATTGTATTTGCCATCATTATAATTTTATAATGTAATTAAAATAAAAATTGAGTTTTACTTATGGTGCAATGCATGTCCCATAATTTTGATAAACTTTAAAATTAACAAAATTGATTCTTATGCTATGGGCAAAAAATAACATTTGTAGAGACCAATTATCACATTTTACTCATTTTTTTTTTCAAATCTAACAAATTTTGCTTTTGGGAAAATAAAAATTTCTTATTAAAATGTCTCTTTTTAAGAAAATTAAATAATTTTGGAAGATTTTTATGTAAGGTTGAAAAATATTTCTACACCAAAATGTTTTACTTCTCTATGAGTTATAAAATGTACATCACTCAATGATGTATATCTTATATTGTATATTGAAGACAAAATAGATGTGCCACCAAATTTTAAGGCTAATTTGACTGGAGACATATGATTTAAGAAGTATGCAGTGCCTCAATTTTATTAACCTAATTCTACTTATTTGTTTGGTTAATTTTGTTTATTTTTAAAAAATGATGTGAAAACAATATTCAATACAAATTTGGAAGCTTTTGATTTTTGCATTTTCAAAATTGAAGAATTTTAATTAATAGGAAAAAGAAAAGAAGAACAATGAGGAGGAAGTGGAGGAGGAGGAGGAAAAGGAGGAGGAGGAGGAAGAGAAGGAGGAGGAGGAGGAAAAGAAGAAGCTCTGGAAGTCATGAATTTCCAGAGCCAAAAAAGTAGGCCCAATTGATTACTATCTTACTTCTCAAAATAAACTGTGTAAAAATAAGAAGAGAGGGATATATAATAAACCAATATTTAAAACAAATGATCTGAAAACCATAGGTAACTTAAACTTATTTCAGACTGTAGATAGTATGCAGTAGCCCAGACTGTGCCCCAGGTACAGTGGTGGGAGACACACAAGGACCTATGACAGCTCCCCAGGGAGCCTTATCCGCCCTTTTGCTTCACATTGGTAGATATACCCCCACCCCCATATTAATCACAGAAGACCTTTCTTACAGGAAAATATCTAGACAGCACCAAAGTTCTGTAATTGCTAAAGGAAACTGAGGGACACATATCCATAGGGTATTTACAGAGCTGTCTCTATCCAGGAATCCAAAATAAAAAATCATATCCCACTGCTGCTTTTGGCTTGGTTAAGCCTCTGTTGAAGGATGGAGATCAACAGGAGCTCCTGCATCCTGATACTTACTTTGTCCTGTCCATTTAAACTTACGGAAAGGGGTGAAAACTCTTCCAAAAGTGGTTTTAACTCTTCCCAAAGTGTATTTTATCATTAAGGTAAAGATAACCTCTAAGAAAACACAAAACAAAATATTTAGCCAATAATAACACATCTATGCTGGTTTATTAAGTGCGAGCATACCATTATAATCAAAGATATTTATAATTAGAAAAACTGGTTATGGACATGTTGAAGTTCTCTGTACATCTTGGTGATTTTTGCCTCTAAATCTAAATGAGTCTAAAAAACAGAACTTAATGAGAACATTTAAAAAATGTAATTAATTAAGTAAATTAAAGTGTGGGCTAAGCATGAAAAATTATAATTCTGCCAAATAGAATTGTCAGTCATTCTAATTCTGTGCATGCAGTGGATATCTGTATAGGTATTTAGATATTAGTGATGATAGCTATCTTCTGTCTATCCATCTATCAATCTTTCTACTTGCCTATAAATCTCATGTAGATATAAATCCAAAAATAAAAATGAAATAATACTTTTATAACAACATAAATTAATGTTCATTGTGAAGAAAAAAATACATGGAACAAAACTAATAAATCTAAATTTTATAATCTTTTGGTGACAACAACTTCAGTATTTTTATAATTTAAGCATCAAAGTTCATTTCTAAAAATCGTATCATCTATAGTTTGGCAGCAGTAGTGTACTTATGCATCCTTATTTCAATTCACAGACTGTAGTTTCCTATGTCCCTCTAAGAAACATAACAACTTTCTAGAAGAGCAAATCAAATTACTAGACAAATCATGTAAAGTCTCTTAAAGTTTCTAATCAGATGTATTCTACATAACTTCAACTTATGTTCCATTTATATTCTATCTAAATATATCATATAGTCAAATTTTTTGTAACTTAATGCATTATCATAACTTACAGAATATCATTATATATACATAGCATATGTAATAAAATAAAATTCACAATATAGAATTATTTTGTACAAGCTATTTTATATAATTGAATATTGTATAATCAAATAAGGACAGTAGTAACTATAAATGAGTAGTAAATTATAATAATGTAAACCAATGTTAAGGGGAAGTCCACTTTTAGTAAGATATAGTAATGAAAATAGATGGCATGAGTTATAAAAGCAATTTGCACAGTGAGGTAGAACAACATAAATATATAAGAACATCATATGTAAGAATTAGTAAGAAAAGTTTAAAGGTAAAGACCAATGATGCATCCCCATATCCATGTGTTTGTTGTGTTCCATTTCACCGGGTTCATTCAAGATAGTTGTGTTAGTTAACTTTTCATCACTGGGACCAAATTATCCAACAAGAAGACCTTACAAGAGAAAAGATCAATCTTGGTTTATAGTTCAGGCTCACTATCAGCTGGTTTTACAGCCCTAGCCTGAGATGGGGAAGAACACTATGGTAGAAGGGTTGGGTGGAGAAGAGATACTTAGCTCTTCGCAACCAGGAAGCAGAAAGAGAGAAAAAGGGCTGGAGAGATGATCAACCCTTCCAGGGCACAAGCGTGTGATGTTCCTTCTTCACCTAGGTCCCACATCCCAGTAGTTCATTTAGCTGTAGATGGATTAAACCTCTGATGAGATCAAAGCCTTTAGGACCAGTCACTTGTCTAAAGTCCTACCTCTGAACGGCAAACTTTGGTGGACATTGCAGATCCAAGTCATAATGATAGGTTTGCCATATAACAACTTTGACCCGAAGAATCTGAGCAAAATGTTAAAATGTTGCACATTTCTAGGCCTAGTCTTTTATGTGTGCTGATCCCACTTTTTATGCTGATATGCAAATGATCCATATAGCTGAAAACAAACTGTTTAGAAATATAAGTCTCAAGATAGAAGAGTCCAGGATCTTCATGTTACTGCTTAATACAGAACTAATAAGAAATCCAACCAACATGCACTAGAAGGTGACATTACGTCATTAGATCAAATCTCAGAGATGTCCAGGTTTATTTTATTTTATTTTTTTTAGCAGGTCCAACTATTGCACTGACAGGTTCAGAAATTAGTACTTTGAACTCATGTTTCCTCAGAATGAATGTATGTGACATCGGCTTAATGATGAGATAATGAAATCTAGATGGCTCAATGTCCTTTTGTGAAGGACTCAAACACTGGATAAACTCTTTGGGAAAAGTTGTGGTAAATTTCAAGACAGACCACATGTTTTGCAAATTCCGAGGTCCAGAAAAACTGTTGAAAAATGCAATATTACAGTTTGTTAGTTATTACTAATGTTGATAGATAAAGTATTACAAGAAAAATATGATTTCAGAAAAGCATTGCAAGTTCTAAGCAGAAATTAAAGAAAATAATGTCCTGAAATCCAAGGTGTTTCAGAGTTGAGAATGATAATTGATTATATGTTAAAGACGAAGATAGAATATACATAAGTATCTTTGGTTACCTGTTACTCAGGTATATTTAGGGGCAATCACCTATGCTTATTGGGTATTTTTGAAGCTGCTACTATATTAAATGACTGTTAATGTTCTTTTAAAGTTGTGATTTTTTTTCTTTGTTTCAGACAGAGCATTTAAAAGAAATTTGCAAGGAAGTAGACAATTCACTCATTAATTCTGATTTACTCTTTTAAATGACTTAAATTTTGCACATAATAATACTAAATTCTCCACCCAGGGCCAGTCTCTCTTGCCACTTTCTGATGATACAATGTATGACCTCAAACTGAGTATGTTCAAGAATGTGCCTGTTTCTAACTACAGTGATGTTTCTTTCCTATATAAATATCTGTACCTTTATCCCATCAAAACCCTCTTGCTTGTTTTGTTGGGAAGACACTGCTTTGAGGATTATCACAAGAAAAAACTCCAACTCTTCCTCCTCCTCCTCCTCCTCCTTTTATTTTCTGCTTATATTTATCAGCTTTGCACCCACAAAGAGGTAAATCCATTGCATTTTAAATAATAGTAGATCAATAAATCCTTTCAGTTGAGTAACTTATTTAGGACAAAGTTAAGTTTTTGGTGTAGCAGTCTCATTCAGTTCCTAAGTTCTGAAGAAAAACTTATTTCCTTCAAAGAGAGAACAGAGGAGGAGGAGAAGGAAAAGGAAAAGAAGGAGGAACAGGATGAGAACAAGGAAAGAAGAAGGAATGAGAAGAAGTAGAAGAAAGAGGTAAGGAAGAAGAACCAGGAGGAAGAGATGGAGGAGGAGGAAGAGAAGGAATGGAGGAAAGAGGGAGATATAAGGAGGAAAAATAAGAAATGTGATGAAAGAAGTAGACAAAAACTTTAAGAAGTATGTTCATAAAAGAACTTGAAATGTGTTCACTGACACAAGAAACTGAAAGCAAACAGGTACTTAAAAACATTTTAGATTTTGAATAAAAATATTGCTTAATAAGACTTTGAGTATTTAATATCTGGACAATTAAATTCCCAGAATTGAAGACAGTTTTCAAAGTTAAAAAAAAGTCCTGGAAAGAAATAATGAGGATAATGGTTAAGCTTTCTGAAGTCTGGACAGGTAGCCTTCACACAATGGTAGGAGAAGGCAAGTTGCCTTTAGTTCACACATAACAGGATTTAGAAGAGCAAATATTTAGAGAACTCTACATTGGGGGGGGGGTGATTCCAGACCTTGAGCTGGACTCAGTGACTGAATAGGACTGCAGGTGTATTCCACAGAGAGCATGTAAGTGATCAATGAATAGAAAGTGTAGAGAAAAAAAAAATTGAGGCCAGAAGGGTGCTTTGAAAGCAAATGTTTCAAATAGGATATTGTACCCATACTCACTAAAAATAAATACACTCTGACACAGTGCTGTGCTTTCCATTGAGATAAACAGTGTAATTAAATTTTTAATTTTTTTTATAATTAATTGTGGCAAATACACAGACTATTTGATTTACCATCTTGGCAATCTTGTAAGTGCATAGGTCTGCATTTTAATATGTTTAAAATTATTGTGCAATGAATCTCCAGAACTCTCTAATGTTGAAAATCTTTGCCACTTGGCAAATGTAAAATATGATTCAACTATTATTTATTGAGACTTTTTTTTTTACAGTTTGCAATACATTTGGGTAATAATTAAAAGTATACATAGAGTGTTATTACAGTTTTGCTCATTTGTCTTCAGTGATTTAAAATTATTCATGACATGTGGGTAGACACTGTTTAACAGTAGCATATTTAAAAAAAAACACAACAAACGTTTTCTCATACTTAGTGAGACAATGTTCAGAGTTTGTGTGGATGAGTACAGGTGTACATGACATGACTTAGGAATTTTTTTTTTTACTTACTCTTCTGTCCAGCATACCTGACACTCCATTACTATTTTGCAGATAACCCACAGCAAATGGATCCGTACATCCAAGCTTTCTCCATATACAAATATCTACAACTTTACTCTCCTTCATCCAAGTGAGCAGAAACTATTGCTCAGTTATTTCTGTCAAAAAGACAATTCAAAGAGTAGAGTTGTTATTTTGACTGCTGATGATCAGTGAAGTTATTTGATCCACAAAATCTGTCTTTTGGAATTTCAAAAATCTCTGTGGTTTACATTAATTCTCTTTGAAGGAGACACTAGATAATGACTGATTTAACACTCTGAAGTATTGCATTTTGGCAAGCAATAATTTATGTTAACAGTTAATGTCATGGATAACTTTCCTATTAAGGAAATAGAGAATGTGAGCACAGCATCCTTATTAGTAGTTAAGAAGCAGATCTGCTCAGTTAACTGCAATGAGAAGGGCCCACAAAATTGGATGTTTACTGAAGAAGGGAAGTAAAATATTCTTAATACATCATGGATAACGTAACACAAGCATATCTATAACAGCAGCTAAAGGACAGGTATGAATTTGAATCATTTTCTTTTAGATTTCTTCCTCCTGACATAAAGTTTTATCTGATCCTTCAGGCAATCATAATAATGCCCCTTATCTTTCTGAAAGTATAAATTATTTGACATTGTTCTTTTCAAACAATTTCTTTGTGAATCCAACCACTATAGAAAACTGAGGTTTTTCTTAACTCTTTCCACTAAAAAGACTGCATAACAAAACCTTACTCAGGTCAGTATGGCCATATATGATATCTCAGTCCCTTTTGTGCAACTATAACAGAATACCACAGTGTAGGTATTTGAGAAAAACATATTTATTGTCTTATAGTACTGGAAGCTGAGAATTCTAAGGTCAAGAGGATTATATCTGGAAAAAGCCTTCTTGCTTTGAAATACCAAGGCAGAAGAAGATAGGACAAGACAGTGCAAGATGAAGACAAACTCCTCCTTTTATAACATCAGTAACATCCATCATGGTGATACCAGTCATATTGGTGATAGGGACTGAAATTGTATTCTACTGAGTTGAAGATGATTACTTAAAACAGCCAAGGTAAGCAAGCCTATCAATCAATATTTACATATTTAAGAAAGTGACAGAGACAGACTCCCCCAGAGAGGAAGGACTTAGGAGCCAAAAGCCCATGGGAGGGCTATAACTTGCCTTTTTTATAACCCTCAAAACTTTTCTCTTTCATTAATCATCGTTTTTTTTTTTTTTTTTCTTTCTTCCCTGTTTGCACACCTAGGAGCATGAACATGGAAGTTTTTTTTTGTTGTTGTTTTTTTTTTTTTTTTTTTTTTCTGGTAAAGTAATCATTGGTTAACCTTTGTTCTTTCTTTGAAAAAGCAATCTTTCTCGACCTTGTTATTGTACCCATGTTGACTGCCTGACTGGAAAAACAAGTGTCAACCAATTTTCACAATTTTCTCATTAGCAGACCCTCATCATTCTTACTTACACTGACTTCCTGATCCTTTTCCTATACCACTCTGGTCAAGACCCCTTGGACTAATCACCTCTTGATTAGTAGTACTGTTAGAAGCCTAGCACTCTTAGTATTTAGTATAAACAGTTAAATTTAAACATGAGTTCTATAAGGGACATCATTCAAAACACAGCAGTCTTCCCCTGGTTCCCAAAATTCATGTCCTTTTCACATGCAAAATCCAATAACTATATTCCAATAGCCCCAAAGGCTTAACTCTATGTAGCGTCAATCAAACCTGAAGTCTAGAGATTCATCTAGACTTAAGGGTATGCATAAGGGTATGATTTATTCTGAGCTAAATTCCCTTCCAGCTATGAGCCTGTGAAATAAAAACAAGTTGCATGTTTCTAAAATATAATGATGGTGCTGGCATAGGACAGACATTTCTATTTCAAAATGGGAAGTAGGAAAGAAAAGAAGAGGTAAATGGTCCAACTAATTCAAATTCCACAGAGAAAACAACAGTTAATTGTAAACCTGAAGAAAATTTTGCTTGCTTCTGTGTCCCAACCTCTGGGCACCCTGATGTTGTCCCACCCTATGGACACACTGAGGGTTTGGTCCATGAGCCTTCACATACTCTGGTTTTAATAGGCTTAGCCCCTGCAGCTCTCCATGGTGCTTTTACACACTGGTGGACTTATTGTTCTAGAATCACAGCGGTGACCCTACACTCATGGTGTTGACATTTTGCAGTATAACTGACCCCATAGTTCTGCAGAGAATGCCTTAGTAGGGTCTCTATGGTGACTCTGACAGCGTGAAGTGTCTTTGTGTGGGCTCCCAGGGTATTTGTATCCTTTGAAATCTAGGTGGAAGAAAACTTTTTCCAACAGTTCTTGAGTTCTGTATGCCTTCAAACTTAATATTGCATGGATGACACAAGATTTTTCCATTGCACTCCATAGCAGTATGTAGAGCCATATGTAGGCTTACTTGAGCCATAGTTAGGGTAACTGGAGTGCTGTGCCAGAATGTAGGAAGCAGAGACTGGAGGCAGTCCTGGACAGCAAACTCCAGGCTCCATAATGGGTCCTAGGCCTCTTCTTTAGCCAATGTCCTTCCCTTAGGCCTTGGTTCTCTGGGCATGAGATGAAAGGAAGGGTACCAGTAATCTCCAACGTGCCTCTGGTGTCATGCTTTTATCCTCTAAAGATGGAATCTAATAGTAATCTTCCTATCACCTGTTTGTCTATACCTTTGGTTTCATTTCCTGAAAATAATGTTTAATTTCCTATTAAATGACCACACTGGGACATTATCAAATCTAAAACTTCTGTTTTCCTATTAATTATAAATGTCATCTTTTTTTTTTATTTTCACATTTTACTGTATGCAGTTAAAAGAAGCTATGTGGAGCTCTAAGTTTTTTTCTACTTGCTTATTTTCTTAAGACACATCCTAGTTTATTAGTTTTAAATTGTGTTGACACAATTCAGTCAAGTCCTGTGTCACAAGAATGTGCTTTAGTCTAGTTTTCAATATCGTATTCCTCATTTCCATTTGATATTTCATCAGAATTGCTTTCAACATCCACACATCTCTCAAAATGTTGATCTAATCTAATTTTAAAAATTCTAAAAGTTTTGTATATTAACTATAGTTGGTTTTCTGAACCCTCACTAGGATCACCCCAAACATTCCATTTATGACAATATATATAGGCTTTTCCTAACCTGATCCTCCAAAATTCTTTCATGTTCTGTCCATTATTCATTTCCCAATCTACTTCTGCTTTTCTAGGTATCTGTTAAATACCCCACTTCACAGATCAAATTTTCTTTCTTAGTCTGTTTTGTGTTATGATAACAGATTATAACAGGATGGGTAGCTTTTAATAAAGAAGAAGTGATGAGCTCATAGTTCTGAAGGCTAAAAAGTCCAAATCAAGGGTCAGCATCTGAAAGGGTTTTCTTGCTGCATCATCTCATTGGGGAAGGCAGAATGTGTAAATAAATCTTAGATGTATATATACAATGTAATTTATCATCAATAAAAATGGAATACAATACTAGTACATGCAACAACATGGAGAATTTCACATGTATATTGAATGAAAACATCAGACACACAAAATGTATGTATTATATGATTCTATTTAAATAAATTCTAATCACAACTAGAGATTACTTACCATTGGAAAATTAACTGGTAGAGGGCATGAAACAAATTTTTCAGATTATAGAATTATTCGAAATCTTATTTGGTGTGGTGAAATGTGGCTTTCAGCAATCTCATCAAAACACATAATCCAATTAATAATGGGCTACAGGTCTGAATAGACATTTCTCAAAAAAAAATACATGAATGTTCAATGAGTAAATGAAAAAATGCATACTATCATCATTCATCAAGAAAACACAAATCAAATCTGATCCCTAAAAAACAAATGCTGAATGTCTTCTCTGATATAAGGAAGGTGACTCAAAACAGAGTAGGGAGGAAGGCATGAGAAAAAGATTACCACTAAACAAGGAAGAGAGGTGAGAGGGAATGGGAGGGAGAAGGGGAATTGCACAGAAGACGGAAGGAGACCCTTATTGTTACACAAAATACATGTATGATGGTGTGAGGGGGAAGGAAAAAAAAGAAAGAGAAAAGTGTCACAGTAGATTGGGTAGAAAGGGGTGA
>NW_025999968.1:44775820-44897116 GCF_001458135.2 Marmota marmota marmota | reverse complement strand
GGGGGATAGGGAGGGCAGCAGAATACAACTGACACTAGGATTGCTGTATGTATACACATGGATGTATAACCAATGTGATCCTGCAATCTGTACACATGGAAAAATGAGAATTCATACCATATTTGAATCAAATGTATGATATGTCAAGATCATTGTATTGTCTTGAGCAACTAATAAAAATAAAAAAATAGATAACATTTTATATCAGTTAGAATATCTAATATAAAAAAAGACCAAAACAAACAGACCAATGTAAGGACAGTGAGAAATAAGACATCTTACACACTGTTCGTGGCATGAAAGTTAGTGTAGTTATGGTGGAAAATAGCACTGGAAATTCCTTAACAAACTAAACCTGAAGTGCCATAGGATCCAAAGGGAATGGAATCAGTATCTCATGGCAACATCTGCACTCTCATATTTTTGTAGGAACATTCATAATAACCAAGACATGAGATCAACTAATATTTCCATTAGTGGATAAACGGATATAGTAAATATGTATATAACCAACAAAATATGTTTCCATCCATAAAAGAAGAATGAAATCCTGTAAGTCATTTGTAGTAATATGGGTATACTTTGAAGTCATCATGTTCAGTAAAATTAGTTAAATATTGAAAAAAATCCACATATTCTAACTCTCTTGTAGAAACTAAAAGTCCAATTTTATAGAAGAATGGAATAGAATAATTGTCATTAGAGACTAGGGCTGGGTGGTGAGAGAGGAGATAGTAAGAAGTTACATAAAGGACACCAAAATACATCTAGGTGGGAGGAATTAGTTATATCTTGCTGAAGTATAGAGTCACAACTATTTTTTATAATATATGACAAATTTCAAAATAACTAGATTACTGTTAAAGAATACAAAAGTACTTAATAATGTTTTGATCATTATACAGTGTGTGTGTGTATGTCAAATTATTATACCATACCTCATAGAAATGTAAAAATATTGTCTCAATGAAAACTGATAATAAATGAGAAGTTAAGATCTATGCATTTTAGTGCAGATGTTGCCATGAGATACTAATACTAGTGTATTAGTCTGCTTTCCATTACTATGAAATATACCTGTGCTAATTAACTTATAAGGAGAAAAGATGTATTTAAGTAGATGATTTCAGAAGTTTAGGGTATCATACCTAATTGCTTGTACCTGCTACCTTTGAGCTGGTAGTGAGGCAATTCATAATGGCATGATAGGGTGGAGAAAGATTCTCATCTCAGAACTGCCAAAAGATGAAGAAGAGGAGGGGTTAGGGCCCTCAAAGGGCATGAGTTCAATGAACTGACTTCCTTCCAGTAGGCCCCACCTTGTAAAGATTCCACCACTTTCCAGTAGTACTGTAATCCAGGGACTAATACTTTACTATATGGTCACCAGACGAATGTCTCAAAAATAATTTAATTTGTGAATTTTACATTGTTCTTAACTGACTTGGATGTAGAAGATTGGGCAAGTTTTATATTTCAAATATTCATAGGTCTCTAATACTTATGGCTTTGTAAATATATAACAAATGAATTATTTTACTAAGCTATAATGGTGGAAAACTAGACATGTCTGAAGATAATGTACATTTTATATTGAAGGTTTCTGTTTTCATATTGAAAATTTGTATTTTAGTGTTAACATTCTAAGGTAAACATTTGCACTGATGGGGTGATTGACTTAGCCATGCAGAACCTCTGCATATACATGTATTATTCAAATGAGACTTTGAAACCTTTCTGGCTCCTATTTTCTTGTGTATAATTGGCATTTTATAGTAATTATGCAAATGCAGTTTTCTAATGAGATAGTTCTTTTATTTATTTTTGTCCTTTAAGAAATGTTATGTAAAATAGTAACTCATGGTATCCCTTTAATTGAGAAAAAAACTGATGCATTACTTCTTAGAATGTGAACATTTGAATATGATAAACCTTTATATTTCCATTGGGTTTAGTTTAACTTATATATGTTTATCTTTCCCAGAATTAGCTGTATGAACTTTTACCCTACTTCAAAATCACATACACACAGTAAATTATCTATTTACTTCAGTGGAAATATGCTTAGTCATATCGCTTTTCCAGTTCATATTATTATGAGCAATGGAATCTAGAATTACTAGTCCCAATGGAAAAGGTCTAAGATGCCAAATTCACTAGCATAGCATAGTGAATTTTTTAAAACTCCTTTCAAAATTCTATGGTGCTGCTATTCCCAGCAATAAATGCACTTGCTCTTCAATAAAAAAAAATCTTCATTTTAAATACTGGGGTAATATCAGAAACAATACTATTATTGTTTGGATATGAGATGTTGTGGGAGAGCTCATGTATTAATGTATACATCAAGCATCAACTTGAAAAGAAAAAAAAATCATTAGAAATGAATGATTTTATTTAAATGGAATTGCTTTTGCTATTCATTATCATCCTTTTGCCATATTTTTCCTTCCACAGAAGAGAAGGGTGGGATCATAAAGATTCTGGAAGAAACCAAAAATATTATCATTTGCAACACAACATTGTCTTAACTGGAGAAAGGAATGATGTCTGTGTGTGTTTTCCCTCCCAAGTAAATTGAAGAGTAGATGGCGGAAGAGCAGATACTTCCAGAAAGGCACAGAGAAATGTTTCTAAAGGAATAAGAAGTGAAGAAATTAGATGCTAAGAAGTTTCAGTAAATACTTGGCATTTTCCCAGGAATAATTGAAGATAAGAGTTTCACTTTTAAATTGAATTAATATATGGTTACTGTAACAATGTTTCAAAAATAATTTCATTTTTGAATTTTACATGTTCTTACATGAAATGGACAAATTAAAAACCAAATTTGGGATATATTGAAGTGTAACAGAAAAATCTTTGCCTTATGTCCTCTATAAAAGAATATTTTCTTGGAATTTTTATTATTGAAAACAAGTTATGAGGGCTGGGTGATGGCTTAGTGGTGTAATGCTTGCTTAGTGCCTGTGAGGCACTGGGTTCTATCCTTAGCACCACATAAAATAGGAAATTAATTAATTAAATAAAGTTGTAGATGTGTCCATCTACAACTAAAAATCTTAAAAAAAGAAAATAAGTTAGAAATTTTTAGTACATTGATGAGAAGCGTGAAGTTGATATTATTCAAATAATAATGTGGAATAATAAAATTCAAACTTGCTAACCAGTACAAAAAAAATGAACAAGAATTAAAATTTTCAGACAATGAAGAATGTTCTGAGATTACATTTTCAAAAATTAGGTTAATGTAATTATGAAAGATATGATCAAACTTAGACCAGGTTAATTTTTAAATAAAAAATAAATTAACATGGGCAAATACTGACAAAAGATAACTTTAAATAATACTGTACAAGACTGACATAAGTTATATAATACATCATTAGATGTAAAGAGTTTCCACACAATCTGTTATTAATTAAATAGTACACTCAGTTATAAATGAACATATGAAATGATTTTCAAATATCAAATAGAAAAAATACAAAATAAAACTACTATTGCATATCATTTTACACACCTCAGATGAGCAAAAGCTTTAAATTCTGACAATACAAAGTATTATAACGGTGGTGAATTTTAGAATATGTATTTCCTGTGAGCATAAATATGTGCTGCTATTTCAAAGTACTGAATATAAAGAAGTACCTACAACATGATACAACAGTTTTGCCACAAATGTGTACTCTTGTGGAACTTTTTCAAATATGATTATGAAGACTTGAAAAAGAATATTAGTAGATACAAAATTTGTAAGAGCCAAAAATTGGGACTCACATAAATGTCCATCATCAAGTGACAGAACATGCACATCGTGGAAACTGGAGGTTCAGTATGCATAAAATGCACTGTTGAGAGCAAATTAATGGCATTTATATTGTCTATTAAAATATCTGCCAGATGAGTGGCACACACGTGTAATCCCATAGGCTTGAGGGGCTGAGGCAGGAGGGTCATGAGTTCAAAGCCAGCCTCAGGAATGGGTGAGGTACTAAGTACTCAGTGAGACACTGTCTGTAAATAAAGTACAAAACAGGGCTGGGGATGTGGCTCAGTGGTTGAGTGCCCCTGAGTTCAATCCTCAGTAACCGAACAAACAAAAAAAAATCCAATGAAATTACACATTGTTACTAAATACATCAATATAAAATCAGAGTTTGATATATGAGAATAATGCATATCAAGTTAGTGATTTCCTCAGGAGAGAACTCTGATAAAAGAGCAAGAAAATTTTTATATTTGTTTTTTTTTTTTTTTAGGATTGATGTTTTTGATGTATGATCCAATACAACTTAAGCACATTAGAAATAATTTAGTACAGTCTTAATATAAACATTGATTCCTTTAGTTACATGTAAACATTTCAATCTTTCCATGAAAGAAACCGTTTACACATTAACAGCATCACTGAATATTTTCCATGCTTCTTTACTTTAAAGAAAAAAAAATATATAAAAAGCAAGGAAAATTCATAAACTAATTTAATTAATAACACCATAAACATTTATAAAGTTTTTTAAGAAATATTGTGCTAAAAATTGTAGCATTTAAACACATATTCTAAAATATAACATGATTAATTACCAATCACATTTTCTTTTCAAGTATAATTTAAGTGTTCACATGAAAGATAAAATGATTTATATATTTAAGAAATTTGTATAACTCGCATTCTCCTTTCTTCAAAGGGAAATGCAATATAGGAAATTTCTCAAAGTTACCCCAAATTTGAAACATCAAAAACTGAGTAGCTATTTCAAACATCATTCTGGAAATAATTTTGTGAGATTTCAGTAAAGGAGCTGTTTCCGGGAGACTTTGTACAAACATCTTGATTTCTCCTGGGCAGAAGAGGAAGGAAGGATGTTAAATACAGCAATGATTTGTGACCACTATAAATTGACTAATTCATAAAATGTACATAAATGTCTGAGAAATAAGCATCCAGATAATAAATATTACCCAAATCCTCTTATATTAAATCAAATTGAAAACATGTAACTCTTGTATATATAACATTTTATTAAAAAGAATAAATATTGGCTATGTGGTTTTGTCATGGCTAATAAAAGCCATGTAATTTTGACTTTTGCATTAAAATTGAATGATACTGCAACAAAATGTCTCCTTTGTTTTCTGGTAAATATTCATTTTTGAGTCAAGAGTATGTTATCTGTTTTTTTTTTTTTCCACTCAACTGAACATCTGTTTTCTTAGATCACTTTTTTTTATTAATAAGGATTCTGAACTTGGAAAGTAATCTCAAAATAAAGCACCAACTGTTCCTAAGACACTCAGGCCTGTTTTGGATACCCCCTGGGACACAAGGGCATGTGAGGCTACTTCCAGGCTGCAGGCAACAGAAAAGTTGACAGATGTTGGTGTTGCTACTTAGATTAGCCTAAAGATCACACACCTCGAATGATGCCAGTGTCTGTTTTGTCTAATTGAGGAGGCAGAGAGAAAAGAATAGTAACATGACTGAACATTCAGAGTCTTATATTAAAAGGCTAGAATGTATAAGAGTCCGGTATGAACCCCAGGCTGTTCTGTTGGAATATGTTATATATTAAGAACCATCTCACACATTGTCTAAAAGTTGAATTTGTGGTCACCTACTCTGTAGGTGTTGGAATTAAATGATGTTGCTGGGTATATTAGCTGTAGAAAGTACATCCATCACTTTCCTATTTGCCATTCTCTTTTATGGTCGACTTCTTCATCTGATTAATTTATTAACTAATATTCTTTTAATACAACTAAATAATGTTATTTGACACAAAAGCAATGAAACATTTAATTTTTGACATATAGTGGATATTTGATTGTTTGGATTAAATTTAAAAAGTGATATCATGAGACATTCAGAATCATTATCTAGACTATTATTACTATTTTTACACTTGGAAGCTATCAGACACATTTTTAAATCCTAAGTCAAAAGTTCACCGATTAGTTTAGTGTTTTGTCACATATAATAACATTTTTATAGGAACTAATTGTAAGGGTAGATTTTCATAGAGTTAAGTGAGAAATGAAATTTTGATTTGGAAATATGCCTGAGTGATATTTTTAATTATTTTGAATTTCAAGTGCTTATCTTTGCCCAGGGCATGCTATACACAATTTAACATATGTGTAAAATTTTGCTACTTCATTTTTTTTTAGAATTTGTTTAAATCTTATTTAAATGTCAGTGCATCTACATCTACTTACAGAGTATATATATTCTTATACTCCATTCCACTTACAAAAAAATTGAGAAATATTAATCCTAGCAATAAGAAGTAGGGAGCCAAGATTGTTTTGTTGTGGTTGAAAAAAAAAGAAGAAACTAAATTAAATTCTTCTAACAGCATCATTTTTATTGTATTATGACAATATTTTTCATATACACAATAATTTGGCACAAAGCAGTTGGCCTTTTTTAGAAGTTTTTAGGGGCACATCAAAAATAGGAGTTTGTAATTAAGAATAGGATATTGAGGATGGGGATGTGGCTCAAGCTGTAACACACTTGCCTGGCATGCGCAAGGCGCTGGGTTCGATCCTCAAGCACCACATAAAAATGAAATGAAGATGTTGTGTCCACTGAAAACTGAAAAATAAATATTAAAAAAAGAATATGATATTGAGAAAAATGACAATAAAACCTGGCTTTTTCCCTATCAATTAAGAAGACAATTGGTCATGGCTACTAAAATGAGGAGTGTTCAATTATAATCATGGACTATAATCAACAAGAACTTATTTTTTGACAACTTTTCATTATGTTTTAAATGTTATGTAACTATTAAATATCATAGCAGGTTCCAAGTGTTTAGTTAACTTAAATAGAAATATAATTCTTGTTTTGGCACCATTACACATATTATCCATGTTCAGAAATTATTATTCCTTTTTAATTGAGAGGGCTTTTTAGCAACCTATGTACTACGGTTTATGGATTCCAGGTTCAAATTTTTTTTTTGCAGCATTGGACCACCATGTAAATGTAAAGTGTAGACTGTTAAGAAATACTGTGTATTTTATAAGAATAAAAGAAATATTTGAATTTGTTTATATTTGCTTGCAAGTGACTGTACTAAATTAACATTCTTTAAAAGTCAAGCAATCAAAATTCTAAACAAGTGTTTATATTACAAAAATATAACCTGGTATCCCTGTAGTACGCTCTTTTAAGGTCTTAAGGGAATAGTCCAAGAAGGGCAATAGCTGGGTCAAATGGTGGTTCCATTCCCAGCTTTCCCAGGAATCTCCATACTGCTTTCCAAATTGGCCACACCAATTTGCAGTCCCACCAGCAATGTACAAGTGTACCCTTTTCCCCACATCCTCTCCAGCACTTGTTGTTGTTTGACTTCATAATGGCTGCCAATCTTACTGGAGTGAGATGGTATCTTAGGGTGGTTTTGATTTGCATTTCTCTGACTGCTAGTGATGGTGAGCATTTTTTCATGTACTTGTTGATTGATTGTATGTCCTCCTCTGAGAAGTGTCTGTTCAGGTCTTTGGCCCATTTGTTGATTGGGTTATTTGTTTTCTTATTGTTTAATTTTTTGAGTTCTTTGTATACTCTGGATATTAGGGTTCTATCTGAAGTGTGAGGAGTAAAAATTTGTTCCCATGATGTAGGCTCCCTATTTACCTCTTTTATTGTTTCTCTTGCTGAGAAAAAACTTTTAAGTTTAAGTAAGTCCCATTTGTTGATTCTTGACAATTCACAATTGCTAGACTGTGGAACCAACCCAGATGCCCTTCAATAGATGAATGGATTAAAAAAATGTGGCATTTATACACAATGGAGTATTATACAGCACTAAAAAATGACAAAATCATGGAATTTGCAGGGAAATGGATGGCACTAGAGCAGATTATGCTTAGTGAAGCTAGCCAATCCCTAAAAAACAAATACCAAATGTCTTCTTTGATATAATGAGAGCAACTAAGAACAAAGCAGGGAGGAAGAGCAGGAAGAAAAGATTAACATTAAACAGATACATGAGGTGGCATGGAAAGGGAGAGAAAAGGGAAATTGCATGGTAATCGAGGGAGACCCGCATGGTTATACAAAATTACATATAAGAGGTTGTGAGGGGAATGGGAAAATAAACAAGGAGAGAAATGAATTACAGTAGATGGGGTAGAGAGAGAAGATGGGAGGGGAGGGGAGGGGAGATAGTAGAGGATAGGAAAGGTAGCAGAATACAACAGTTACTAATAGGGCATTATGTAAAAATGTGGATGTGTAAACGATGTGATTCTGCAATCTGTATTTGGGGTAAAATTGGGAGTTCAAAACCCACTTGAATCAAATGTATGAAATATGATATATCAAGAGCTTTGTAATGTTTTAAACAACCAACAAAAAAAGAAAAAAATATATAACATGGTAATTTTAAAAATTGATATTTGTAAACATCTTATTCATTGTAAGTTATCTATTCCAATTCAAATTTTTTAAAAAGTTCAAAGTCCAATATAGTAGATACTAAGTAGTATAAACACCCAAGGAAGCATATAAAACATACACCAAATTATAATTAGAGAAATTATGACTGTTAACGAAACATGATAAAAAGTCCTAATATGTATGAAATGGATTTGTTTCTACATTCTCTGAAGAAATTGTACACAATTTTTTCCTCATCCTTGTTTTGAACATAAATAAAATGAATTCTTTTCAGCTAATAAATATGACAGAAATTTTATCATCTATTTTATCCTTGCACACATTTGCAGTGCTTCTTCATTCTCAAAGTAAAACAAAGTCCACTACATCAGATCAACCAAATCAAAGCTGTAGGATGTGAGTTGTTGATCAACTGGTATTTGGTAAAGAAATAAGGTGTGAATTTTTTCGATCCTATTCATGCAGTCTCTTTTTGTCTATTGTTTTCTATTGATATTTCAAAACAAATTTAAATCCACATATTTCATAGAATTTCAGTGTCTAGAAAATCTGCTGAATGTGATATTTAATTTGGAATAAATGAAAATACCTAACTTATCTATTAGTCAACTAACTTTCTCATTAGAATGTACCAATTGGTATGCATTGACCTAATTAGCAATACGCAAATTCATCTATAATTTAAATATATATATATATATATATATATATATATATATATATTTTATCACATTTACATTCTTAAATATGCATTGCATTATATATGTATATATATAAACATATATATGTACAGAATACATACACATTCACTCTTATGGTTTAGTGGTGTATACTCATCTCCATTGACACTTTCCTTGCTTCGGTTTTGCAATGATGATGCAGCTGATTATTTTTTTTATTTTTTATTTTTAATTATACGTGGCAGTTTATTATAAGATAATTTAGTTTGCACAGCCTCTATATTTTCTATTCTTCATTTTACAGAATATATTTTCTGGTCCCTGTTCTTTATTATAGATTTCTATCACATTCAAGAAATATATTTACCATGTATTTTCTATCTATTAATCAATGTATCTGTGTATCTATCAAAGTAAATTGAAATTGAGAGCAGGTTTGAAAAATCCCTGAGCAAAGTAATTAGGCCATGAAGGTAATTTTAGCCTTATTTGAATTGCAAACATAAGTGAAACATAACTTGGACTATTTCTTGTAAACACTTATATTAGAGAAAAATTAAAGTTAAGTTCATCTAATCAGAAGCAATCATTTTTAAAAAGTCTGTCCCTTCTGCTTCAACACAGTCCAAAATCTCTTTTTTTTCTTTCTCTATTTTCTTCTAGGTTCTTCCCGATTCATAAATTGTTTCTTGTTCAAATAAACTATTTAAAATTTTTATGTATTTATATTAAGTTAAGAATTTTTTTAAAAATGTATCTATGTGTCAACAGTTCATCTACTATAGGTCTTCTTAAGGAATAATTGGGAGATATAATACCAGATTTCTTAAGTCATCTTTCAGTCCTTCTTAATAGAAAGTGTGAGTTTCATATTTAGTTCAGCAGAAAACTTAACAGGTCCATGGCAATGATAGATTTGAAAGAAGATAAATAAAGCACATAGTTTATATTATTTAATTGAAAGCACAACATGAACTTTGAGAAAATACTTGATTGTGAAATAAACCCTGCTAATTAAAGAAAATAATGTATGTGCTGTGTTTGACTATCCTTGATTAACTTATTCATGTGCTCTTTCAGTTATTTGATGTGAACATATATTTATAATTAAAAAAATAATAATTACTACCAAATCCCACTTCCTATTTATCGCCCAAGTCCCTCACAAGGGATGGAGTCAGGTCACTCCGCATGAATTGAGCTGACAAAGAAAAGACCACACAAACACAAAATAACCTTTTCTGGGGGTTGGAGATGGCTCTGAGACCTCAGGTGTCAGCTCCCACTCTGGAGGGCAAGAGGAACAAGGAGGCAAGGAGCGAGCACACCCCAAACCCCCCATGTATTGAGAAGAAGACATTCCATAGGCTACTCCACCCAAATAAGGCAAGGGGTAGGGTTTTGAAGGCTGGAGTCTGGCTTGGTGATGTGGTCAGCAGATTGATTGACATCTTGGCAGCTCACACCCATCTCATGTGCTGTGTGGTATTGAAGGAAGAATGAGAAGAAAGTCACTTTTGTGTTGCGCAGCCCAGTCAGAACACAATGCCAGACCCATCCCCTCATATGCTCAAATGTGCATAGCTCACATACACAACCCTCTGGATGGCTCATGACACCTATTAGTGAGAAAGAAGACTGAATTGGGGATATAATCACAGGAAATTTGCATTCAAGCTACAAAACCATGGCCACCCATGAGAAATGGTACACAGACTAGTATTTCAGCTTCAGAAATTAGGTTGTGGAAATGAAGTTTGTACTTCTACATGCAGCAAGTTTTATTGAATCTTAGATTGTGTAGGTATACATAAATGAAGAATGATCCAGAGGATGCTACTGTCACATATAAACACCATAATGAGAACAAGATTATTGGAATTTAATTGACTTCACCAATACCTTCTGTCTTATTGTTTGTCTTTGAAGTCTTCCTAAGAAAATTAGTTTGCCTGAACTGAGTGTTGATTCTGATTCTATAATTGTGCTGCTGTGATTGATCTAAAGATGACCTCAGGAATATTTGTTGGGATTAATATTTTATTCCACACCCAAGATAGTTTTTGCAATAATCTTTGTGGCATTACATTTGGCTACAATGCCAAATGAGCTTGGCGAAGCTCCTTCTGGATCAACTGTTGTGCAACCAGAGATATAGCCAGCAAGTCACAGTGATGTTACTCTATAGAGAATAACAGCAGATTGGTTATTTCTGTAGAGCAGAAAAAGGAAGGCCACTGAGAGTAACACAGTGGTTTTCAAATTAAAAACAATTATCCTTATAATATAACCTTATTTACTATCATAATTGATTAGAATGCTGATAAGGCTTGGCCCTTGAAGATTTGTCAAGAGGCTAACATTTACCTCTTACTAGTTGTGCTGTGTTTTCTTTTTGGATTTAGTTTATGGGTATTTATTTATTTATTTTACAAAGTATGGGAATCAAGCTTTGGTAGTATTTTGTCATATTAGTTACTTAAAACATTATTCAAATTGCTAAGATGATCTCATAAGACACAATCTTGAATGTATTTTGATGACTATTGATAGAGGCATATGATGATAAAAATGATGAGAAGATGATAATGCCAGTTAATTTGCTTTGATCATTACATACAATATATATGAGTTGAATTTATCACTTGGTTCTCCATAACTTTGAATAACTATACTTTGAATTATGTATAATCTTAAACATTAATGCTCTATCTGAAGTGCATGTAGTAAAGATTTTCTTCCATTCTTCAGGCTCTCTCTTCATATTATTGATTGTTTCTTTTGTTGAGAAGAAAATATTTAGTTTGAATTTATCCCATTTATTGATTCTTGATTTTAATTCTTGCATTTTAGAAGTCTTGTTAAGGGAGTGAGTTCCTAAGCCAACATGGTCAAGATTTGGGCCTACTTTTTCTTCCGTTAGGTTCAGGGTCTCTGTTCTAGTCCCTAAGTCTTTAATCCACTTTAGTTTAAATGTAGTATATATGCAAAATGGAATATTACTCAGACTTAAAGAAACATGAAATGTCAGAGACCAACTCCATCAGGGGGTCTCAGGAGACAAACGGATGGTGAGGAGTCGGCAAGAGGTGGGTGGAGAAACAACTCAAACACCAAAGTGAAGGTGCTGAATCCCAGTCTTTACTTGTGAAGTTGATCATATATACTTTTCATTTTGGCAGGCTAACACTACTTTGTGGTTACAAAACAGGAATCATTATTCAAAGAAACAAAATATTACGTAGCTACAATTAGAATAGAAGAATGTATCTTGGCTTATGCATAAGCAAGCATTTGTACTTTCAGTTTGCGTTTTGCTTTGAGCTGTTTCTGCTTAGTTAACTTTTAATAATAGTTAGAAATGTCCCAAACTATTGGCCTATACCTTGACTATTCTTTCTTGACTTACTGACTGGAACCGGTGCCATGGTTACAGCAAGTGGTTAACTTGTTATTAACTTTAATCAAACAAGAGTAAGAGCACAAACCATTGTGCACAGGAACAAGAACAAGTTGCCCAGTACTAAGCACCAATCTGTCTTCTTAACATTAATTCTTCTTCTCTAGATTTTAATTTAATTTCTCAAAAACTTCCTTGACAGGAATACAGAGAGTTTTTCATTAAACATTAACAATTTACGTTCCAGAGCTGAATCATTGCATTTAGAGTGAACAGATTTATCCTTTAAAAGGAGTTGCATTAATTGGGAAAGTCATGTTTTTTCCTTCATACTCAATGGTCATATGAGAAGTCGCAACTATACTTATTAAAGGAATATAGAAACAAACCAGCCCATTCCCAGAAATATACTGCGCTCCTTCAGAGGATGGACGCCTTGCGCCATCCACCTCAGTAGGGCCTTGCCATTGCCTGAGTCAGGGGAGAGGCTCAGCAATGAAATTATTGCATTTGGAGATAAATGGATGGAACTGGAGAATATCATGTTAAGCCAATCCCCCCCAAAGCCAAGGTCTGAATGTTTTCTTTGATGTGCACATGCTAATTCATAAAATAGAGGTACTTTGGATTAGGCTGCAGGGAATGAAAGGAGGGTGTTTGGGTGTAAGAAGGATACTGGAATGAATCGAATGAATCATTACCCTATGTACACATATGATTATATGACAGGTGTGATTCTACAATCTGAACAACCAGAAGAATGAGAAGTTATACTTCACTGATGTATGATGTGTCAAAACGCATTCTACTGTCATGTATGAGTAATTAGGACAAATTTTAACATGGAATGGGCATAAATGATTTGTGGAGACTATATTTAACATGTTGAAAGTAGACTGTGCAGTATTGTACTTGTGTAAGTTACACAGCAGGAATTTAAATCTGGGGTTTCTGAATCTGAATTTCATGATTGTTCTACTGAACACATTGAATGATTGACTGTGTCAATCAATGTTATGTCCTGGAAATAACAGATTGTGAAATCCAAGAACATCTGATAACACGTAAGATGCAGATACATAAAAGATTACAAAATATGAATGGTGGACTTGGAAATTGTAGCAAACATGATTAATCAGGGATGCAATTATTATCAAGGAGAATAGCAAAAGCCAGAGGAGAAACAGACTCCAAGAGAAAGATGATGGTGGATTTTCTTAAATACTGAAAAAGAACTAAGCTAGAAGAGAATGCAGAAGTAGCTGTTACATTTGATGAATGGGAGATAGTTTAATATGTTTGGAGAAACAATATTTTTGTCAGAGTTACATTGGGGGAGTGAATGAGTGACTATTATGGGGGGGTTAAAAATAATCACCAAAAAAGAGCAAATATTAAACAATAAATTTTCCATACACTCAAATGAAAAGCAAAATATTTGCATTAAAAAGTTTACATATTCTTAAAAGTTATTTGTAGTGTTTGAGTTTTGAATGTCACCTTACAAGTTTTGATCATTAGATTTATTTGACCATATGTTTTGTACTAATACTTTTTAAATATTGAATGTTTTTATTCAATTCTGTTACACTTACAACATTGTTTAGCCAAAGTGTCACATTGTGTCTTGTAAATCTAATTTCTGTATGAGTAAAATTATTGGGATCAATAGACACTAAACAATGGAATGGGACAATGGATTCACTGTTTTGACAAGAAGCTAAGGAAAAAAAGATGTGTTAAACCATGAAATTTAAGTTGATTCAAGTGTGGAAGGAAAGTTTGTATTTTTTATCCAGTCAGTAAACATCTTTCCATACATGACCCCCAAGGCATGCTCTGACTTCTGTGGTATCTTACATTAGACATAGTAGTGGGGTGGGTAAAATTGATTTATTATATATTAAACATCAGCTGACCTGAACTAGTATATATGAGAAAAAGTTACTATGGGGAGGGAGCAGGATGAATTCCCCTCTTTAATTTTAGCTAAGGAATTACATTATAGACAGTTAACAGCAGATTCAATACAGACTCAAACTTTGGCTGGCTCAAAGGTAGAAAAAGTCATCCCTGGTGGGGAAAAAAAATCACTGACATTTGCTTAGACACTATTTTTTTCCAGATTATAAGTACCAAAGAACGCATGAAGTGGCAGAACACCTTTTGAGGTAGATTTGGGACATAAGCTAGTACAGAGGGGAAGAGAAAAGAAATTTCTACAAGCAATGAATCTTAGTTTATGTAATCATAAACATGTAGCTTTATAAAATTTTATTTTCTAGGTTTAATCTAATCAGCCATATGCACTCTTTTTTTTTCACCCACAAAACTGCACAAGCATGGAACACAGGGGCAGTTGTGGCTTCCACAGGCTTGGGCAAGCATTGTTGGTCTGGTGGTCATAAGCCTTCCAGAACAAGATTAGTAACTCTTCTTCATCTTAAAATTTCTCATTCTTTTCGTAAAACATGCAATTTACCTGAATTTTTCCTTCTGCAGCTTCCAATAACTGGACCTGATCTCTTATGTAAAAGTAAAACAAGGTGAGTCTGTATTCCAACCAAAGAACTTTTATGTTCAAGAAGCATCCAGAACACCATAGTAACCCACTTTTGTCTCAATCAAAATAAGACTATTTTCTTATTTTTTTCATATAAATTGATTTTAAGTACTTCAAACATACCTATATGCATTCTTTCATCTTTCCATAGTCTGCATATGGGTATGTTTAAGTCTTTAAAAATCTGACACTGAGACATACATAGTGGGCTTTTTTATATTCTGTGAAATTTAATGAAAACTCATGGTGCCATAAGAAATATTTCTATGGGAAGCCTGTGGTCTCTAAGAGTAGTAAGATACTTCTGCAAAAGAAGCAGAACGAAGTAAACTTGACATCTACTTCATGCATGAATGAAGCTCACCTTGTATTATTTCACTTTTGTGGGGCTATCAGAGAACTGCTTAATTTTTCTACTTTAGGTGCTTGAGCATTTGTGGGGACAAGTGCATGCAGTACTGCATATGTGGCATATGTAAAGGGCATCTGAATGGCAAACCACTCCCTGGTGCTAAGCGTGTGAGCGGTAAACCGCTTACCCGATAGGCACAGCCCTGGACATGAGGCCACATGTTGCAGTCCCTTAGCTTTCTCCATGGCCTGCTCCTCAATTGATTGCTACAGGAAGATTTGGCCAGAAATTGTATTGGAGGCTGCCTGTAATCTGCTTAGCTACTGCCTGAGTATATATACATGGTAACTGTACAATAAAATCAGAACTGCTTCCCGCTTAGTTTCTGCAGGTCTTGATTAGCGACTGCACAGCCTCACTCTTCTCTACCATCCTTGCTGGATGACAGAGAGCCCACGCAAGCATTACTGATTATAAATGTGTCTCTGTGTTCTATTTAGTAGGCAAAAGCTTTTAGAGCTCTTCATAGACTTTGTAAGCACTTGCCCTATGGAACGTCAGACATATATTTCACCTGTTTAATCATTTGTACCCTCCTTTTGATGGTCTAAACTTATGTTCTATCTGTAATAATATCCCAAAGTCCATACATAGATCCTTCATTTGCTTCCATATGATAATCTTGGGCCAAATATGTTCTCCATTTTGCACTGTACAATTGAATTATTATTTGACTACAAAGTAATTTATTTATTTTGGGGATATCCAAATATATATTTTGTTTTAATAACATGTATTTTAAAATGTGATTTGATTTTAATTTTGTATCTCTTATAATATGGTCACTTTTCTCTTTCAGGTGCATTTTATCATGATAAAACATACTAAAACCTCATTGGCCACTTGTGAGTTTCTTTCTCAAAACTCTAGGTCTGTGCCATAATTTTAAGTTATCATCCTGAATAACTATTTATCCAACTTGATTAGGTAGATTCAATTTCACTGGTAAAATGCAAGCCAGGTGAGGACAAGTATCTTTTTCTCTTGTTATCCTTGTGTTAAAATACTTAACACAGAACATGCTACACAGTAGATATTCACTAAATATTAGCTCAGTAATTAATAATACAATCCTTAGATCTGTAATGTTAATTATTCTGATGAAAATTGTCCCTGTAACTTAATTGCAATGTGTGCCAATGTTATATTTGAAGTCTTACTTTATGTGTAGAATAGGCTGATACTTTATTTAAATAAGTAATCACATTCTGTTTCTTTCTATCTATCTATCTATCTATCTATCTATCTATCTATCTATCTATCTATCTATCCATACATCCATTCATCTCTTCCTCTCAATCAAGGAGAAAACCAGCAAATATGTATCAAACAAAGCTGAAAATTCTGCTTTATTTTTTTCTTACTTCTTACTTCCTTCATCCCAATTAGTCTTATTCTTGTTTGGCCTGATGGCTTTGGTGTTTGCCAAGTAACTTGTGATTTGTGAGACACTCAAAATACTCAGGTCCCTACATATGTTGCAGTGTTTGGGTTGAAACACTATGGCTTCCATTCTCAAATGGTATCTGGCCCAGTTTTATGAAGCTCATCTTGACATTTAGAGAATTGACTTTAGCCAATCTCCTTTTATAAAAGCATAAGTCAGAATAACTGAAAATATGTTTTGTAAGTGGAACCTCCACTAGCCTCTAATGGAAGTACAGAGCAGAGTGGATTAGAAGAGGAAATACACGTGTTTGGGGGAGAATTAGAAAGTGTAAATAGGAGAGAGAGAAAAAAGATAATGATCTAGAACATGTCTCAAAATAAAGGTACCACAATTAAAAATTCACCCAGAGCAGGTGTTTAGACATGCCAAAGTTCACTTCTAAATCTGGGAATTACCAATTAAAGTGTGGAGAGGAAGCATATGGTCACACGTAATAATGCAGAAAATTCATAATGAGTTGAAGCATAAGATGGCACAAATGTCATGTGTACACAGTCTGTCAATCTCTATTCTTATTCATTCCAAGCAGAAATATATTCTTCTGTTCCATACAGTGTGCTCAGACAAGAAACCAGCAATGTGCATAAGAATCTTCTAGTTTTTTTTTTGTCTATGTATTTGACACTTTTAAAGTTATGGATATCAGGTGCCCATCACAGTAAGCCTTAAAATTCTATAAAAATGAAATTTGTTAAATATTTTCTCAATGTTTTTAAGAGAATCTCCTGCTATTGTTCTATACTGGTAAACTGCAATGTGTTGAAAATTCTGCCTCCTTGGAAATGAGAAGTTCTCATCTGAAGTCAGGCAGCCACGAAGAAATTGGTACAAAGATATTGGTACCTCTTCATATCTGAGAGGCAATCCCCTCTTATGACAGCACCCACTGTGTTAGATTTCTTTTCTGTCAAATTTCCTTACACATTAAATACTGGAAACATAAAGCATATACATTTCAAGATGTAACCACAATCATTATGAATGTTTACTACCTTTGTCTAATTCAAACTTTCTTAGAAAAAGAGCTAATTGACCTTTGTTATAGTTTGATTAATTCCTCCCCTGCCCCAAACCCATGTTCTGAAGGTTAAAAAAACAGCAGTATCTACATTTGAAGATTTAGAAAGTGGTTGGATCATATACTGTATAAGTGATTCATCCACTAATAGATACATAATTTAAGGAGCTACTGGGAGGCGGTGGAAAACTTACAAGGAGGGAGTAAGTCTCTGGGGTTGTATCCTGGAAGGGAATATCTTGTTTCTGGCCTCTCTCTTTCTCTCTTACTTTCTATTTCCTGGTTAACATGAGCTGATCACATTTGCTGTATCGAATGCACCCTGGCATGATTCTTTGCCTCACCAAAGTCCTAAAAGCACTGAGTCAGCAAATCATAAACTGAACCTTCTGACACTCTGAAAAAAAATAAATCTTTTCTCTTTAAGTTGATTTTCTCAGGTATTTTTCTCACAGTGATGGAAAGTTAACCAACAATATCTTTCTGTCTATGACACCTTAGGTTAATTTTGACCAAGTTTCTGCTGAGAAAATAAAAACAGAAGTGATGAGAAGAATATAAAAACAAATAAGTAAGTTTTAAAATAATATAGAAACAAAAAGATCCAGAGCATGTGATAATACTATCTTCCAAGATGGAAAAGGCACGCACCTTTTCCAAAGCTGATAACAACTCCAGGTTGCCTTGAGCCTTGACAGTCTAAAATGGGATTGCAGAAGTATAGAAATCATGTACTCTGATTTGGATCCTAAATGATCACTGAAAAGTTCATGGGTTAGGCAATTCTCAGAGGTCAAGACATTGAATTATGGTAAGTGGAGTTAGCCAATCCCCAAAAAACAAATGCCAAATGTTTTCTATGATATAAAGATGCTGATTCATAATGGGGTTGGGGGTGGGAAGCATTGGAGGATTAGACAAACTCTAGATAGAGCAATGGGAAGGGAGAGGAAGGGAGGGGTCATGGAGATAGGAAAGACTGTGGAATGAGATAGACACCATTTCCCTAAGTACATGTATGAAGACACGAATGGTGTGACTTTAATTTGTATACCAGAGATATGAAAAATTGTACTCTATATGTATAATGTGAATTGTAATGCATTCTGCTGTCATATGTAACAAATTAGAATAAATAATAATAATAATAATAATAATAATAAATTTGATTATGAGAAGTATCCACATAAGTGGATTAATCTTCACTTAATGGATTAATAACTTGAAGGCACTACTGGATGCTAACTTCAGGCAAGAGGGGTGTGGCTGGAGAAGTATGTCAATAGAGGATTGTTGGTTTGAAGTATATCTATCCATGGCACCTCCCCCTCTCTTTTCTGACTTACGTGAGCTGAGAAGCTTTACTCTGCCAGCTCTTACACCATTACGGTCTGCCTACATCAGGCCCAGATCAATAGAGTTGGCTGACCAAGGGCTGAGACCTCTAAAAATATGAGTCTCAAATACACTTTTACTCCTCTAAGTTTTTCTTGTAGTTATTTTGATAACAGTGACCAAAAACCTGACTAACATAGATATTGGTACAAAGAAGTAAGGTCATGACTGTGACAATACCTGACCATATGGTTCAAAAAAATTTGGAACTGATTGATGAGAGGAATTTGAAAAAGTTTTGAGATGCAAGCTGGAAGAGTCTCAAACGTCATAATCAGAATGTAATGGGTAATTTAGTGGGAACTCAGAAGAACCATAATGCCCTTAGGAATGCAGACAGGAAAGACTTAACTTATGAGGTTTCAGATGAAATAAGGATTCTGTTGGCAGTTGGACTACAGGCCATTTATCTTACATTCTGGCAAAGAACTTGTATACATGTGTCCATGCCTTAAGACTTTCTGTGAAGCTGAATTTATAAGTGAAGGACTAATTAATATTGTAGAGGACATTTCAGACATCACATCATTCAGGCAGTGCCATGAGTACTGCTGGTAGCCTTTAGCAAGGTTCACAATGCAAACTGGGAATAAAAAGCAAATAGGAAAGATTTGGAGAAATTGTACTTTGGCCAGAGAAGGACTTATAAAAACGGGTTTAAGGAATTCATGATTGTTGAAGAGATTATGTGCACTAAAGAGAAGTTAAGTGCTTCAGAAAGAGACAATAGAAAATGTTTTGAGGGAATCTCATGAACAGGTAGTTCACACATATGGCAGGCTCAAGGTTGTAAAAGTGAAAATTTCTTAAAGAGATATTGGGGAGAGCCTCCTGGCACTGAATGCCTAAGAAATTGTTTCTCCAGGATTTGTACCACCCCTACCACCACCACCACTCACCACCATTGCCCAGGATACTCTGAGGCTGATGCGTCCCTGGTTTGTCAGGAGTGGCAAATGGAATCGATTATGGTCCTTGGGAATTTCTCTGTGCAAACATGCCAATCAAAAGATTGTCCTGTAACTGTGTTGATGCCCTCTTACGGTGTTCTGTGACAGAATTTATTAGTTCTTAACCTTGAGTTCAAATGCCAGCTGCCTGGGCATGGAGAGTTATGGACACAAGCTGATAAATAGAAGCACAGAAGTTTGTCATTCAATTTGAGTGCTTTGAAGAAATTTGTTCACAAAAAAAAATCATTTTTAATGATATAACTTATATAATAAACATGCTGAGCTAACTCATTGTCATTGCATGCCATCTGAGTGTAGTACACACAGGGCCCCAGCTTTTACACTACTTGTGTGTCTGTTTTTTCTAATCTTATATCCCCACTCATCCAGTTTCCTCAAGTAACTGTCATGCAGGTCAAGGCAATGGGTTTCAATGACTGCTTGAGCTGCTTGAAGACCTTGGCGTTATTCCCATGGTACTTATTCTTGAGGAAGGCAGGATGCTGGAGTTAGGGTGTAAGAGGCCCCCACTGAAATGTCAAAGGAAGGCTGGGTGTTCAGGCAAAGTAGAGCAGGGTCAGAATCCCAACAGGCTGCCTCTGATAGGATGATGCATAAACTGTGAAGGTTAAGTTGAAGTAGGAATGGAGACCCCAGAAATTAAGAGATTCCAGGTACGTAAAGTGTCTGCCAAGGAAAGCTGCAAGCACAATGCAAAGCCAAGTCCAAAGAGAGGGCATGTTGTCTACAACCATCAAGGTCAAAGGGCCTGGATTGCTCAAGCCTTTTGGTTCCCACCACTTGTCACCATGTACCCCATATGCTGGAACAGGTGTTGTAGGACCTAACATTTGCCTGGTTGTGTGTCAGTCTTGCTTAAGTTCCATTTCTTCATTCTGTTTCTTATTCCTCCCTTTTGTAATGGGCATGTTTCCTATGTACCATTGTGCCCTAGTCGTATGTAACAAATGTAAAATATTTTTACAGGGGGCTGGGGATGTGGCTCAAGTGGTAGCGCGCTCTCCTGGCATGCGTGCGGCCCGGGTTCGAGCCTCAGCACCACATACAAACAAAGATGTTGTGTCCGCCAAAAACTAAAAAAAAATAAATAAATATTAAAAATTCTCTCTCTCTCTCTCTCTCTCTCTCTCTCTCTCTCTTTAAAAAAATATTTTTACAGGGTCTCCAAGCAAGAGTCTGTCTTGAGTGTCAGAGGAAATTTTGATTTGGACTTTTGAGCAATACTTAAATGGTTAAGACTATGATGATTCTTAGAGATGGACTCGATGCATTTTGGGGCAATGAAGGAATATTCAGAAGTGAAGAGATTGGATTATGAGATTTGTAACCTAAACAATGGATTTATCTCCACTTAATGGATTAATAATTTCAATTGACAGTTGAGTGGTAACTGTAGGCAAGTGGAGTTTGCTGAGGGGTGACAGTGAATAGGAGATCAGTGTCTGAAATTGGGGTCTCTGATGACTTCATGGTGGTGGCATACTTGCAGGATGACTAGTTGCTATGGTAATGCCCTCCATGAGGAGGTTCAGGCATACAGCTCCTGGAAGCAAAGGAACTCTATTGCTAGACAACCACAATGTTTCACTGGCTCTGCTGCTGCTGAACCTGCCTGCATAACAGTAACTTTAAACAATGGACTTCTTGAGAGCTGCACAAAGCTCCTAACATTGCACATTGCAACTATAGAATAACTGAGTAATAAGCTGCATAACATTGCTAACTCTGGAACTTTCATGAATGTAAAGAATAATGCTTGCATATTCTTTAATCTCTGTAATAAGACATATATGAATAAAGATTGCTGGAGTAATTCTGTAGACCTGCTTCGCTATCAGAGAGCCAAGCTCCACTCAATCCCAGCTGTTAACTTCAAAAATCTGTGTACATGAGTCCTCATTTTTTCTAATCTCCCATTGCTCCTCACTGGAACCTGCTAGTTTAGCTGCACTGGTCAAGGCAGGGAAGGATGGATGGAGGAAGTAGGTTTTGGTGGTATGACTTGGATTATATCTCTCCATGGCCCCTTTCTCTCTGCTTCCTTTCTGTCATGAGTTGAGCAGCCTTTCTTTGCCATTTTCTTCCATCATGATGTTCTGCTTCAAGTCAAGCCCAGAGCAGTGGAGCTAGCTGACTATGGACTAAAACTTGTGAAACATGTGCCCAAAATAAACTTGTCCTTTTCTGGCTTGTCTTTGTCTTAATTTGGTCACAGCTATGAAAAACAAACTAAAGATCACGTACCTCACTTTACTTAGTGTTACTTTTTTAAAATTTCCATTAGCAATATAGGAGAGTTTCTATTATTCCACAATCTCAATGCTTAACATCATCAAACTTTTTAAATCCCTTTCTGTATGATGTGTATTATTATTATATCAATGTGTGTTTAAATTTATCCCTAAATAATCATGTTGAGAACCTTTTATTAATACTTTTAGGCAATTTTATTATTGTCCTTTATAAAATTTCCAGTAAATAATTTGATCAATTAAATTGGCCTTTGTTATTAATGTCTAGTCATTCTTTATATGTATATAAAACTTTGTCACTTATTTTAATTGAAAATATTCCTCAAGTTCTGTGACTTGCGTTTTCACTTATTTAATGTAGCTGCTGGGCAAAAATAATGCTTCATTTAAATGAAATAAATTTTATTCCTATTTTTAAGGACATTTATCTCATTTTAAAAATACTACTCATGGTCAAAGCAGTATTTTCTTATTTTTTCAAAAGCAGAAATTTTATTTTTGTTAGCTTTATCATTCATGTGCAGGTCTATGATCTACTTTAGATTATTTGTTATAATAATAAGTGGTTAGAGTTTACTTATTTATTTTTGAATGTGGATAACTAATCAGTTGAGCACTGTTTATTGAATATAGTTCCCTCACCTAATGAATGGTGGTAGGCTATCTTCTCTATTGTCAATCAGATGATTGTTTATAAGCAAGTGAATTTCTTAATGATATATTCTATATCTCTGGTAATGTGTCAATCTATATTTAATACCACATTGGCTAAATTCTTGTTTATATTTTAACATTATGCTATCAGTTGATATGTGTTTATATTTATATATATTCCTTTGACTTAATATGTAATGTTTGTGAAATTTCTCTGAATCTTAATAAATATTGCCTTAAAATTTGATTTTCTATTCCTAATATAATCATGCACACTTTATTTTTCTTACACTTTGCAAGATAGTCTTTTACTGTGTTATTATACCAGGGCTTTGTGCATTCAAGGCAAACACTCTACTAACTGAGCTATATATCCCCAGCTCAACCAAGTTTCGATAACATATATCCTTTACTTGTGGTACATAAATGAAATCATTAAACATGGAAAATCCCTCTTGTACCTCTTTTTTGCAAATACAGCTATATTGAAGCACCTTTTTAAAATGCAATTTCTACTGCTTTTTTTCAACCACAGTAACAAAGCAGAATTGTGACAAAGACTGTATGACACAGAAACATAAAATATTTCCCAACTGACCTTTTACAGAAAACAGAGCTGATTTAAAATCTTTACACTTTATGTAATAACTGTATGTCTATAAGAATTGTATTACTGTGACAAAATGCCAAAATAAACAAATTTGAATGAGGAAAGATTTATTTTAACTCCTAGGTTCATATGGTTCAGCCCATGGATATACTTTCCAGCCCCGGGTAGCATTTTTGGGGAGGTCAGCTCTGGGGATTGAACTCAGGGGCACTCAACCAGTGGCCACATCCCCAACTCTTTCTTTTTTTGTATTTTATTTAGAGACAGGGTCTCAATGATTTGCTTAGCACCTCACTGTTGCTGAGGCTGGCTTTGAATTCGAGATCTTCTTGTCTCAGCCTCCCAAGCCTCTAGGATTAAACTCATAATTTCATACTGTGCCCAGTGTGGGGAGCACTTGATGTAGGAAAAATGTTCACCTCATGGAGGTCAGGAAAAAAAAGAGGAAGGAAGATTATGAGGTCCTAATGTTACCTTCAAGGGCACATCCTGTGAACTCAGATTTCCCAATGACCTCCACCCTCACTAACCACTCCCCCTGACAGAACCATTAGCTCTGACCAAATCTTAACACATGACCCATTGGGAAATATCCAGGTTTCAAACTGTCACAGTATAATTTGGTTAAACTCTGCCTTCTTGATTTTTATTATCTGTTTGTGACATATGCTTGGTACTTCAGGCTTTATCATCTAAAATATTATTCAGGGTCATCGTTTAACTCATTCTTCATATAGAAATCATATAGAAAGTGTTAAGTCACTTTATTCATAATCCAATAAATCCATGCCATTTAAAGTATCTCAAGATCATCAAAAAACTGATTCTGAAATTTCAGCCTCAGGCTCTGATAGTAGATTTACAGAAGAGACATAGAAAAGTATATTATGGATATGCCTACATGTGATCCTGAAAGAAAGTAAAGAAGGGAGTTCATTTGGGTGGATATGAAATAAAGATTGATACTTCCAATTTCACATATCTTGATGAATCAATTCATATTTCAAATAATTAGTATGTTTATGACTGAAAGCCTTTTCCAACACATTATATTTTGTAATTATCTGATAACTTCCTTTATTTCCCTTAGTTTGAGCAGAATTTTGAATGGTCATTTCATTTTGGATTCCTATTTGAATTTTCATTTTTTTTACATATACTCCATATTTTATAGACTATAATTTACATACATATATGTGTACATATATATACATAAATATATACATATGAACGACATATAACTGGATTTCATATATATGTAAATGTTTAATCTGATTTATAATTATGTTTCTTAAGTTGTCACAAGGATGGGACATGGCATGGCAAATGAAGCTTGCACGTGATACAGAGAATTCATAAATGAATCGCAGTGTGTAAGATGAAGCATACAACCTATTTCAAACTCTAAAGTTAAAATGATTCACGATGTACTCCCTTTCAATATACTTCTATGCAGGCATTCCAAAACTGTGTTCATTTGAATTAAGTTTGTGACACTATTGAAACTCATTGTGACATTTGCTTAAGTTCTATTCCAAATATTTCTTCACCTATTGAAACTAGGTCTTTAAAAATTGTGTCTGACATTTAGACTGTCTTTTATAATATCTTTTGAAAATGTCTTCATGATGACTGTTATTATTATAAATGTAAGTAGGGGACTGAGATATAGCTCTCTGTGCTCTCATCTTTATCACTATGCTATTTCATTACCCACCTGATGTGTTTGCAAGCTGTAATTCCACTCAATGTAGCATTGTGTCCTTTTCCTGCTGAAAATTTTAAATATATAAAGGCAAAATATAAAAAAAAATAATAAAAATATGTTATAGCCATCAAAATTGTTTTTGATTAAGGCATTTATTATAGATTTTTAATACCTAATCTGTGTTCCTTGTTAATTAGATGGTCTAGTTAAAAGAATAAACTTAATATTCCTTGCTCAAAAAATAAGGAAATAAATATTATCCCTGCTATCTAAGGAAGTGATCATTAAAACCAAACAGCTGTATTACAACAGATGATTTTGTAAACCTTGGTTTATATATAAGAAAATATACTTAAAGTAAGAGAGCAGATAACGGATACAGTGCAATGAAAGTCAAGTGCAAAAGTTTTACTAACTTCACCTGCACATTTTCAGGCCGAACCTCAGAAAAACCAAATTCAGCACTCTTGGAATTTATGTCTAACAATATTTTGTTAGACCCAATCCAGCAATGTAATCTTGATACATGCTAAAGTATGAGAAACTCACTTAACTTTATTGAATGCAGAAAATGCCTGTGTTAAGATATTAAAGAGAATCTGGAATCAATCTATAAATCATAATTAGTTGAAGGAATTATGGATTGTTTAGGATCGTAGAACAGCACATTAGGTTCAGAGTTTCAAAAAATTATGTTGACTATTTAGTCATAAACCTGATCATGAAGTATCTTTAGGGTTGTGGTCAGACAGCTTTCATGTTTGAATTAGTGTTTTATTGGTGTGATGAAACATCTGAGAAAATCAACTTAGAGGTGGAGAAATTTATTTTGGTTCATGGTTTCACAAGTTTCAGTACAAGTTTGGTTAGCTCCACGACTATGGGCCTGTGGTGAGGCAGCCATCATGATAAAGAGGGTGTGGTGAACAGAGGAGCCCATCTCATGACAGCTAGGAAGCACTGAGGGCAAGAGTGAAGGGGAGGGTATTAGGAACAAAATGCTCTTCAAAGGCAAGCCAGAGTGAATTTCCACCACTTCACAGTAAAGCCCTCAGCTATCAACCTATTGATGGATTGATCAATGGATAATTTCAAAACTCTCATTATCCAATCACTTCCCAAGAGCCCCAACTTTGAACATTACTGCATTGGAGACCAAATCTCAAATACATGACCCTTGGGAGTCGTTCCAGTTTAAAAAAAAAATGACAATAGTATGGTTCAGGTTCACAATGTTTTAGTCAGCTTTTTCACTGCTGTGAACAAAAGATCCAAGAACAATTAGAGGAGGAAAGGTTTATTTGGGGACTCATAGTTTTATAGGTCTCTGTCCATAGATGGGTGACTCCATTGCTCTGGATTCAGGGTAAGGTTGAATATCATAGTGGAAGGATGTGATTTTGGAAAGCAGCTGAGGACGTGAAAACAGGAAGCAGAGAGAAAGAGAGAGAGAGAGATCCACCCATCAAGAACAAAATGTACACTCAGACCTCTCTTCCTCGGCTGCCAATGGTCTACCTCCTGCAGCCACATCCTGTCTTCCTATGGTTTTGCTATAAGGGGATCAATGTTCTGAATAGGTTAAGGCACTCTAAATGCAATCATTTCACTTCTAAATGTTCTTGCATAGTCTCACACATGAGAATTTGGGGGATACCTCATATCTTATTCATAACACTTGGATTTTAAATATTTGTACACAAACTATATTGAACAATCTTTTTTAGCTTTGTGGACAGTAAAGATGTGAAGGCATCTGTCAATTCACAAAAAAATTACTATTTTACTTATTTCTTTTTCTACTCTCTTCCATTTTATTTTTACTACTTTCTATAATGTCTGTACTAGTCTACATTCCCACCAGGGAATAGGATACACTTTTATATGCATACTAATATTTCTATTTCATATTTTTGTTGAAAGCAGTTCTAATATGTATGAAATGATATCTAATTTTGGTATTAATTTTCATTTCCCTAATAGTCACATAGAAAGCATTTTTCATATACTTTTTGGCCACTCTTATGTCTTTAGAGAAATGTTGTTTAGGTCTTTGATAGTGCTTTAATCAGTTTGTTTCTTGACAATAAGTCATTTGAGTTGCTTATATATTTTGATAATCACTGCATGCAGGATGATAGTTGGCAGGTACTTTTCACTTAGTGAATTATGTTTTCCATCATCTGCTTGTTTTTTTCAGCTGTACAAAGTTTTTTAACTTGCTAGAATCCCACTTCCTTCTGTGGCCTTAAGTTTTGGGGTCAAATCCAAAATAATTTTTCAGAAATTATAGTGATTTTTCCATAAGTGTTCTACTAATCACTTTATGTATTAAGGAACCATACTGAAATCTTTAATAAGTTTTCAGTTATATTATATTGTATGGGATAAGGATATTCAGTTTTCTCAGAAGTACTTTTTGAAGAGTCTGATTTTTCCCAATTGAATATTCTTGGTATTTTGTTGAAAATCAATGTCATCTTCTCAGTATGTGTAGAAAAACCATTAGATAAAATTCAATGTTCTTTCATGATAAAAATCATTCAACAGTGTACAGAATGGGTACAGAATGAACATATCTTGATATAATAAAACTCATATATCTCTTATATGTGGAAGCTAAAGAGGAAAAAGGAAACAAAAGGTGGATTTTCTCATGAAAATCAAAGAAAGATCAGTAGAGGAAAAATAACAGAGGGTGGGAGGTGGATAAAGAAATGTAAAGAGCTGGAGAGTAATATTGGCAATATTAAATTGTTAAATTATGTGTGTGTGTGTCTGTGTGTGACTATGAAACAACAAATCCCATTATTACATACAACTATACTGCACCAATAAAAATGTGAAGGAAAGGAAAAAAAGGGGTAGCTTCTCTTAACTAAGAATATTTACATGCAAAATGAATAGTAAGGAGCACTATGAATAGAACAGTCTGTTGATATATATATATATATATATACATATATATATATATATATATATATGTATATATATCTGGCAAAAATCCCAGTAAACACTTAAAAAATATAACTCATATATGTTAAACTTACAGTCACCAATTTAGTGATAAAAATTTAAAATATTTTCAGCAAAGATCAGGAATAACACAGGAATGCCCACTACCACCAAATCTTTTCAACATAGAACTAAAAAAATTAGCCCAAAGTCGAGAACAACAGCAATAAAAGAGGAACCCTGTAAGAAAGGAGAAAATGAAAATATTTTGTAACAATAAAATCTATTCTGAAATACAGAGAATTTTGAACATTCTATATCGAAACTATTAAATTAATAAATTCAGTAAAGTTACAGGATAAAAATTCAAAATATAAAAAAAAGTTGTAACTTTATACCATAACAAAATCTATTTAAAAATTAAATTATGAAAAATTACCATTTGAATTAGCAAGAAAAAAAAGCAACAAAACATTGTTAGGCATGAATTTAACTACAGAAATGAAAGATCTACACACTAAAAACAATAAAACACTAGTGAAAGAAATTGAATAAAACAGAAAGAAATGGGAAGACATACCATATTTACGGATTGTTTGTTAAAATGTATCTACTGCTCAAAGCTATATGAAGATTTAATGAAATTTTTATCAAAATTTAGTGTCATATATTCACACAAACATAAAAAATAACCAAAAATTCACATGCACAATTGCTAAAGTTATCTTGAATAAAAGGAAGAAAGCCGAAGGCACCATATTATCTCTATTAATATCATCTACAAAGCTATAGTAATTAAAACAGATTTATTTTTAGCATACAAACATACACATCAACCAAAGTAACAGAATAGGATCCAGAAATAAATCCGGCACATTTATGGAATTTTGGTGACAAAATTTAATTCATCTTTAAGTCTCTCCTTGTTTTTCCACTGCTTCTCTCTCATCCATTATTTTTAAAAAGAAAAATTATCTAATAAAATGATGAACTGTGTTTTAGAGTTTTGTTACTAATTTTAATATTAATAGGTGTGAAATTTCTCACACAGGTTGTAATTTGGGGAGTCATTGGAACTAAATGTAACATTATGCTAATTATTTCTAAATTTAAAAAAATTGGAATGTCACCTGTGATTATTGCATTATGTGGTAAAAAGAACTCAAGATGTGATAAGGATAAGGATTCAAAAGTCTGGAGACTATGTGGATGATTCAGATAGGACTTAAGTCTCATCATGATACTTCTAAAAAGGACATATGAGGAGTCAGAGTAAGAGAAGAAGGTGATGTAAAGACTGAAGCACTGATTACAGTGATTCTTTTAAAGATGAGGAAGAAACCAAAACAAAAGAATGCAGAGGACATTAGAATCTGAGAACTCTTAGAGACAAACACTGCACTTTGTACCTCCAGAATGCAAAATTCCTGCTACAACTTTATGCTAGCACAACAATTTTGAATATCTCACCTCCAGAAATATAACCAAATAGATTTGTGTTGAAGTAAGTCGCTAAATGTTAGTGTGTTATGATTTCAATATGAAACAAATACCCATACAAGGTACATTATTTCAGGTTATTGATATGCTGTGGTTTGAATGTGATTCTAGTTAGTTGCCCACGGTTCATGAGCTAAAAGAATGGTACTCAGGTTGGTGATTAGAGGGGAGATATAGTGCCTTTTCAGAAGTGGGACACAATGGGGGATGCATAGAACAATTGAGGATGTTCCTTGGAGAGAATTGGGGAACCCAAGTTTCTCTTTGGCTCCCTGCTTCGCAATGTGATCTCTTGCTCCTGCCATTTGAGGCCATTCATCCAGTAATCCTTGACCAGAACAGGACTGATAGAAGTACCATGTTTTGAACCTAGAGGACAGTGGAGAAAATAAGTCTGTTTTCTTTATAATGTCAACCTGCCTCATGTATTTTTATATAATACCAAAGTACACTGTTAAAAAATAAAAATCAATAAGTTTGGATGATTTTTTTTAATTAGAGACTTGGTATTGGTTTTAAAGTTGTTTTTATTATTTCTTATGAATTTTGAGATTATACTCATTAAAAATTTTATTCTAATTACCAAGAAGTTTCACTTTTATAAGAAATATCTTGTTTGAAGAAGTCTCTTTTATTATTTCCTTTTTCATAATCATTTTCTGTGTTATCTCATATGTAGAAATATAACTCATATAAATCTATAGCTGGAATCTGTTGTAAGATGGTAGGTCTAGAAGACCATCCTTAAGTTTAGGGATGTCCTTCACTTAGTGGGTTGACACAGGGCCATATACATTGAACATCAGGGATGTTCCAGAAGAATATACTTAACCACCAAGAAAGCTAAGTGGGGATCCTGGAAGAACTCATATTTTTTCACAGTGAAGAGTATCATTAGGTGCAGCAATGCATAGAAGCTTGGTGTATGCTTACTTGTGTGTCAGGAAAGTGGGTATGATTTTTGTATCTGAAATTAGGTTTTTGAAATCTAAGAACTTGTAAAAGAAGACAAAAAACTTTTGCTCTTTTAAGTAAAAGCATAGTTTCCATATAATGCCAAGTATATTTTATAGGACTTCATGTATTTTCATTATACAAATATTTTATATAAAATATTCAATTATTAATTATTCAATTTATTTATTGATCACTAGCTACTTGTAAATTCAAAATGTGTTGAATATCTCTACAATATCCCATCATCTCATTTTAGACTTTTTTTAGAAAGGAGAATATCATAAATTCCAGGAAGTCCATATTACTTCAGCTAAAATATATAGTTACTGGGGCATTAGAGGTCGTGAGGAAAGTTTTTTCAACTACCACTGACTGTTGACTGAATCCAGCTGGAAGCCAAATGAAAACTACTAAGTTTAAGCCTCGTATCATATATTGTATGATAGAAAGAAGAGCTTTTTTGAGGAGTAAAATGATTTAACTGCAAAAAGTAGCATGGAGACAGAAAACAACATTCAAGAATGTATGTCGCAATTCATACTTAAATGTCCATGCAGGATGCCCTTCAGGGCAATAAGTTCTATTTATGGACAGCCGAAACCCAGATTCGGACTAGCAATGAAGGTCAATATTTTAGCAAATGTCAGTAAGCACATCACAATATTTGAAGATGGAAGAGACTGGGTACCTAACACATTTGTTACAATAACAGAGTTAAAGAAGAAGCAGGCACCTTAAGCCCCATTTCTTTTCATTTGTTTCAAAAGAATTTTTTTTTATTTCTCCCAATGGATTATTTTGGCATCATTGTAAAAATAATTGCCCATATTCAGGTGGGGCTATTTATGGATTCTATTCTGTTCCATCAATTTATGAGTCTATTTTTTTGCCAATAGCAAACTGTCTTGATTTAAGGCATCTTTGTTATGCATCTTAAAATCAGGTAGATTATCCCTCCCACTAAACTCCATTTCTTAAACTAAGTTCCTTGAGTTCGTGGGCTCAGAAAGTCAGTGTATCACTCATGCTCAGAGTGTGATATTGGCAGTTCAGTAAGCAGACACATAGTGGTCAAAATTGGACTAAAATATTAAACATCTGATTTGGAGAAGGGTGATTTATTAGCTCAGAGTTTCAGACTGAGGCTTCCTTCAGACTCACTTCCTTCATCAGTTTTGGAGGTGAGATTAACAACAACCTTTACAAGCCCTACTTCTTAGGTTTTTGAAATCCACATCAATTTGGAAACAACTCTTCAAAACAATAATGTTCTGTATTCCAATTGTTGAACAGTTTCTACCAATCTTGGACAAATGTAATAAAACATTAGTTTCAGAGTATTGCTTAATGATGTTCATACCAGAAGCATATTTAAATCACTCTACCATAGTTGTTAGGCACAGTGGTGCACACTATAAATCCCAGCAATTTGGGAGTCTGAGGCAGGAGGAGCACTGGTTCAATTGTTCAGCTTCAGCAACTTAATGAGATCCCATCTTAAAATAAAATAAAATAAAAAGGGCTAAGAATGTAGCTTTGTGGTAAAATGCTTTGAGTTCAATCCCAGTACAAAACAACATCAACAGTAACACCCTATAGATACTTCAAATTGGGTCATAAAAATTGATCCTTCCTTACTCAGAGTAATTAATAACATTTTTGTGTTCTAAAGTCAAATTGATCACAAATATTTCATCAATGTATACATTCTCCACACTTCTCATGAATAATTAACATGTGTGCCTTTTTGTAAATTTTTAATAAGTTAGTGGTAGAGTTTTGAATATTTTACATGATGAATCACTAAATATATTGTCATCAAAATCACCATAAATTATTATTAAAAAGTATAAATAGCCATAAACAACTATAAATGTATTAACTCTTGCAGTATTCAAACTGCTTTTCCAGAAGTAGTAATTTGCAATGTAAATTCTGAATTACACATTCATAGAGTATTGGTCTTGAATCATTTTCATACTCTGTATTTCTGTGAGTGTTCAGACCTCACTTTAAATGCTTGTCTACTTCTGGAATTCTTGTTATAAAATGTGAACTTTAAATACTGTCAAATTCAAAAGGACAGATAGCCTGTTATCTGTAATAAAACACATTTAATCTTTATGGAAATATTTCAGATAAAAGTAAGTTATCTTATAGAAAAACTCATATTTGCTTCCTACAGTGTTTTTGTCATGATACAAATTGCCATTATAGAGGAGTTTAATATGCAGCACTTTCATTTCTATAACCTATTTTATGATACCTTCATAAACATAACTGTTTCCTTAGGCAAAGAACATTTAATTTAAAATGAAGGTACATACACAGCTTAAATGCAGGTAGAGACTGAAATCAAACAATTTAGAAAGTTATAAGGAAAAAGTAAATTTTATTAAACTGTGAAGCATATAAATTGAATTTACATATTTCTTCAGCTATAGAATCAGATGAAGCTCAGATAGTCTTATGTTATACACTGTTTTTTATTTCCCTATTCTCCTATTTGTTTCTGCCTTACAGGGCTATGAAATATTGGAGTTCTCTGAGGTACTAAATACTATATATCTCATATTTAAACTCAAAGAGGCCTGGAGATACTTGATTAATACAAAAATAATCCAGACACAGTATAGAATCACAGTGGAAAAGACAGAATCAAACGTATCTTTCCATATTTAAAAAATACACAGAAGTACTAATACAAACATCATAATAAATGCTGTTGGAAACTATATTAACTTAGTTTGTAAAGAAAATATTGATAGAAATTAAGAATATATACAAAATGGTAATCTTTTATAATTTTGCATGAACTAATAATATTCTCTATATGTTTTTAATTAATATTGTTTCTAATAATCAGCATATAGTCCCCAGTAATCTAAACTTGTAAATGTAATGGATTAAATGAAAGAGTACAGTTGAGATGTAATTCAATATCATATTATGACAGTTTAGAAATGAAGATCAACATGTTATGATTTCTGATAATAATGCATATTGAATAAAACCTCTACTTTGACTGGAAAGAACCATATCTCTATTGTATACTTTTATGTTTGGCATATTTCCCTCTTACACTCCTTAATAAAGTTGTTTCCTAGTATTCCTTTAATTCTTCAATTTTGCATTTCTTTATGTCACTTCTCTCTTACTTTTGAAAATGAAATATATACTTAAGAGCAATTGTGTAAATTAAATTCATCTTTTGTAGTTGATACACTGTAATTTGACTAGGTTGTGTTGAAAATTCCTAGATGAATAGTGAAAAATTCTTTCCAAATATTTCTTCATGTATAGATTATTACACATACAAATCATCCACTACATATTATTATGTGGGAAAAAAATCTGAATTACTGTATACATTTTTACTGATATACACTGAATGACACACACCAAACTTTCTAATGTTTTACTTTGAAAATGAATTATCCAGATACTGGCTGGGTGCAGTGGCATGTGCCTGAAATCCAAGCAGATTGGGAGGCTGAGGCAAGAGGATCACAAGTTCAAAGCTAGCCTCAGCAAAGGGAAGGCACTAAGCAACACATTAAGAACCTGTCTCTAAATAAAACAAAAAATAGGGCTGGGGATGTAGCTCTGTGGTTGAGTGTCCCTGAGTGCAATCCCTGGTACCCCACCCGCCAAAAAAAAAATGCTTATCTGTGTGTCCAACCTTCACATGCTCTTAGTTATCTGTGATCAAAATATAAATATATGGAGCTTATCTAATTTTCTGAGAGCTTTCAATATTATATTAGATTTTGGATGTTTTAGCATGAAAATATCTACAAGGTATCTGATGTATTAAGTGAACCTTTATATGTTCATGTCCAAAGTTTAGGGTCTATTCAATGCACTATAGTAGATCTCAATGAATAGGATCATATAAAATTCATTCCCCTATTTTCCTCACTATTGAAATTGAAATGAAACACTAAATATAATCATGTCAGTTAGTCCACTGAAATCTCTGGGAAGGCACATTTTAAGAGATAATGCAAGACATTTAAACTGTAGACAGTTTTAAGTGCAGGATGGTAAAAATAGAGAATGAGATTAGAATTACCCTGTATCTCACAGAATTTTTTTACTGGTTATCTCATAAAAAAGAGATGGTATGACCTGGAAGTCAATCAGCTGTTAACATGCTCACATGTTTGTTGTTGTTATAGATGGAAATGATACATGTATTTTATTTATTTTTATGTGGTGCTGAGAATCAAACTCAGTGCCTCACACATGCTAGACAAGCGTTCTATCACTGAGCTACAACCCCAGTCCTCACATTTTTTTTTTAAATACTGGAAAATCATACTTTCTAATCTGATAAATAAAATTTATTAAATAAGAATTTGGGAAAGTTTCTCTTTTTTTTGCCCCCAAAATATTCTAATTGACATTATGTAAATACAAATGTACTACTTTATATTTTAAAATATTTTGCACTACAGGCAGTTAGTTCATACTGGAAAATAAAATAGATCACTTCATCAAATATCACCTAAGAGGCTTTTATTCCTTTAAATATAGGTGTCTTTTAGAAGATATTTTTTAATTATAATTTTAAAATAATTGAAATACACTGCAATGAAAACTGTATCTTCAAATAATTATTTCATTAAGTATTAAAGACAAGTATTAATATTTAATAACAATTTATTAAAGTTTATTTGTGCATATTAAAATAATAAAATCAGTTTACCTTATAATTCTATTATTATTTTAAACATTAGTATTTGTATTTGTTTTGTAGTCTCACAAAAATAATGGGAAACTGCAAATAACAGCAAATAATCATATTTTAGGGATATAACTCAATATTTTAAAATTGATAATGGATATGACACAGAGCATTTGGAGACCAAAATAATGTGCTATGATAATTCATTTTTGTAATATTTCATTTTAATTTTTTTTTACATTTTTACGTCCTTTTTACATTTTTAAATACCAAGAAAGACTAGTAATAAATTACCTCATGGTCTTTAGAACACATGGTCTTTAGAACATGGTCTTTAGAAGAGTGTTTCTGCTGGAAAAGACTGAAAAAATAATTGCATGTATATTTTACTAAATAATTGATATTCATTTCGTACAGATTTTTTAAATTGCATAATTCTTTCATTCCAGTAACAAAGCAAGTAGTTAGTATGGTGTATTTAATAATCATTATATAAAATGTTTTAAATAAGTAATTTAGTCATCAGCAAAATTTACCATTGTAAGTTGAGGTTCTATTGTTATTACCGTAAAGTGTGGAAAACTTTTATCTTTTCTGGTCAGTAAATATTCTTTAAAAGACAAGATCATGATTGCGATGCAACAAAGGCTTAAGTCAATGGTAACTGCTGTTCTTTATGTAAGGTTTTCCCAAATGGTATCAGTACAGTACAGCCTCCAAGTGGAATCACCTATGAATGATGTATCCAAAGCCTTTCTAAATTTATAGGCATTTAGGATCCATTACAACGGTATTTAATAGTTGGATTGAATTTCTTCCAGACTGGATTATCAAGAAATTTCTTTAATCCTAAAAAATTTCCTTCAATATAAAAATTCTGTGTCAAGATTTCAAGGATTTATGAATTAATAAAATATATGACCCCACATTGATTAGTTTTTTAGGTAGACTGCAGGAATTTTTTGATTATGAAAGAATATATACAAATATTGACTTACCCTATTTACTTGTGCTATTTGACAAAAATTTCAGTTTCTTCTTTTTTTTTTTTTACTATTTCTTCTTCCATAGATACAGTCTATAGCTTCACTCTCAATGAGTCCTGAATGTATAAAAAATAATCCTGGCAATGTATTAGTTTTCTGCCCAGTAGAAAGTTAAGTCTGAAAGTAGCCACTTGTATTAACAAGATTAGTTCTAAGAACATCCACAAAACTGAAGGTATCACCATTGCACCATGGGCTCAGCTTTGTCTAATTCAATGATGTCAGTGAAGAGACTTATGTCTTTTTTGCCGGGAGGGGGGATTACTGAGGATTGAACTCAGGGGCCCTCAAACACTGAGCTTAGAGACACAGTGTCACTGACTTGCTTAGTGCTTCACTGTTACTGAGGCTGGCTTAGAACTTGAGATCCTCCTGGCTCAGTCTCCCAAGCCACAGGGATTACAGATGTACAACACTGTGCCAGCACTAGATATATATGTCTTCACTTATTTATTTTGAGTTTGTATATACAAAGGTATTAAAATTTCAATGTTACCATATTTATTAAACTTATCACTTTTGTGAGATCTTTTAAAGACTTCTTTATATTAGAGACAAATTTGTTTTTCTAAAGCTATTGTAACTTTTAAAAATTGTATTCTGTTTTTATATCTTGGTCATTAATAATTTGAAGTTTATTTTATAAGTATATAACACAAAAAGCAAAACAATGTTTTTTTCCAAATAGAAAATAATATATTTCTCAATACTATTCATTTAATAATTAATGCTTCCCATAATTAATTTAAACATCATTTTCATTAAAAATAATCCTATATTGAATATGTATTCTAAACTTTAGTCCTATTCATTATTTATTTTTCACTATTGTCTTATATACTATCTCAGGTAAGTGTTATTTGGACATCCAAATATTCAAACTTTGCTTCTTCAACTTTGTTACTTATAACTTCTTTACATTTCTAGTTCTATGTATAATTTTAAAAAGAAAAAAAATAGCTTAAAGAAGATTCTTAACAGATTATGCATTGTATTTTATGAAATACTTAAACTGAGTTGATAAAAAGTCACACTTTTTGTACTATCAAATCTTCCAAAAGAAAATCAGTCATCCTGTTTATTTCAGTGTTAATTTTTTGTCTCCTAAAAATAAGTCAACAACACAAAAATGTATAAAAAGAAAATAAATCCAGCAGTTACCTTCTATTATCATCTTGACTGTGAAAAGTTAAAAATCTCTTTTTCTGTTGGATATGGTGGTACATGTCTGTAATCCAAGTGGCTCAGGAGGCTGAAGCAGGAAGATCAAGATTTCAAAGCCAGTCTCAGCAAAAGTGAGGGGCTAAGTAACTCAGTGAGATCCTATCTCTAAATAAAATAGAAAATAGGGCTGGGGATATGACTCAGTGGTCGAGTGCCTCTGACTTCCATCACTGGTACCAAAACACAAAACAAAACAAAAACTCTTTTCTGTTGCACAGAGTTTTGGTAAGAGTTAAATAAATCAATATAAAGAATGTAGAATTGTGCAACGTACAAAATAAGCTCAAAATAATTGTGTGCTATTATAATGCTTTACATAGCATTTTTCAGATCTTGTTGGATATATTTTAGTAATACATCTTGAACATAATTTCCTTACTTTTTCTGATTATAATTTATTTATAGTGTAATATTTTTTAAAAGCTCTGTAATTGTTAATAAATTATATATTGATTATTATGATTTGTATATGAGAAGTTCCCTGAAAAGCTAAGAAGTTAATGCAGGAATATTCAGAAGTGAAATGATTAAATTATGGTAGCTAAAATTCATCACTGGGCTAATCCATTTGATGGAATAATAATTTGATTATTTACTACAGGGTCATAATTTGAGTATAGATTTTACTAATCACATTAATATTGGCAATAAATATTATATATTTTATATATCAAGTAATAGTATGCATATGTATATGTAATTTCTGACTTGTTATAGTTTTCAATAACTTTTAGTTAGTTTAGAACATTCAGTAATAATTAATGATTCAGCCATCAATTATATAATCAAATAGAAAAACTACTTCTAAATTTCAATAAGTATTTTAGAAGATAGCTCCTGCGTGATAAAATAATTTATACGATGACACAGGTGCTATGATTTAGATACATGGCATCTCCCAAAACCTCATGTGTGAGATAATGCAAGAATAAACAGAGGTTAAAGAATTAGGTTAACCCAGTCAGGAATAATCTATGGATATGGATTTACTGGATGGTAACTCTAGGCAGGTAGGTTTTGGCTGGAGGAAATGGGTCATCAGGGAAGTGCCTTTGGTATTTATATTTTGTATTTTGTCTCTTTGGAGATCTTGACATGTTCTGATCTGCTTCCATTTGTGGCACCTAATGCCATGATGTTCTGCCTCAGCTTGTGCCCAGAGTTATGGAGTCTGTTGACCATGGAATAAACCTCTGAATACATGAGCCAAAATAATTTTTTCCTCCCCTATGTTGTTCTTGTCAAGTCTTTTAGTCAGTGATAAAAAAGTTGTTAAAAAGAAAGGGCAAGACCCCATTTCTGAAGTTGTAAGGGGGCTCCTTGAGAAAGTGGATCTCAAATGATGAGCTGAGTTTAAGCACATCAGTGAAATTTGGATAAAGTTGCCAACAGGTAGAGTAACCATCTAAGCAAAAATCTTTTTTTTTTTTGTTAGTTGCTCATAACAATACAACAATCTTGACACTAAGCAAAAATCTTTAGGCTAGAGTAAACCAGGCACTATAATTACAGTGGATAGGAGATCTGGAAGGTTCTTGTTAGAGGACTACTAGTTCATGCTATGGGTAAACTGGAACTCTACTCTAAGTGTGGTTCTCATGTAGATTAGGAGAATGTGTCAGAATGTAATTAACTACATTTCTAAACACACTACTATTTTTATTATTGCTAAGATTTTTAAATAGTAAAGCTTTAAAAATAAACAAAATAATAATTAATTTTTTACTATGAGCTACTTACTTATGTGCAACACATCAGATCTTTATCATGATTGCATTTATACCTGCAGTGAAGGAATGAATTTAATTTTCTTGATAATAAACTGTCATAAACACCAATGGGTATAATTTTTGGGATAATTTAAGCACACAACTAATACTAAATATTGACTTTGTTAAGAAAGCATAGCCTAAACATCTAGTAAAATATTTAGGCTTTCCTAATTACTATTAAGATAATATTTTAAACAAATGCTTGTTGGATACATGTATGAGAAACAACATAAAAAATTCCATTAAACAGATTTTTTAAAATATATTTTTAGTTGTAGATGAGCATAATATCTTTATTTTATTTTTTATTTATATGTGGTGCTGAGGATTGAACCCAGAGCCTCACAAGTGTGGGGCAAGTGCCCTACCACTGAGCCACAACCCCAGTTCCCATTAAACAGATCTTGATTAAAAAGGTTCAATAATCTACAAAATTACCATTAAATCCTGAATAATCATGCACACTTCAAAGTGATTGTTAAATTCAATTCATAATAATTTCATAATTTATTTATATGTATACATGTAGAAATTGTATAAAACCACTATGACTTGAGACCACAAACTCACTGAATGAAGTAAATGTAGTGGACTCTAGGTCTGAATTGAAATGAACTCATATGACCTCAAAACTTTTTGTGTCCTCCAGCAAGATTACATATGAAATATTTATCATTTGATCTTTGGAGAGAGAGTATTTGTATTAGAAAAGGTCAAGTATATGTCCCTAAAAATGTCTTTGACCTACTATAATATCAAGACAAAAGTAATACCTCATTATCAATGGATTGCTTACACCTTTATCCCTCAAAGAGTTTCAGGAATCAAGAACAATAATTCCTATCTCATTTCCATTTAACTCACCTATTTGGCCTACGCATACAGCAGATGTTTTTTTGGAGGGAAAAATGTGGCATATTATTAACTTAATTAACTAGCTATTTATATCATAACTTTTAGTCTAAATATTGTATCTTTACTCAAGCATAAAATGCATTCCTTACCACCTGTGTACTGTTATTGAACTAGAGAGTGCTTTTGTCTCCAAGTCTGTTTGTAAAGACAATAATAAGCAGTTTGGTACAACTACAATAGTAGCCGTACATTTTAAATGTCCCAATTCAGGGATATATCAACTTTTCCCCTCACCATCACAGTCTGTTCTACAGGGAGCTGAAGCATCTCTCCATTGCCAAGAAATCTTCTTTGTTCATTTGGTTTATAATATCACATTGCTTGAATCTTTTGAGACATATGCATTCCACAGGATAGGAAATAGATCATACAAAAATTCAGAAATTACCAAGTTCAGAAATTTTCTAGAGGTTCAGAAAAATGAAAATTAACATGAAATTCTTTCTGGGGAAAAGATAAAGTTACTGCACCTGGTCCCTCCTAATAACATGAAAGAAATAATGATACTTGGACCTCTGAAGTTGAGAGGCAATATATATTTAATCTGTGTATGACAGACTATACCATTTACTGATTCTCTTGAAAGATGCCTGTTTTCAATTGTGCTTGTAGCAAAAGGAGGCTTGATAGCAGTTCTGGAGTGTGCACAAACTGCTTTCCCCTCATTTCCCATTCAAAGTTAAAATGGTTGTTAATGAATCGGAAGGCTTTGGAAACACTTTAGGGTTAGGGGGAAAGCCATGCCATTATTCACCCATATGAATCTCATTTGTACAAAAAGTGTCAGCTTGCCATTGGACCCTGAAGAAACTGAAAACTTAAACATTGTCCAATAAATAACCAAATGAACTGGGTGTTTCTTGATCCATCTATCCATAAAGTTGGAGTGTACCATAGTGGCAGCATTCTGTCACTCCAGGGTAGTGGTGTAAACAAGTTACCCTCAAATAATTCTGAAGACATGAGTAATGAGCCTCTTCATGATCAAGAGGTTCAAACCTCATTCTTACACCTATAATATTGTCTCTTTGCTTTCTTGCACATTTGTGGACTCTTGTAGAGTACTCTATAACCAGGTAACTGAGAAAGCAAACATTCAGTCTTGATATGTTGATAGGTATGCATACTTTGCATAAAATTCTGGAACTACCAGAAAGTGCACAATTGCCACAGTCCTGCTATACTCAGGCATTGAGGGCTGCTGGGGAAGGAAATCCTTCAATGGACAAAAGCAGCAAACCTGATCCTATGTTTTCCCAAAAAACTTACCCCAGAATTGGAAAATAATGATTTGTAGATAATGGAATAGGTGGATTTATTACATGTGAACAAACGGATATTAATATAACATCTACTATTAATAAAATGGATTAAATATAGATTTTTTAAAGAAAAAATTATTAATCCATTTTATTAATAGTAGATGTTATATTTAAAAGCAAATAGCATATCTTAAGGAAATTAAATATTAGATGAGGACACATGACTTTTGAATAAATTGTTTTTAAATAAAAGTGGAGTAATATGAAGTAAAACTTTGGCTATAAAAAGAATAAATTAGGGGATGGGGATGTGCCTCAAGTGGTAGTGCACTCGCCTGGCATGCGTGTGGCCCTGGTTTGATCCTCAGCACCACATACAAAGATGTTGTATCCTCCAAAAACTAAAAAATAAATATTAAAAATTTTCTCTCTCTCTCTTAAAAAATAAATTAGCATTAAATATAGTTATTTTAAAATATCATGAATTACTGTAATAGCTATTTAAAGAAACATTTAATTATCATTTACTATGGTCTTCTTTGTGATTGCAGAAGCATGATTTTAACAATAAGTAAGGCAGACTAGATTCTTGCTCAGATACACAGCAAGTCATTTTGTAATGAGGTCTAGTAAAGTCTAAATATTGCTAAAATATTTACTCCTTTAAGATTGAAACTATATCTACTTTAAAATATCATTAGACTTATTTATTTTTATCTTTCTTGGATAGCTGTTGCAAAATAAAGTGTATTTGAATGAGGAACATTTTCTCCCCAAAATAACTCATGTATATTTTTACATGAGTATTTCAGAAAGAAAAACATCCATAGAAATGAGTTTCCTGTAAGTTAAATAAGAGGAAATGCATTTTGGTTTGAGGAGGTAAATAACTTTCTCTTTAATCCATGAAGCAGGTTCTTAGTCAAAATACTTTGCCTGACAGATTAGGGTCATTATGTTATTTGGAAAAAAAACTGTAAAACGTTTTTTGTGTATTTTAGTATGCAGAATTATATTCTGTAGATATGATTTGCTTATGCTATATAGTTCTGATAACAAAGGTTTTAGGAATGCAGCATTCAATAATTTGACATACAATATGTGAAATAAAGAATTTTTATATATCTGTTCAGATTTTACCTCATAATAAAACAGAAATATCCTATTTCTTATCTCTACTATATTTCCCTATAATTGCTATTTTCTATCTCCCTATTAGTTGTAACTTTATAACTTCCTGGGGTGATAATGCTCAAAGGGTCTTCACAAAAACTATAAGATGAACCAAACCACATGTTTTTCTCTTTATTAAGGGTTTCCTGTTTACATCATTAGAACTATTGTTCACAAATGTTGCCCCCACATTTTTTAAAAAAATTTTTCTTTTGTTCAGGAGGTAATTGGGTATGATTGGAGGAAGGATCAGTGTAGGAGAAGGGACAATAATAAAGTGGCTGATAATGGCATGAGACTATGTCAGTGGAATGAATTACACAGGAGGTAAACACCTGAGGTAAAGAACAGGGAGAGCCTCGGGTGAAAAGCTTCACTGAAAGGCTTTACCTAGACAATTATGAGAATAATATTCTAACCACTGGGTAGGTTTCACTCAAATGCCAGAAAGTAAGGATCAAGAAAAAGATAAGAACCAGTGTTCTATGAATTGGAGACTGAGGCATAATTCAAAGAATAGTAATGTTTGGAGAGCTCTAGACTATCTCTTATCTCTGCAGTCTTTGACTCAGAGTAGCTGTATTCCTTGATAATTATCTACAGTTGTCTGCTGTCCAGATACCTTGCCAAAATAGTGTGTGTGTGTGTGTGTGTGTGTGTATTTTTTATTTTATTCCCTTTTGAATGTCACCTTGTTTCCATGGATTCTTTGAGACTTGATGGCTCTTTGCATCTATCTCAGACATTGTAGGGTACATTGTCAGATATCCATGTTCTGTTTTATAGATAGTAAAGTACTGCTAATAAAGTCCTACTTTACTACAACCATATGGTTTATATGCTAGTCTTATAAGAGCCTTCTCTGAATCCAGATTCTTTTTTTTTCCTTTCTTTGCAATACTGGAAATTGAACCCAGGGCCTGCACTCTACCTCTGAGCTACATTCCCAGTCATTATTAAATTGTATTTTTTAGATAGGGTCTTACCTTTTGCCCAGGCTGGTCTTGAACTTGTAATCCTCCTGCCTCATTCTCCAGAGCTGCTGAAGTTACAGACTGTTTCTTAAACTGTGTAACAAGTCTAAATAGGTTTCCTGGTACTTTCTCCATGCTGCATCAGCCCTGGTCCATATCGCCACAGCCTGCATGTAGCCTGTGGTGCTGCTTTCTATAAAGGGACTGGGAGAGATACTTTACTTTGGCTGATGACTTGGTGTAGATGAAGGAAAGTATTTGAGAGCCACATTTAATCATACTGAGTGTTACTACAGAAGTTTAAAACCAGACTACTGTTTCGCAGGCTATACTAGAACTGCTGGGTTGGGGACTACATGCACTCACCTCTATCCCCGACCTTGATCCTTCTTATTATAAAATTATAAAACACATTATAAAATTGTTTAAATTGCACTAATAGTGTTCTAAAATGTCTGGAGGTTTTGCCATACCTGTAAAATGTGTGTAAACCATCCAAATGTGATGAAGAAAGTGAAGGTATTGATTAAATAGATGAAACAAAATCACCCAGGTTTTGTATTGGTTAAGTTGAAAGTGTATGGCTTAAACATAATAGTTTCTTTTACTGTTTTGAAAAACATGTTGTACTTGTGTGAAAACCTTCTGCAATAAAATTCAAAACATAAAATATATGGCAAAGGACCTGTTTCTTCCTCCTTCGGGTATATTGTGTAGGAAACTCTGGAGCCACCTAGAGCAAGGAAAGTTTCTTAAACTGTGGAGGACAGCAGATCAACTTGAGGGTGTATAAACACAGATGGTTTGAGACCATCTCCAGTGTGAATCCTTCACTGGGTGCCAGGTGGGGCATAGATAATGTCTCAGACATTCCTAAGTAAGATGATTTTTTTGGTTGAGAACCATTGCCTCAGGCCATAACCAACTTCTGAGATTTCATCTCCTGCCTCTGCCTAATGGCCATTTTCCTCAATATATTATTGAAGATAAAATTACAAACAACCCATGTAGAACCCTACTTGAAAATGAAATTGAGAATTCACATTTATAAAAGCTGATGATCTTCTTAATACACTTTTGAGCCTTTTTGCCTTGTCTATGGTTTACTTTTCAGCATTTGTTTTAAGTAACATATTGCTGTTACAGTAGTCATCAATATATAATTCTTATTGTGACTTATCTGAAAGCATGCCTATCACTGATCATCATTTTTAAACAGGTAAAATACTAGACTTTCAAGTTAGACCCATATAAAATATAAATATTTACAATTATCAGAAGCTCAGCAAATGTGATCTATTATGTTAATGAAAAAGAAAATACTTTCATGTTTACTGAAAATATTTAGTAGTTGAAGTTGGTGTAAGAAAACGGTATTTTCAAAAAAATTTTATCTGGTATTTGGATTTAGACTTTCTAATTCAATGTAATATATGTCAATAAATATATGCAATCTATACTGATCAAATCAGGGAATTGATGTTTCCTCTAGTTATCATTTATGTCATGTTTGTAGTCTTCAATTGCTTTCTTCCAGTTATTCAGGAAATATAAAATTCATTATGCTTTTTGGAGCATGAAGCATGTTTTAGAAACTTTAACACATGTTCTTATCAATTTGGGGTCAAAAGTCAAATCATATTTTATTTTGAATGAGGAGATAAACTGTTAAGATCATCATAGAACTACTTTTACATTAATGTCAGTGTAATCACTAAGTAATGCAGTTTTTATTAAGACATTTGTATTCATATCACAAGTATTTTTAGAATTTTTCTCCTATGCTAACACTATACCATATATTGAGATTACAGAGATGAATCGCCATGACATTAGATCTTTAAAATTCTGCCAGAATAATGGGAGATGGACATATGTAAACAGCAAATTGCAGTCCTGCACAAATGTCTTACCAGTTTTATTAAATGCTCTTTTATTACCCTTGAACTTAAACCTATCGCTTAGAATTCTTAATAAATCATCAAATAAAAGAAGTGAAAAGGGTTATGTATATTACTAGCCCAAAGGAAGTAATTCGTGTTATAAAATTAAAGATAATTATAAATTTTCAAAATATAAAAAAAATTTATGCTTAAGAAATTTAATGAGAATTTCTTACTCTTTATTAATTATAATAATAAAATATATATTTACCTATAATTATGTAAGTAGATATTATTCCCCTTTCTTTTACTTACACTTATGTACTTTCTTCTCTTCATAATTTATTTGTCATATAAAATATATCAATTTATTATAATTATAATAACATGCAATTGTTCAAACAGAAAAATATAAGCAAGAATAGGGAAGTTTTTATAAAAGATGTTAAAAATCCAATTTAAATTATTCTTTAAAAGAAAAAAATATGAAAAAATTTTAAGTCCATAGATTTCTTTTTTGTGTGTGAATAACATTGATTTGATTTTTAAATGAAGTGCAATAGAAGGGTCCATATACTCAGCCCCCCTTTTTTATTTTTGTAATTTTCAAACAGCATCTCTTTTCTCCTCTCAGCACTATGTCCAGCTTTTTCCTTTTTAATGTACTAAAATATAAAAAAGGACTTTATGCTAAAATGTCTGTGGTTGTATCTGTCTGTTTTCATTAAAGAATGTGTGTATAAAATCTTTTAAATGCACTCACATACATACACACACACAGACACACACTCACAACGTGAGCAAAAAAATTATATATATATATATATATATATATAGCCTGTTTTCAATCTCCCTCCACTCCCATTGATTTTGTCAAACATTATTAGTGATCCATTTCTTCAGTACTTATGCAAACAATTATGGAAGTACATTCAGCCTTCCACAAGTGGGTTAATTCACATCACATTTATGATTTTGACTCAATATATTCTGTTATCTTTTGTTCTCACTCAGCTATAATATACCTCTTGAGTCCTTAAAAAAAAAAAAAAAACTTTCTCCTTTCTTCAAGCTTCTTTCTTTATGGACATCCTATTCAGTGATCAGCAAATTGCCCTGGACCCTTACCACATTTCCAAGTCTTTTCTCCACTTTCTTGTCATAATCAGAAACCTGCCTGTTACAGAATAGGCTGATTTCCCAAACCTCTCTTATTATTATCTCTTCCTGATATTCAAAGCCTGGTATTGGGGTCACTCACTCTTCCTCTTTCCATAAAGCAACTTCCAAATCATCACTCTTAAAGCTGAACTTCATCATCATCATCATCATCATCATCATCATTTCCATGACATCAAAAACCATTTGTTCATTGCTATCATTTCCTTTCTTCTCCAGATTAATTGAGGAACTCATCAGCTCTTTATAGAACATTTGTTGAAGTGTAGAAAGTGAAGAAAAAGAACTCTGCTAACTCCCCACTTTCTTATATAAACAAATATTAAAAATGATATGTAATAGAATCAAAAACTATATTTAAGAAATTTAATAAAGTATAGCTAATAAAACAAATTAGATTAAATTTTACATTTTAAGTGTGATGAATCTTATGTGACTAATGACTCAGAAGTCAATTTTAAATAACTTTAACATTTCATTTAGAGAAGGTAAGCATTAAATATAGCAAATCATGTAAGTATGGGTAAAAGATTTGTCTGGTTTTATTCTGAATAGCTGGGAGATATTAAGGTGATCTGAAAGAACATTGTAAAGGCAACATGAATGAACTTCTAAAGCTTCACTTGATCACGAATTCACCTTAGCTATCTGGTTAAGTTTTTTTTCCTTGCTTATAGATGTTGTTATATAACTTTAAAATAAATGTGAACTAACAAATCCACTGCTTTCAGTGTTAAAAAGATCTCATGCTAAATATATTTTATTATATCCTCCTGGCAGCTTTGTAAATGGTGACTTGTGGTACCTACCTCTAGTCTCATATTAGTCAAAGCCTTGATTTATGTGCTACATTTGACAGAATTTAATGTGGCATAAATCATTTATATCTTTTTATTTTTTGTTTTTGTTAATGTCATTATTTTTATTTAACCTATGGTTTGCTTTTGTCAGATTTATAGTTTGAATCATTGGTGTTTTTGTTGTTGTTGTTTATTTGTTGTTGTTGTTCCTATCTAAATCACAAAGATTTGAAGTCTCTGGGAATAAAACTTTAAGCATTCCAAATTCTAAAACTAATTTGTTTAAGTTTCAAAAATTTAAACGTGTAGGGCCACAAAATCAGTTTTAAAGACAGAACCAGTCTTATGCAATTCTGATATTAGTTTTTAACAAATCCAGAGGAAGAAGATAAAAAAGGATAGATAAATATTAAGTATGTAGGAATGTGCAAACAAATAAACAAGTAAATAAAAAAAGACTCACCTTTAAGACTGTATATATCATAACACATTTAACAAAGCAAAATCTGAAACAAAGTTGAGGGTATAACCAAGTACCCAAGTAAACCATTTTAAATAATCTTAGTATAATTCCAAACCATAGGTTAAGGCATATGAGCTCATAAAAAACAAAACCAAAAGCATACAGAATGCATTAATGAATTAGTCAGGAGAAGCCTGAGTCAGCTAAATCAGACTCATATATACATTTTTTTTTATTTTAATTCCTAAAAAGAACACACAATAAATGTAGCACATATATTTAAAGATATAAAATAATTTTAGATATTAACATAAAATTGATGATGTAAAATAAGTAGAAAAATGGTATTTTAAACATAAAAAGATAAAATTTCCATAAAGAAATAAAAATTTAAATTTTAAAAAAAGATATAGAAGTGATGATTAATATCCATAAAAAAGGTAAGACCTTCAGAATTCATACAAAAGAGTATAAGGCTAAAGAAAAGATTAAAAAGAAATAAAGTATATATAAAAAAGAGAAAGATAATTGAAATACAGCATCTGGGAATAAGAACAGAGAATTTACAGTTTACAAACATTTCTATATTAAATTCATATACAAATAATAATTTATAGGAGTCCAAACTTTGCAATTAGAGCAAGTAAGAATAAATGAATGGTAAAACCACAGTCATACTGTGGTAGGGAGCCTAATAGTAACAAAGAGATGTTCATATCCTAATCCCTGGCACCTGTGAACATGTCATGTTATATGACAAAGGGATATTTTGGATGTAATTAAGGATAATTGGTGTTGTTAGATTTTTTTTTCCAGAGGAGCCTACTATAATCACACAAATCCTCAAAATTCCAACATCTTCCCTGCTTATAGTCAGGAAAATGTGACATAAGAACACTACTTCTTGTTCCCATCTCTGAAGATGAAGGAAGAGATTTTTAATCCAAGGAATGCAGGAAGTTTCTATAAATTTGAAAAAGGAAGAGAAATTGATTATCTTCCATAGACTCTAGAAAGAAGTGTATTCCTGTTGACTTTCATTTTGGCTTTCTGAGTAACTTTTAAACTTCTACACAACAGTAAAATAACAAGTTTGTGGGGGTTTTTTTAGCAACTAAAATTAGTTACAGCAATAAGAAAAATCTAACACAGATCTGAAGAGATATTTCAGAGAAATATCTAGAGAAAAAAAGGATAGCCTTTCACAAGGAAAAATAATTGGACTGACATTTGACATTTCAAAAACCAAAAACATTTATAAATATGTGAAATAATATAGTTAAAAATCTGGAAGAAATTTAACTGTAAAGCTAGAATGGTGAATCCAGGGAAAGTGTCATTCAAGAATAATAGGTTTAAGCCCCAGACCTGCAATAAAAAACAAAATGATAGAAAAATAGCAAAAGAAGATACATTTCAATAAGCCAAACCCAGGCAAGTTTGCCACCAAAAAAATCTTCACCTGATTGAAACCTAAGTAGTGTTCTCAAAACGTGGTCCCTGAGCAGGGTCCACAGGTGCATTCCTGTAATCCCAGAAGCTGAGGAGGCTGGAACTGGAGGATCATAAGTTCAAAGCCAGCTTCAGCAAAACCAACACTCTAAGCAACACACTGAGACCCTGTCTCTAAATAAAATACAAATTAGGAATGGAGTTGTGGCTCAGTAGTTAAGTGCCCCTAAATTCAATCCACAGTACCAAAAAACAAATAGCTGAGAATGTGGCTTAGTGGTTAAGCACCCCTGCTTTCAATCTCTGACGCCAAAAAGGGGAAAAAAAAAAAGAAAGAAATAAAGAAAAAAGAAAAGAAAATGTGGAGTGTGCTTCCTGTACCAACAACATGGGAATCATCTGTGGTCTCTTGGCACATATGAGGTACTTAACTGGTTCCAGAATTACCACCCACCTCATTGTCCCAAGTATAGCAAAATCTGAGGATGTTCAAATTTCTTATGCAGAATATGTAGTATTTGCATAAAACCTATGTATGTTCCCCTGTATTCTTTCAATCATCTCCACATAACTTATAATGCATAATGTAAGTGCTAGGAAATCATGATACTACTGTAATATTTAGAAAATAAGTATAAGAAAAAAAAACTATACATGTTCTGAAAAGACAACATTATTTTAATATTTTTGATTCAAGTTTGGTTGAATCCAAGAATGAGGAATCCATGGATATGCTGGGCTTACGTTCATTTTTTTAAATAGATACTAGCTAAATGTGATAAAATAGAGCTAGTCATTTATAACAACTTTTAGCAAATTAGGAATAGAAATGAGATCTATAGCCAGGTAAATATAATACACAGAAAGCTACAGCAGATGCTTTTTTTAGTGGTAATATTTCCCCATTTCTGTACACTATGAAGAACAGGATCAGTATATCTTTTATCTGGAGTTATCTTATTGAAAGTAGAATATGTATGCTATTTCTAAGCAATAGCTCCTTAAATTTTGTATCTACCATTTAACCAAAGAAATGTTTTTTTTAAATAAAATTCCTAATAATGAATAAAAACTTGCACTAAAAGATAAATTACTGATAAAAGATGATTTTATTAAGTCTTATTTGCTGTTTATTTTATTTCAAATTATACCAGTGGAAGAAGTGCAGTTTCATTAGAAGTATTTATTTAAAAAATAATGTTTCCTCTTGGGTCCTGAAGGTGAAAATATAATAAAGCTGCCTTCTGAGAAACATTTCTGAACTCATTTGCTGAGTGAACTAATTACGCATTTGCAGACATCTCACCTAATTAAATCCAACAGAGGAATTTTCTAACGTATCACTTTTGGAAGATAAAGTGCATCTTGGCTTTATTGAACTTCATTTCAGAAATGAATGAAGTTAGAATCAATGAACTCTTTGAAAAGTGTTCTGAAAGATGAATGAAGTAGTGGAATTCAGATTGCATTCCGTTGTTTACATTCTGACCAGAGTATATATTACATATTCCTATGGAGATCATCTAAGAGAAGCGTCCATCATGGAACTGCTTAGCTGCCCTAATAAGTAATTATTCCAAAATAGTTGTTACCTTTTTAGAGTCATTCTAAGTGTATTTTTTATCCTCTGAAATGCAGAAAATACAGCATGAAAGTAATTGATACATGGTTCTGTCACATGAGGGATGACAATTCTGTAAGATTTCTGATTGTTAGTTTTCATTTTTGTTTTTGACTTTTGGCATTATAGGTGCATTATAATCATACATAATATAGTATGATTTATTGTGACATATTCATATATGCACATAACATAATTTGGTCAATTTAATTCTCCAGTTTCTCTCTTTTCCCTCATAACAACTTCCCTTTGTAGTTCTGATAATCGTTTCAGACAGCAAATGACTAATTGTTTTTATAGAGAAAATTATCTAAGAAAATAGAAAACCACAATAGGTAGAGGTCTAAAGCTTATCAAAGTATTAAAAATAAGTAAAAATTAATAAATTTATATAAGCTTTTTCCTTCCTATTGTTTAGCAGATGACAGCAGAGATTGGGATTAACAAATAATTTGCTATAGGGAATGTTGGTATGCTTTGTGGAAAGTTCCTGGAAAAAGAACTGTCATTGTTGGGCAAAATAAAAGTACAGGTACATACATCTCTTGTCCCCATGAGTAATCAACAAGCCAAAGTATTCTTTCATAATAAGGGTTGGTGGTTAAAAAATTTAAATTGAATATAATGAAAATGATACTTATTTTACAGACAACCATTTTCACACTCAATCAAAATAGTGGAGGCATGTTTTATATTTTCTTTTCAGATTGAGAACAAGCAGCGCCATTAAAGATTCTGAGATGGTAACAATCAGTTGCTGAAATGAAAGTACTAAAATTTGCAGCTCAATGGCTGTCACTTTATAATTAACTACTTGTTTTTTCATTAGCAGTTAGCAAAAGCATTTCACCAGTGAAGAACTGAAGATTCGTGAAACATCCTCAACATCCTTGTATTATTCTTATGATAATTAGCTTATAGAGAAGTGCTAAAATATATTAAATGCCATGATAATATTGGCATTTCTATCATGTTTTTTTTCCCTTCAATTTCTTTTATTATATTTTACCATCACATGTTATAAAGTGAAAACAGACTTTGATGCTGGAAATCAGTTTGAAATGGATTCTGATCTTTACAATACATTTCTGAGATGCTTCAAAAAGAATTGACTGTAGTAGTTGTCTTGGTTAACTGATTGAAACTGAATTAAATTTGGCCTGCATTCGAGGAGGAAAAGAAGCCATAATTCCCTCAGTAGCATATACAGAAAGGTACCCAAAAATGCATGGATGTCAGAGCAGATTAATCAGGGGAGTAAACTTCACCCTCATCTCTCCCCACACTGACCACATATTTCAAGGAGGACAATGGTCATGCCCTTTCCATAAACACTGGCCCCTATAGTAATGAAATAAGCCATAGTAGTGAAGAGGTCCTTAAAGCATAAGGGTGGGTAATGTTACCTGATCTACAGTCATTATGCATCATGGTAATGAGAGACTGGAGTTGCAGAGGCCAATGAATGACTATAGACAAGTCAGATAAATGACCATAATGGTGGCAGAATAATATAGATCTCAAAATGTAACATGTTGGGGTCTGTGGTACTACATTTTCCCCCTAAAATCCTAGAAATTAAATATATGTGATATCTATTAAAGCACTAACAAGTTTGGTTGTGTTTCTGGACTGACTTTTCTATTCTACTGTCTTTCCATGATTTTAAACTGCCTTAATACATGTTTACAATGTTATAATATTGACTGAATATGCCTCCCTATTTCATTTATTCTGTAAGTTATTCTTCTATATGAATGAGTTTTCATATCACTCTATTCCCAAACAAAAATACTTCTGTGGTTGGGGTGGGGGGGGGGCGGATTGCATCAATCCTATTTGCAGATTTAGGGAGAAATGGAATCTTAATTTTGTTAAGTCTTCTAAAAATATGACATATTTATTCATAGATCTATGTGTGTAGAATTTTATTATTTTAAATGAGCTCTATTCTTGCCATGTAAAATATATCCTTAACTTATTTGAATTAAATTTAAAGGTCTCTATAACAACTTAAACCCTATTCAATGTTCTTCAGCAACAGTTAGTGAAAATTTCATTAAGATGAGATGACTTTCTTTAGACAATGACACTTTAGTGTAAAAAGAGAGCCATATCCTGCTTCTACTTACTTTTTACTTCTGATTTTATATAGACAATAGAATATGAAATCAATATCAACAAACAATTCTTATACATTTGTAATGACAAAGGGCAGTGCATATATTTGAAGAACAAAATGTCCATAATCTAACACTTTTGGTTGTATGGAATTTAGCATCTGTGAGCAATGGTTTCTTGAAGTCTTTTTTTTGTTTTTTACATATACTTATAATCTTTACTATTGTATGACTTAATCAGTTGTGCTTAATTTTCCTTCTTTGCATTCCTTGTGATTTCATTTTGTGCAGTACTTGGAATATTAGCAAATTCTCCTCCAAAGTGTGATGAAGTTCCTACTGTGTTACACATCCTCAAATTAATTCATAAGTTAAAAATCCATGAATTCAAAATTCATGCATACAAAATTCAAGATTTTGTGATTCTAGCTAGGGTAAAATTATAGTCCTCTTAAATTCTCTAATAATTTAGAAATGTGTTTAAGGCAAACAAACTAACAGAAAACTCATTTAATGATGGCTTAAGTGAATAGATAGCTTTTTCCCCAATTCAAGGTAGCAGCCCAGAACTTGTGAACAAGCCAAGAATATCACCACCACCCCTTTTTTTCCTTTTTTTTTTTTTTTTAAACTCAGGGGCACTCAACCACTGAGCCACACCCCTAGTCCTATTTTGTATTTTATTTAGAGACAGGGTCTCACTGAGTCACTAAGGGCCTTGCCATTGCTGAGGCAGGCTTTGAGCTCGTGATCCTCCTGTCACAGCCTCCCAAGCTGCTGGGATTCAACACCTTCTGTTTTACTTAACATATCTGCTAGACATTTCATGGTTGAAAATTTTTCCACTAAATCTCCAGACTGCATTTTCTGTTTCAAAGCAGAAGAAAGTGAAAGAGACATCATTTACTCCTAAATGTGAGTTTGGTAAAAAAAAAAAAAAAAAAAAAAAAGCTTCCCTGAGAATCCTGCCTCCTACCCCAAGAACTTACTATTTAAATTTCACATTTTAAATTTGCTGCATGAGAAACTAAAAGAAAGGAGTTAAACTTTTCTGGACTCCAGCTTGTGGGCAGATGAGAAATGATTTAATAACAGGTATGGGTTTAGGTAAAATGTGCAATTGGTTTAAAGTCTTGAGAATATAAACATAATAGTTCATGATGATTCGAGTGATCAACTCTTTAAAGTGATAGTTCCTCTAATAGTGTTTGGCTTCATATTCATAAAAGTTCCCTTATTATTTTGATATGTTCTATTTCTTAAGGTGGATAAAGTTCAATTATCAGTCTCTTGGTAAAGGATAGTCATTTCATAGTTTATATGCATTTTCTTCTATGGGGTCTGAAAATCCACAATCATCTACCTTTTCCTCCCAACAGAATTATAATTGATTTGAACACTTGAGAAAAAAATATAAATTAATCTTTTTATTTTCTCTTAATATGCTATAGAAAATATTATTATTATAGTAGACAAGTACATAGTTCTGACAATGAGCCATGTATTATCTAATAGCTTTATAATGTTAATACATTCAATTCTTGCAAACATCATAAAACCTTATTTTGCAAATGGTATAACTACATCCCTACAGAGTTTAAGTGATCTGCCTGATATCATTCCATAAATATTGCAGGATTAGAGGTCAAATCAAGGCAGCCTGATTCTCAAGCCTATATTTGTAGTTACTTAATAGCTACACTATCATAGAAGTGGTTACAGATGTCTTCAAGTGATGTTCCAGAGAATTCTCTAGAGTTCTATATTTTCTTAGTAAACCAAGGAAAATAAAACCATCAAAAGGGTTTATCATACTTGAATTACATGAAATTGCAGAGGAACATTTAAAATTACCACATGAAAACCAAATTCTAAACATTGTTTCCCTTCTATTTTCATTGAAATTATTTTGACAGGGCACACTACTGTCCTTTATGGTAATGCTAATTGAACAAATGTTTCAAAATCCAGCAGGGGCAGTTCTGAGAGGGGAAAGGCATGTAGTATTCATTAGTCAGACATTACAAGAGTCATAAAACAAAATTATCTTCCAGTAAACCAGGACCTTCCATCACCCTAATTGTAAGTCCTCAAAACATTCTGTAGAATTATATTTTTTCTTTCATTTAACTGAAAATTGTAATTGAAATGATTCATCTAGTTTTTCCCTAAGCATAAAGCAGTTTTAAAGAAAAAAAAAAGAAAAACAACCTTTCACTTGATGTAGGTAAATAACTGTCACTCTGATCAACTAATATCCATAATTGTGAGAGTTTATTTTTTCCCCTGATTGTCTTGTCAGCTTCCCTACTGCTATAATTGTATTCATTATTCAATCTTTGGGATGGGAATACACGCAAAACCAGGCAACAGCACACTATTTAATGAGATAATGATCTCCAACTTTGAAAATCATGGTGTCAGGATCTCCTTAATGTTTGTTTTCTGAAAATGCAACAGCTTTGTCCCAATGTGCATAGTACAGTGGGAGATTTGGCATGGTCCTGTGGCTGTGCGTAATATTTCTTGGAGAAATGAATACCTGAATTGTATTGGGTAAAATTATGTAGATTTCTTAAATAGGTGTATTTATGGTTTTCTTAGTGATTTGACTCCCAGAGGCAGGCAGTCCTTTGCAGTCACACATTTCTGGGACATGATGGAGACATCATGCATGTTTCTAATTATATCACCCCCCTGCTAGAAAAGTGCTTGGCCAACTCCTGCTGTCTACAAGTAAGTCATAATGTGCTAGCCAGGCTTTCAAACCTTTCATAAAAAGGTCTTATTTACTCCTCTTTCTCAAATTGTTAAACATACATTTCCCCCCTGCATTTTACCATTTATGAACCTGAGAAGGATCTCACATTAGTATTTACTCAGCATGAGTCCTTGCAGTTTGCTTTCTGTTGTCGCTTCCAAGATCATCGATTATTCTTCTGATTTTTCTAATCTGCTGTTAATATTATGAAATTTCTTTTTTTATTTTTCTACTATTTGTGGATACTGCAATCTTACCCAAATTTACTTATTAACTCTATCAGAATTTTGGTGACATCTTTATGATATATACACACATGCACACTCACACACATACATACCTATGATAATGTGAATTCTTACTCACTGCTAGTGGGAATGCAAAAAATCGCAACTACCATGGGAAAACTAATAGATCATTTCCTTTCTGTATGCACTTAACATGTGACTTAGAATTTCCACTTCTAGGTATTTGTCTCAGGAAATAATAGGCTAATGCCAATGATTATGCTTGAATATACACAGCAGCTTTATTCATATTGAGAAAAATAGCAAATAATCAAAACATTCATCAATGAAATTGGGTAAATTCTGGTCTATTCAATTATATAGTGAATGCCATTCAACAATCAAAAGGAACAAACTATTAATACATGCATGGATATAAAAAAATATAATGATCCATGAAAGATGTCAGGCATAAAGGGCTGCACCTTGATTCAATTTATATGACATTCTTAAAAAGGCAGAACTGTTGGGATCTGAGGGTGAAATGGGGAGTGGGAATTGACTGAACAGGACTCTGTGGGAAATTTATGGGGTAATGGATTAATTTTGTATTTTGATTGAAAGAAAAGGTACAGAACTGAGTTCATTTGTCAACACACAATGAGCTATACATTTTGAAGGTGTGAAATTACTATATACAGACTACACCTCAATTTAACATAAATATACTCAGGTTTTTGAACAAACTATTCCTTGTCAAAGAACTACTTTGTTACATTGTAACTTCATACTTCCTTCCTCCTTTCATCAATGAAAATACAATCCCTTTTTATATTTCCACCTTTCAGAGAGAATGAATGTTATTTTAATAAGCTGTCTTAAATTTCAATATTCTTTCCTTATACACCAATTTATCTGCAATCTTTGTCTTCTGGTAGTACATGTCAAATGCTGCTCTCAGACAATGAGGTATTTCTTGTTTTAATTCTGGGTATGTCATATTTTATGATACTTTGTATAAACTTTCAATATAAAAATAAATTGAATTGAGCTTCTTATAGCTCTATCGAAGAAAGATCTATTTGGAAAGAATTTTGATTGAAAAGATAATGAGCAGGTACTTATGTTTGCATCACTATTTTCAGAATGACAGAGATTTTTCATTGAAAAATAAGTATATAAAACAGTATATTGCTATTCCATTAGGGAAGTACAACAGCTTAGATTATCTATATGTGATTTTTCTCAAAGTATCTTCTTTCTTAAAGTTAAAAATTAAAAATCTAATTTCTATATAAAAGTCTTACATAAAAAAGTATTCTAGTCCTTTTGTCATATAAAAGTAAATTTAAAATGGGGATTAAAAATAATATTTGTTAGTCAGGAATTCGTTCAATTACATTGTACTTATGCAGTCAAAGACTTTTCCAGAGATAATATTTCTGTATCTTACATTGTGTACTGTGTCCTTCACACTATGACTTACAAAAGAAAAGGGAGGTATACAATTTATGTACAATTTACTTTTCAAGCAGCATACTTGTTTATCAAATACTAGTAGCTTCATTTTATTGTTCTTATACATTTGGAGTGGAAGTATTTGTAGAAGTGGCTTTCAGTAAACATGTTTATTATGTTATATATATTACACATAAAGGACCTTATGATTTTATTATTTATTAAGCTTCTTATTTGGAAAAAAATTTGGGATTCCACATTCAGTGATAAGAGATAATACAGACATACTACTTATCCTTCTTTTACATAGGGATTGATATTTTAAAATCAGTGTTGGTCTATTTAATCTTTGTATCTCCCTAGTCTTTTCCTTATTCATTGATCTTTCTTAATATTATATACACAATGAGACATTACTCATTGATCTTTAAAGTTATTTACTTTTGCTTTACAATGATTAGAATATAGTTATAGATTTAAATACATCTACAGGATTTCTTCAGAAAACAGGAATTAAGGGATAACTTAATTCCAAATGATTATAAACACAACTAAAACAGACTTAAATTTGTTTATCTTAGCACATGTAAAATTAAGAATACTATTGATTTTCATTTGTCTGGTATTAACAATACAACAAGAGAGCTTCTTATTTTTCTACATCAATCAGGTAGTTTTCTCAGTGTTAGGTTAATTAGGGAGATAGTTTTCCATATTCACTTATTTTATAGCAATGGGAATATTAATAAATTCCATTTTTACAAATGGTGCCAACTTCTAAAGTAGAAACACATTTGACTTTGGGTATTTTTGATAAAAAGACCACAAAACTATACATATGCGTTCGTTTGATGAAATTTGATGAGGAAATTTAAGAATTATTAACATTTATTTATACTTAAGTGTATCCCATACACCTCTAAGAACTTTTGCATCATTTCATAATTATAACAGTCTAATCATTCCCTTATAAGAGGTTAGAATTACAGTTTATAAATGATTAAATCCAGTTTTATTTATGTGGAATAAGTAGTTTTTTATTTGATAAAGCTCATCATGTGAATTTTCTGTTCAAAATATTCATCATACCTTTATAATCTAAAGTAAATTTAAATATTTAATATTATATTTCACTATATATAATTTTACTTGTTATACATATTGCTCTTTTATAGGAAAAATATTCTCAAATTCTCTTTCCTCACTAAATGTTGCACAAATGTATATTTATTTTAAAAATTAATGTAAAGGAGAACTAACTTTTTTGTCTACTGTGGGTGCCCAGTTTCTTTGACCAGGCATGAAATTATGACTAGAGACAGGCAATTTTTAATTGGATTACTGACCTTTTCCAGACCTCTCAATTTCTCTGCCTTTTCATTCTGCTGGCAACCATTATTTTTAAGGAGAATTTCTGCCATTAATTAATACATTTTTCTCTTATTATTTAATATTCTAACTATGTTTATCAGTTTCAGTTTTATGTCTGCCATTCTCCTTCACAATTGAGACCCACTTTCTTTCTTATTAGGGCTTCTTATGCCTATGTAAAATCAACTCTCTTGCTCTGCTTATTTTTAAGTATCCAGATTATTTCATCAAAGATGCTGAAAAAAATAAAATAAATTTTTATTTTACTATGTAAACCTCTTTTTATGTCAATGATATGACTTCAGATATTAGTCAATTTTTAATCCTCAAATATAGTGATTTTTAATAACGTTTAAAATTTTAAGTTAAAATCTGATAGTGATCACCACATTTGAAATGAACATGGGTAAGATTAATGGTTGAAATTCTTCCAGAAGAAGTTGCACATTGGACCCAACAGATTATTAAAACAGTGTATGGGAAGCTAAATTTACTAGTTTCTTATTTGAAAGTTCACTTTGGTGTAAATTCTTATTCTTGGAAAATGTTGGTTTCAATGTCATGCCTACTGATAAGTTAGAAGCATCCACTATGCTCCTGCCTGTGATACTGGAGATAAACGGAAGGAAAGGTTTTCTGCCAGTTAAAGAACAAATCCGCAAAACTCAGGTAATCATTGTCAACCAAAGGATTGAGACCTAGTTCTGAAATGAGGAGATGAGAGATTCAGATACAAGTAGCCAGATACAGAAGGATGATTGGTAAAGGCAAAATATGGAAACTTCCATTCCTACTCACTCTCACCTCTGTCCATGGACTCCTGGGAAACATATGCATAGGTAGCATTATTCCTTTATAGTATTGTAAAATTGTGATTTATGCTTATAATTTCTTTTCAGACAGACATATTCATATGCCGCAGTCCGGCTGTAGCAAAATAACCAGGGGGTGACGAGCAACTTGTGGGAGTGGGAGCCGTTTATTATAGGACCGGAGGGGTATATATACATTCCACACAGCTTATCTTAATTAACATAAACTAGATACAGCAGTCAACCAATAAGGAATCTCCACACTTAATGGCTCACTGGCATTACTTCACAAACCACTCCCTCTGCAAAATGCCAGGCGCCATCTTGACTTGTTTACAGACTCTAACATTCATAAACACACACTAAAGTATTACAATTAAAATGTGATTTTTAGGGCTGGGGATGTGGCTCAAGCGGTAGCGCGCTCGCCTGGCATGCGTGCGGCCCGGGTTCGATCCTCAGCACCACATACAAACAAAGATGTTGTGTCCACCGAGAACTAAAAAATAAATATTAAAAATTCTCTCTCTCTCTCCCTCCCTCCCTCTCTCACTCTATCTTTAAAAAAAAAATAAAAAAAAATAAAATAAAATGTGATTTTTACTTTCATTGTTTGAATATATCATACAGATATAAAGTAATTTTATAGAATGTAAGTTGACGTGTGGAAAACGTTTTTATTTAAGTTGTATTTTAAGGCTTGTTTTTATTTCTGCATCAAGTGCTTTGTTATAAACTAATAGGAGCTCTGTGTATCATTTTCTTCAATGCTCAAATAATATTGAAAAATATTTTTAACTAAGATTCTTATTACTGCTATATAAAATGTTTATTGCATCACATACAAATATATTTTAGTTCCATATTTAAGAAGTATCAAATCTCTACAGAAATAATTCTTGAAGAATATTTCTTCATATCATACTTACTTTCATTCAATTTCACCTTCAGACAGTTGTAAATAATATATCATAGTATTTTCCAATTAAAAAAAATCTCAAAAATAATGGTTATTTGTGATTTTATACTATATATGTATACACATGCTTATTTTGATAGTACTGACTCATATTTTCTCTTGTTTAAAATTAAAAAGAAAACATTGTCAAAGTGTACCTTTCAAAGTAAACTTAGTTAACTAATTCATAAAATGTAGAAATAGATCCAGAAATGTATCTTTGTCTGTGATTTGCCTATGATTTTAAGATATAAAATGCATTAAAATTATTTTGTAGTAGATACTTGCTTTTATAGTCCATCCAAAACAACAAAATAAAATTTATCGCTTAGGGTTAATTACATTCTGTTATTATAAGTTCATGCTGTGCTTTATGAAATTAATTATCTTTGGCATATTGTTTTCAAGTAGTACTTAAGATTTAATAGAAATTTCTCTGTTAAAATTATGTACAAAGATAACCACACATTAAAACACAGGTAATTACTGATACCAATAAACTTCCACTCATTTTTTATGACTTCTCTTAGGATCTCAGGAAAATGCAATAGACAATGCAGGGAAATTTAGAGTTAGATATGAAAACTCTCACCCGCAAGAAGAGCTGTAAGTGGTTTTCTTACCAGTTAAAGAACTGGTAAGTTAAAGGTTTTCTGCCAGTTAAAGAACAAATCTGCAAAACTCAGATAATCATTGTCAACCAAAGGATTAAGACCTAGCTCTGAAATGTAAATATTAGGCATAAAAAACAAAAATACTGATGATTTGACTCACATATCCATTATTCTCATTTCAATTCCAATCAAAACATCTCAAAAAAAAAAAAATGGAATACAATCACATGTGTGCAGCATGTGAGCACATGGGGGGTGGGGTGGAACACACTCTGGGGATGGGACCCAGGATGGAATTCATGCATGCCAGGATAGTGCTTTGCCACTGAGCTACAACTCCAGTCCTGTGGAGGATCCATCAGAGTAATCAGCTTTCCTGGCTTGTGTATGGCAGCTATGAATTATCTTTTCTACTCCTAATTCTTCTTTATGCTGGAGTAACATTGGAGATGGCTTTTTTTTTATGACAAAGACTTTTGTTTTCTGTTGGGAGAGCTACTGTTCATGCAAGTGTTCCTGATGATGGAACTAGTAGTGTGATGTCTGAGTTTCTCCAGGAGCCCTAAAAATGCTTATTCAAAAAATTTATGTTAATCCACTTAATTTATATATATATATATATATATCTGTCTCTTNTATATATATATATATATATATATATATATATATATATTCAAATATTTAACTTTTTCATGATGAGAACATTAGAAATTTGCTCTCTTGACAATATTGAAACGTACTTTACTCAATTTTTAATGAGAGTCATCACATTGTGCAATTAACCTAAAAAATCAGTTATTCATCCTAACTGAACCTTTAATAATTTTGACATTTATCTCCCCATTCCCTTCAGCCTCCAACCTCTGGCAACACCATTCTGCCCTTTGCCTCTAGGAGTTTGATTATTTTAGATTCCACATATAAATGCAAATATACTTCAATAAGTTTGGCTTATTTTGCTTAGCCTAATGCTGTCCAATTTCATCCATGTTTTCACTAATGACAGACTATTCCGTATTTAAAGGTGAATAGTATTTATATATGTAAGGCATTATATGTAATATTTATATTTTATATATCCATTAATCTCTTGATGGAAAATTAATTTGATTCTATAACTTGGCTATTGTGAGTTGTGCAGCATCAGATATAAGAGTGAATACTTATCTTTAACATATTAAATTTTAAATATTTTTATTATTTTATTTGTATGTATTTGTGGAGTATGGTGTGATCATTTGATATGTGTATACAAAGTGTAATAATCACTAACTTGAAATTTTTCAGATAAATATAAAACATTGAAATTGCTAGGTCATATAATAATCTTATTTCTAGTTTTTTTTTTTTTTTTTAGGAACGTCCATAACGTTTTACATAATGACTGTACTAATTTACATTTGACAGATAACTTGTTTCCACATTCTATGGACACTTGTTATTATTAGTCTTTTTGAAATAGCCATTCTAATAAATGTGAGGTATTATTGTGGATTTAGTTTACATCTCCCCAATGATTAGTGATCTAGAGAATTTATATGTCTTTTCTTTTTGAAAATATCTACTCACAACTGTGCTATATTTTCTCCCATTTACGTTGTGTTCTTAGTTTTTATATCAATCCTTTATCATATATACAACATGCAAATTTTTTCTTCAAATCCATAGCTTCTCTCTTCTTCTATTAATCATTTTATTTAATGTCTAAAATAATTTTTATTTTGATTTAGCCCTATTTTCTACCTTTGCTTTTGTTGCCTGGGGTTTTGTAATCAATCATATATCAATGACCAGACCAACCAGTTTTGACATGGCTTCTCGGCTGCAGAGCCACTTAGCCAACCCATTAATTCCCACAGAGAAATGACAGTATAGCAACCCAGTGGCTGCAGAGAATTTCAGTGGTGACCCAGTTGGGATAGAGCACAGACAGGGAGCACAGGCTGCAGCTGCTCAAAGACATGATGCTGGCCTGGACCTGACCTTCAGCAAGCCAAAGCTGGAGCCAGGGCAAACATACCAGTTGCCCCGTGACAGCTCACTATGATGAGTGGAGAAGATGGAAGTGGGGGCCAACCCAAAAGTTCAGACTCAAGGGCTAACCAATAGTGTTTGTACTTTTCCAAAACCTGAAGAGCATAAATGTGGCACAATACCTTTCCCACAAGAGACATATAAACCCCTAGACCAGCATGCTTAAGCGGTATCTTGCTATTGAGTCTCCTCTCCAACTGCCACCTTTAAGAGTTCTGTTTCTAGGCTTAACACTTAAATAACTCATATTCTTTTCACTCTTGCCAATGAATTTCAATCTACAGATTTGCAAGACAAGAACCTGGAAAAAAGAAATTGGCGGTAAGTTAGTGGGGTATGCTGTGACACTGGGGGCATAGCCTGCCATTAAGAGCTACAACATGCCAATCTGTAGTCATGGAGAAGAATCTGATTTTTCTGGCTGCAACCCTCAGAGTTGAGGCCAGCAGGTCTCCATGTTGTGATTTCACTGCTAAGATTAAAGTGGGTTTTCTCCACTGCAGAGATCCGTAGCCTATACAGCAGAAGTAGAGAATCTGCAGCAGAAGCAGAGAATCTAATTTTGTCTCAAATTCTGGTTTTAATATCATGCAACTTTCACCCTATGTTTTATGCTAGTAGTTTTTATAGTTTTAGGTTTATCTTTAAGACTTTATTCTATTTGGAGTTGATTTTGTACATGAGATGAGAATCCAATACCATTATGTGTATGTGGACCTCCAACCTTCCTAATAGCATATACTGAAGAGACTGTCTTATTCCCACTGAATATTATTGACATCTTTGTCAAAGATCAATTGAACACAGATGTAAAGGGTTTTGCTAAGCACTGTATTCTGTTTCATTGGCCAATGTGCATGTTTATGCCAACATAAAAATATTAACATTTCAAATTAAGTTTTTAAGATGTTTTCTAGAATTTAGCATGAATCATCTTATACAAAAAAAGTAAAGTAAAAACACGATAATGGACATTTTATTTTACAATAACACTGTTCTACAAGGAAGGTGCTATATCCTTAGTCAAAGTGTTAGTATTCATCCTGTTTTATGTTGCAATAAATAATTTCAAGGATTTTCCTTTCCATTCATTGAACAGAGACAAACAAAATTTATGTCTTAGACTTTCCTATATGTAGAAGGATGCTACAATAACAAAATCCAGGTATTCAGATGTGTTTGTATATGTGTGCATAAAGTGGAATTTATTTTGTTAGACCCCTAGAAAATAATTTTTTCTAGTTTATTTCTGAATTGTAAATATATTTTTGTCTTTTATATTGGAAGAGAGAGGACTCTGACTTCCTTTATTAGTAAGTTATCAAGCAGCTGCAAATTCTTTTCCTCAGCTGCTAGGAGGAAGGGCTTCTGACATCTCAAGCATCGCAAATGAATATTTATTACACAAAATAAATGCAAAAACCACAAATATTCAATGCTCCTACTAATTCAGTGCAATTCTAAGTCTGAAGAAGACATAGCTCCTTTCAAATTTTCAAAATATTATCCTCTTTACAAATGCAATTTGGATGAAGCATGTCAAAATCACTTTCTTTTACAGACAAATAAAACAAAATTTTTCTATCAAAAATATATTTTGAGGGCCTAACTATTCACAGGAAGTTTCTGCCACTGGTGGTATTTAAAGGTCATCTATTATATCCAGATTCTATCTGGGCTACGTAACTGAACATTAAATTTTAAAATTTTCAAGAATCATGTTTAGGGGTATTTTCATTCAACTGAGGACTGTATTCATTTAGTAATTTTTAAAGGCCATCTATAAAATCTACTTCCCCTCTGGATAGCATGATTGTACATCAATTTTGACATACAGGTGAGTTTAATTGCAGATATAAAAAGTCTACTATGTTCTATGTAATTTACTTATCCGATTAGATAAGAATCTTTGAACTCACACAGGTTGAACAAATAGCAACACAAATATGTGTATATTAGTAGAATACATATGTGTGTCTTTGTTTATCACATATATACATGAATACAAATACAGAAATATACACATACCTAAAATTATCTTGCCATCAAGAAATACTAGAACTAATTTTGTGGGAGCCTTTAAAAGGAATTGTTGTTTTTTAAGAATGCTGTCCCTCAGAAACCAAAAAAAAAGAAAAAAAAAAAACAAGAAAGGAAATAAAAATGGATAGTCATTTCCTCTCTTTTCTCAGAAAACTGGTGACTGGAATCTTAGCCTGTATCCTAAAATTTAGGTATGTTTATTTCCTATCAGATTGCCATTTGCTGTGTAATTTTGTACGTAAAATAACTTTGGGTTAATTACACAAATGCAATTTTTTTTAACTAGAGTTATTTGACAGTAAATATTTCTAGCTTATTAGCCTTATATAATTCTCCTGCCTACTACATTCTAAATAATTAATAACTGATTTTATTATAAATGTTTATGCTGTATGTGAAAGAATTATTTTTTTATATATCTAATATTATACCAACCTATTATAAAACTTCTTGGTTACAGATCAGCTAGTAAGTTAAAAGTTTCTCCAACTTGATCTATAGTATTGATCCTGTTTCTAAGTCTTCTCACATAAAATGTCATGGCAAGATGACTTCCGAATGCAGAGCTTGGGGATAATTTCTACGTATAAATCTCCGGAGATACTCAGAAGCGTGATGAGTGGACAAAGTATTTACCTTAGTGCTGCTTCAAGCTAATGATGTAATTTTTTTTTAATTTTTATTGTTGGCTGTTCAAAACNTCTGGATATTAGGGCTCTATCTGAAGTGTGAGGAGTAAAGATTTGTTCCCAGGATGTCGGCTCTCTATTTACCTCTCTTATTGTTTCTTTTGCTGAGAAAAAAACTTTTTAGTTTGAGTAAGTCCCATTTGTTGATTCTAGTTATTAACTTTTGTGCTATGGGTGTCCTATTGAGGAATTTGGAGCCCGACCCCACAGTATGTAGATCGTAGCCAACTTTTTCTTCTATCAGACGGCGTGTCTCTGATTTGATAAAGCTAATGATGTAATTTTTTTGACACTGCCTTTGTTTTATGAATGTGTTCATCACTAAAACTTTACCTATTGCCCTGGGTAAACCTGTAGCAATGTTATTTTACTATCTAGCCAACATGTCTTTTATAATTTTCTAAAGATTCTAAATTAAAAAAAAAAAAAGATTTTGTTTCTCAGAATCATGGTCACATATTTGAATATAGATTTAACTACTGAATAATTATAAATTTTATTCAAATGATAAGAAAAATTAATTTTGTTTATATGTGAAGATCTGAATCATTGTATTTGTCTTATGTCATCAACAGATGATTTTTACAACAGTTAATGCAATACGCTTATATATTAGACTTTTGTTGCTACACTACCAGGAATATGTGTCTTGGGACTTAAGATTTTAAATGCTTTTTTTTTCATATTCATGTGACATAATCACATAATCTTAGGCTTAGTGTTGAGATTAGTCATGTCCTCTTTCTATTTCATCAGTGGGAATACAAAGAAAGGCGACATTTGTCATTTGTTTTCTGTGTTACAATTCTCTAGAGAAAGAGAACTAAGAAGATATTTGTAAATACATATCAAGAGCTTTATTACAGCAATTGGTTCACATGGCTTTGAAGGGCAAGAAATTCCATGCTGCTGTCTGAAACTTGAAAGCCAAAAAAGTCAGTGCTGTTCAGCCCAAGTTCAAAGTTGGGAAAATCAGTAAAGTCTATGAAAAAGTCTTTTATTGGACTCTGGAAAACCAGAAACAGGAAAATCAGTGCCCAGTGCAAGAGAAGACGGATATCCCAACTCAAGAGAGCGATAATTCATGCTTCCTTCACATTTTCATTCTATTCAGACCCTCAGCGGATTGGATGTTGTTTCTTATTGGGGACTGACAGCTATTTTACTCAGTTCTTCAATTCAAATGCTAACCTCTGTGGAAGCACACTCACAGATACACTCAGAAATAACATTTCACCAGTTTATAAGCATCCCTTAGCCCAAACATATTGGACTATAATAATCATCACTGTCTCCTTTACTACTTGATAATTTGTTGTCTAAGGAATAAATGACAAAGATTTGAATCATGAACACTATTTTCAGGCTACAGAGTTTGGATTTTCACTTATCTAATTAAACAAACTAAATTATGAATTTTCATATTTCAATATTGGAAGGAAATTTTAATTTTAGATTTAAAAGCAAAACCTAGATTAAGCCTGATGTAGGCTTGATTTAAATTTGGCAAATCTTAATTATTTGGTGTATTCCCATTACTTAGTGTTTGAGAACATAAAATAGAGAAAATATCTATATCACTAAGACAGGGCTAATTTACCTTTTTTAAAATTGAAGAAGATTTTATTGACTTCTGTATTTTCTATTTTTAATATCAAATTAAATATGAGATGCTATGGTGTATTTAGGCTGTCCTTAAAATATAATTTATATAATTGTCTGATAAGATCAATACATGCTGCATACATGCATGGAAACATTACAAGTATTAAATGGGAAATTTGCAAACTCAGCAGTTCATAAGTTCAAATTGTGTGCCATTCTGAATAATATGATAGAATCTTGTGCCCTTCCTTCCACCCCACCCAGGATTTGAATCATCAGCATGTCTAGCATATCTGTAGCTCAAGTGCTATCTACTCATTAGCTACTTGGTAGGCCTCTTGTTTCTAAGTTTGGCTGTCACCCATCCCTGGACTTTGATTTTACTTAACAGTGATCCCAAAGCATAAGAGTAGTGATGCTGGCAGTATTACAGTATGTTTCATAATAATTCTCTTTTATTAGTAGTCATTATTGTTAATTTCTTACTGTACCTAATTCATCAATTAAACTTTTCATATGTATTTATAGAAAAAAAAACAGTTTATAAGCTTTGGTACTATCTACACTATTGGACATCTGCTGGGGTCCTTGTAATGTACCCCCCACACACAGAGATTAGGGGAATTTCATTTTTTTCCTTAATGTTGAGAAGTCTTAGTCTCGTTATAAAGAATGTGCCATAGTGGTCCAGTTCACATTCTCCTCCCTTGAACCAAACTGGAGGGAACAGAAGGAACCTTATTCACAATTCTCCAACCTGCCTGAGGCTACCTGTTTCACATATATTGGAATTCAGGTGAGGAGAAAAGGAGTGACTGGGATCTCTGGCTGGAAGAAAAAAGCTAAGAGCAGAAAGCAAGCCTCATAACTTCAAGGGCAAACAAAGAGTGTTTGGGACAAATAATTAACTTTAAGATAGACAAAGTCTGATACAGAATCTCTGTATAGGGTTTCCTCAAAAAACAATAATAAAGCAAAGGAAAAAAAAACAATACAGTTTAATTAAGTAAAATATCCAACCAATGTAACAGAAATAAGCAGTTTCTGATCATGATGGATGAACAATTTTCAACCTTAATATGGTGTGAAACAGATACACATTCAGTATAAAACTGTCTTCAGATTTTCCTTCAATAGCTATGTAACTTTCATACCATCATACTCCCAGGCAGCAGCAGTGAGCTGCAGTCACCACTCAGTCAAATATTTACAGGGGTAATCCACCAATACTCTGCATGCTCTATGATGCCAGTGTTTTTTGAATATAGGTATTTAATAAATTACATGAAATATTCAACATTTTATCATAAAACAGAACTTGTGTTGGATGATTTTTGCCCAAGTATAGACTAATATTATGTGCTCTAAACATGTTGAAGGTAGGATCTACTAAGTTACCATGTGCAGTATTTTAAGAATACTAAATGCATATTTGACATAATATTTTCAATTTACAATGGATTCACTGGGATGTAATCCATAATAAATTACAGAACATCTTTAATTAATATTTTTAACATAGTATACTTTGTTTCCTGCATATTGATGTCTAGTCATGAAATTTATACCTAAACTCTATAGCTTTTATTTTATTTTATTTTTCATTTGTGGTGACATGGATAAAATCTAGGACTTTGCACAAAGTAGGCAAGTGCTACACTCTTGAACTACATCCCCAGCCCAAGTTCACTATTTTTAAAAAATAATTTTCTTCATTTAGTCTCTTCATCTACAAACAAAAGAGACTCTCCTTAAATTTGGTCACATATGACCAAATTCAAGGAAATTTAATGTTCAAATGTCCAATTTGTTCATTAAAGAAGAATTAGGGTGCTCATCTTTTTCACAGACATAAAATATGTTCTACAAAAGCAAGAATTCCTGCTTCACATAATTAGGATTATTACACAATTAGGAAAATTTGTAAAGCATTCTTAAATAAAAAATTGAATATGAAGCAAACACCTTACAAAATTATTTTAATTTCATTTTTTACATCACCTATAAACATTAAAAAATTGTATCATTTTTCTCTATTGTTTAAATATATTAGGTATAGTTATATTTCAGGTCTCAAGTATTAACTAAATGATAGCTAGGTTATGTTAAATTTTCTGAGATATTGACTACTCATATAGAATGATCCCCAGCATGAACAGCAAAATACTCTTTAAACACCAGCCTTAATATGATCAAATTTTCCATTTAGAGGCATATATGTTTTAATGATAATCAAATTGCAAAATAAGTTGATACAAAGAAAATCATTATAAAAGTATCATTCATAAAGAATGAAGAGTTAACCAATGTACTCAATTACTTTCCCTACATACAATTTTAAAATTCTATTTTGGAGTCTAAATTATTTTACAACTTACTGAATTTCTGTGTATCAATTTTCTTGGGCTGTAAGTCATGAGTCACTGTTTCTGATCTTCTACTTTGATGAATATTTGTATTCAGGCTACAGTGAATTGTGTTTTTAATTTCTAAATTTGGTTTATTTATGACCAAAGCTTTCCTTACAGATTAAATCTGGATGAGTAGATGAAAGAAATACGTTTTTTATTATTACTCTAACAATGATTTAAAACCCTTGTTAATCATATAATATCATTATATGAGGCGTTGAGAAAAATTTATCTTTTTACCAGAGAATCAATATCAAGGACTTAGTTTTAGCTCTTCTTTGATGCAAATTGTCATGATGACACCAGCTTTTAAATTTTGAGTTATTTTATTGAACTGAAAATTGTTTTATCAATTGTAGTGTTGTTTCTATTTGTCTCTCTCATTTTGGATAGCAAAGGGCCTTTTCTAGTTCCTAACAATTATTTTACAATACATAATAAAAATGTGATTATTCATAAAGCTTCAGAAATCTCCAGACAATCCTTGTCAATTAATAATTTGCTTAGAGGACTTTAGCTAACCTCTAAAATATAGCTATATATCCTGCCCAGTTGCTTAGGGAACAGAATGCTTAGAAAAGATAAAAAATATATGCCCATAATTTCAACAGCAATAGTTTCTTTCAAAGATTTTATTAGGCTGGGTTAGGATAAGTAAGCATATACTATGCAATCTGTGATTTGTTACCCAAGTCAGACATTCATTCCATTGCTTTAGTTCATATTTGAAATGAAGAATACAAACAAAAACAAATGTAAGAGAAAATAATTTTTTCTCATTACTTTAATCTGAAATTATCTAATAACCCAACAGAAACAATCAAGATAATACATAAATGGGAATTCCCGAAAATTTAAACTTCACAGTAGGTGTTTAATGAAATCCACTATATTTCATGCAAAAAGTTGTCAATGATTGATTCAAGATACATAGAGAGGCACCTGTAGTATAACATTTCTCTAACATGTATTCAGTCCTATAATGTACCATCTTGATTTTACTGCTATTAAAGATAGTCTTTGTTGACAATTATGATACTAAGGAGTTAATGTTTCAGTTAAAGATATTTAACTTGGAGAGTATCCCTTCAATTATTACGAATGTCACAAGATGGAAATAGTTTGTTACTTTCAAGTCCTGGGGGTACAGAAATCTATCTTTTTGTACATTAGAAAGCTCTTTGTAAGTTAATATAATTGTTTTACAAAGGCTGAATTATTAACATTAGCAATTAAGTACTTGGATACAGTCATTTAGAAGAAAATATGTTTTTACAATATTATTACAAATGTTTTTACAATATTACAATATTAACCCCTGGTTGAGGTTAAAATTTTCCTACCCTTCATTGTATTTTGTGTATGGAGATATATGAAAAAAGAGAAAATATGTGTTAATTGAGAACACATCATTTTACTTTTGAAAAATATAGAAATACTTTGGAACAACAAGTTTACATAGTTTACAAATACCCTTTATTCCAATGAAGGAAATACGTGAGATGGGATAACTTTTTTTAAATAATACAAATATGACCTTGTTATAATGGATAATATGTACCCAACAATGTTAATGTCTAATTTTGTTATTTTTTTCTTATAATAGCTATGAAAACTTAATTTGAATTTATTATAAAGAAAATTCTTATGTGGTGTTGACAGTCGTAAATGAATATTTCTATTCCTTACCAAAAATAAAGCAAATCGATCCATTTTCATTATTTTCCTACAGCTTAGTCAATATGTGAAAAGAGTCAAAAATTACTTTTCTTATATACAATTTTAAAAGATTTGAATTCTATTTTTGGAGTCTGAATTATTTTACAACTAACTGAATTTCTGTATATCAGTTTTCATGCACTATAAGCAATTGAGTCACTGATTTCTTATCTTCTACTTTGGTGAATATTTGTATTTGTATTTCTGCAACAGTGAACTGTGAGTTTTTAATTTCTAAATTTGGTTTATTTATGGCCTAGTATTTGTTTGAATTTCCTTCTAGATTAAATCTGGATGAGAAGATGAAAGGAATATTATTTTGATTATTAACCTCTAGCAAAGATTTAAAGCTTCTGTTCACCATAATTACTATCACATACATGAAATGACATTGTAGGAATTTAGACATATGGGATCATTAATAAATTTGACCCTTCCTCTTGGCAAGGGCAATGATATTCTCTTGTATAAACGGAATCACCAACATGATTAGAAAACAAGTCTAGTAAAAATATCCCTGGATAGTATTTTTGAAGTACAGAATGTCCACAGGGATCTGATAATTGAATTGTTACAGGCATGGTTGAGCAAGATAACTACTGTGGTTCTGTGTGTTCAGGGATTAACTATGTTTCATTATGTCAGCCAAGACCGATTGCCAGAAGAGGAGTGTATATCACAATTTAAAGCATTTGGTCTCCCTGGGGGTTGGTCTAATGTTAATGTGGCTATAATGGAAGCTTGCAGGCAAGACCACTATGTTCTCCTCTTCCTGGATACATTTCAGAATGAAGCAAGAATACTGCCACTTGTATTTCTATTATTTGATTAACTTTCCAAATTAACAGTAGTTTATTATGAATTATATGTAATAGTTTGATCCATAGTCATGAAACAAACCAAAAATGTAAGGCCATATATTTTAGCATATGACTATAGAACCATATAATTTAAAATATAAAATTTAGGCTATAGGACTTATTTTATTATTATTATTATTATTATTTTATTATTATTATTATTTGCAATCTTGGAATCAAACCCATGCCCTCAAATATAGAGGTAAGAACTCTAACCCTAGAACTGTTTTTCTAGCTCACACAAATGTAGGCTATAATTTAGGTAGATTTTTTTTTTGGGGGGGGTGTAGGTTTTTCATTTTGGAGGAGTTAACCAGTTGCTGGTTACGTACTACTGGATATATATGAACTACTACACAGTTATAGCAAATATTTCCAGAAGGGGCAACAGAAGTTAGTCAAATTACCATTTTGCATAAAACAACTTTCTATGGTTTGAACATGGCTGTTGATTCATGATTCTTTAATGCAGCAGTGGGGGGAAGTGGGGCTAAGTAGGGAGTAATTGGGTCATGTGGGCAGAGCTCTACATGCTGAATTGTGGGAATGAGTGTAACTGCTTTCAAGAAACTGGATTGATTGATCAGAAAAACAGATTGTTATAACCAAGGGCAACTTCTGTGTTTACTCTCATCTGTATATGCCAGGTTGCCCTTTTGCCTTCTGACCATGCATGAAGTAGCATGAGGCACTCTTCAGGATCTGAGAACTTGCCATAGTCATACTTTTGGATTTCCAAACTCCAGAACCATGACCCCAATATGTCCCTGTTCTTCATGAAGATTCAGATATTCTGCTACAGAAACAGAAAATGGGGTAAGACGTAACCATCTTTATGAAACTTCATGTCTCAACTGATCTGGCTTTGAGTTATTATTTATAATGCTGTATATTCCTGTATCCATTTTATGTTATATTAAAATATGTTTAACAATAAATTTTAGCTTATGTTGGTGTCAATATATATTTTCATACATGTGCATTTATTATAGTGGAGGGTTAATGTGCTATTTAAGGAAAATTCTTATTTCTTTATGGCTAAGACATTTTCTTTTCACTATTTATTAAATAGAAATTATTTAATCTACTCCCAAAATGGTTTGTGCAAAAGGAGTAACATTTCAAATGAAGTTTGCATATTTGACTTTGTATATTTATAAAATGTGAAAATGGAATGAATGCTCTATTAATGATTAAGTTTTTTTTTTTTTTTTAATCTTGGCACCAGAATACATGTCCCTAGATGAACTTGAACCACCAATCTTTCAGTTAATAGCCCACTGCTCTAACTGATAGTGATAAACAAAATTGATAAACGATGTTAATGTAAGAACAGGGATTATAAAAATCCTACAAGAGACCATCGGGGGAAAAGTCTTAGAAAAGGCTTTTACATTGACTTTTGTGTTATTACACTCAAAAGTTCAGACTAAAAAAAATGGAAACTACATGAATATGTTAAACTAAAAAGCTTCTGCACAGCAAAAAGTAATCATCAAAAGGAAATGGCAGCCTGCCCTGGGAAGATATATGATGCATTGTTACCTATATCTGATAAAGGATTATAAAGAACCTATGTAACTCAATAGTAGAAAAACACAAATAGTATAATTAATAAATATGCAAACACCTGAGTAGAAATTTCTCCACATAAAACACAAAATGGCCAATATCATTAATCACTAGGGAAACATAAATTAAACCAATGTGCAAAACTATTTTACACGCATTATAATAGCTATTATCAAAAAGACAAAAAAGAAGGTAATTCACAATATAAGATAGTGTAGAAAAAAGTTTCAACCCTTGTACACTGCCAGTGAGAATGCAGATAGGAAAAGTTTCATGATGGAAAAGAGTATAGATTTTTTTTAATAAATTTTAAATAGAACTACCATGTGACCCAAACAGAACGTCAGAATCTCTTAAAGGTATCTGCACTGCCTTCTTCATGACAGCATCATTCACAGGAGCCAAGGGAGAGAAACAGATTATCTGTTGATGGACAAATGGATATACAATCTGTGGTGTACATAAACATGGGACTATCAACCACGCCTAAAGACAGTAGAGATCCTGTCATTGTCTATAATATGAATAAACCTGAGAATATTAGGCTAACTGAAATAAACTAGATAGAGAAAAAATTTGCATAATGACATTTACATGTAGAATCTTTCTTTAAAAACTGAAAATAAGTTTCTCGTGTGGCTGTATGGCTTAGTTGGTTAAAGCCCTTGTCTCATAAAAAATGAAAATAAAATACACAGAGATATAGAATGGTAATGGAAGCATGAAGAAAATGGGAAATGTAGATTCTCATGTGGAATTCCTGCAAATGAGTAGAAATTAACCATTCTTGCCATAGCACACAAACAAAAATGCAGTAACTATGTGAGATAACAAATATGTTCATTTGCTTTAGCATAGTAACTATTTTACTCTCTACATGCATTCTATAACATCGTGTTGTATCCTTTAACTATATGCAATAAAATTATTTTTAAAATAGTAAATGAAAAAAATTATATTCATGTAGAAAATTTCCTCATTTGTTGTTTATATCCTTTTATCCTTTACCACAATATCACAAGGTACATTCACAAGTGGAGATTAATAGATATGAGAGAACTTGAAGAGAAAAGAAGAATGACATTCTCTTGAGGGACTGCATGCATTGATTTGTTTCAATGCAGTTGGCCTCTGGCTTCTTGCTGTACTTTTCTCCCTGAGGAATTTTTCAGATCATAGAAATTCCTAGCATTCAAGGGCAGAACAAGCCAAAGATGGAGGAAACCTGATGAATCAGACAGTGGCTTTCAAAGCAAAATAAATGACAATTGGTATGTAATCAAAACATCTCCCTTTTCTAATGAGGCATACTCTACACTGACTCCCAGAGGCAGCCAATGGAATCAGTCACAGTTTCCCACAGGAGGAACCTGCTTAGTAAGATACTGTTATCTGTTGTCCCTTCACTCTGACACTTCCCATTCCCTGGCAGTTCTTCCTGAGATCCCTTCTTCCATAAGTTACTCCAACTTCATTGTGAATACTGCATTTCCTAATAGGAATTAAGCTTTGGAACAACAAATTTACATTAACCTTTTTTTCAGAATCAATGCCAGGAAAAGAATCTCAAATATTTGATACTTAAAATAGAGCAGAAGCTGATTTTGGCATTACTATTTTTCCTAATCAGCCCTCTTTATTCTCTCCCTCTGCCTTGGGATAAGCATATTCCATGTTTTGATTCATTGATTCAACATTTTCTATTTCTTTTTGATAAGCTTCTAAAATCAACAGAAGAAGAAGTATTAAAAAATGGTTTCAATGAAGTCTATTTCAGTTTTAGGGAGAATTATTATGATCAGTTTTCCCTGTAATAAACATCAGTTTCAAGATTAAATAGAAATTATTTTTCATATCTTGTTTTATTAAGAAAATTTTTGTTACTTTGATTCTCAAAGTCTTGAAGAGGAGACCTATACATTTGACATACATATATATTTTTAAGAGCACTTGTTAGTTATAACATGAAATTTTAAAATATACAGTATGACTTATATGGCCTAAATTGAACATTTAGTGTTTACTTAGTATTTGTGTTTTCAGAAGCCAATATCATGTGAATCTCATCTGCAATAATTTATGGTTCCACATTTGATAGTGCAGAAGCCTGGCAGGACACATTATCACTGCATGATCTTAGACCATTCTTAACAATTTTCCATATGTATTTCTTTATTTAAGTGTGAATAAAAATATTAGAAAAAGCACAGGGTAGAAAATCTCAATGAAATCTTTTGACTAAAATGACTAATTCTCTCTAAAAATTATTTCTTCTGAAATCACTAAAATCACTACACTGTTCTGAGTTGACTTGCAGGTGGTAGAATTTTAACTGCTATTTGCTAAACTGAAATTATAAAGGATGAGACACACTTATCATTCCCCCTACACAAACATTGGGGAAAATTTTTGCTTAAAAAGGTGTGTTTGTCATGCATTCACTTAAATTAGCAAATTATTGTATTCATTTTACATTACTGTGACAGTAGTACTGTTACTTCTACTGGGCCACCACCTTCCAACAGCACCAACAACTGAAGACTAATCCTTTAACACCTGAGCAGTCAGGGAACTTTCAAGATCTAAACCCTAACAGTTTTTATCTCTTGAGATGCTTTTTGAAAGTTTTCACATAGTGAATGCTCAAGCAATAATTATAGGTCTACTCATAAGACTCTTTACAAAAAGAAAAAAGCCAAGTCATATTTTGAGGTGTATTTTAACTTCATTTCAGTTAAAACTCTAGAAAACGGTGACTAAAACACCTCATTGGTTTAAAATACAGGAGAGGTATCAGTGATGAATAGAAAAGATGAACTATTAATTATGAAACTGACTTATTTTATGTCATTCATGTTAGTCTTGGTTACTGCTGAGAAAATCATGGTAGATTTGATTTCTGGGAAAACACCTTCGAGGGCAATCTCTTTGTTTTCCAGAATGAGTTTGTTCTCCCCTCAAATGTTTTGTACATATGTAAGAAGCAGTACAGTTATGAGACATAAATTTATCTTGTTGTGTAACAGCAAAAATCTCACAGATGTATGGCAAATGCTGGCAAAATACTTAATTGAAAATTTCCCAGGTATTTCTTACATTTCTGAGGTTAGCAGTTTTCTAATTTACTTTCCTTGGAGAAATAATGTACTGTCTAAACTTTCCTTCAAAGTACACAGGTTTACTTTAGATTCTTAAGGGAAATAAAAATGGGATTTGAGATCTCTTAAATATACTGAGGTACTTTGCAGTTGCCATGGAAATGACCTCTACATGCCACTTTGTTCAAAGCTCCTCTATAAGACATATAGGCACTATCATATTTGAAGATTGATCAGGAAAAAGATATTTTTTGGGGGTATTTTGCTTTTAGTCTAGGAAAGTAACAAATGGATTATCATTTTGATGAATTAGCTAAGATTTTAAATTTTGTTCTAAAAAATCTTTCTTGCCATTTGCATAAGTGAGCAGGGTCAGAAATGACTATGTGGATTTCTCATTTTTCTGATTATGCTGTCTGTACTTTCTCCATCCCTTTTTATTTTCTTCACTTTTGCATAAGTGATCAATTAATAAAATTATTTCCAGTTTCAATAAAAAATATAAAATATGCATTACAGAACAGGAAGCACTGATGACATAATTTATGTTTATAAAAAATATTTTACATTAAAATTGATCTTGGCTTTTAAGTTTCTTTTTTTAATATTAGTAAAAACAATCTAGTTACTCTTGTGAGATGAAATCAGCTTTTTTCTCAAACTCATTCTGTGATTTAATTTTATAAACATGTCACCTCTCAAAGTATAATTTCTGATGATTTTTTTTCAAATAAAGAAATTTTTATTTCAATAAACAATGTATATTCTCACTCACAATTATAAAAACAAAAATGCAAAGAATTATGATTTATGCTCATGAATGTGTATTTTCAGGTTTTTTTTTTAACATGGCTTTAGGTATACAATCAAACTGCACCACCAATAAATAACATTACATTTGATTGGACTAGATGCAATAAAACACAAAATTATTAGGGCTCACTGGTTTTCCTTTGAGGATTTTTTTAATTTCTCAAATACATTTGTGATTACACATGAATTATTCAGTGATATGACAAAGGAAAATGTAATTTAAAAAAAACTGGTGACACAAAATGATATTATTGGCTTTATCATGCTATTTAAAATGTTTATTTTCCTTTGAAGGAAGGATGTTCGTATAACTTCATTAGATTTGAAACTTATTTTTTAATTAAAACACACACACACATAATCAAACAAGAGAAGGGGGAAAAACAGGTCTAATTTTATTTTGTTTAGCTGGAAATATTTTATTGGTCCTAATTGAGGTTGATCCCTTTTGTGAAACTGGAGTCCTCAACACACTATTATTGATTGATTGACTGATTGACTGATTTATGCTATTTGTACAATGGTACTAAGATAGAAAAATTAATGATACCTGAGCTTTTTTAAAGGATATGAAGTTTTCCTATAAAACAGGTAATTATCACGTAACTAAACTTTTCAGAGATTCTGAAATGGTGCGTCTTTAATTCTAAACTTTATTTTTTAAGAGTTCTAATTGGAGTTTTAAAAAAATGAACATCATTTACATATCAACATTAGGATTAACCTAATATCCTCCTCAAAGTAAAATAAACTGAAATATGACTGAATGGTAAAAGAATAGGCTTCAACCAGTCTTTTTTTTTTTTTTTTTTTTTTTTTTTTGATACCAGGGATTTAATTCAGGGGCACTCAACCACTGAGTCACTTGCCTAATTTGTATTTTTTTTTTTTTAAAGACAGGATCTCACTGAGTGTAGTTCCTTGATCTTGTTGAGGCTGGCTTTGACCTTGTGATCCTCATGCCTCAGTCTCCCAAACCACTGGGATATACAGGCGTGAGCCACCAGGCCCAGCTCAACCAGTCTTTGTAAAACAGTTCACATAAAAGTCCTAAATGGAATAAAATGTGTTCCATGCATGCATAATTATATGAAAATGGATTCTGCTGTCATATGTAACTAAAAAGAAAAAATATTTTTAAAAAATCTATTTAAATATATTAAAAATTCTGCACATATGTGCATGTACATATATAATTTTATTTAATACATGTGAATAAATATTCATGTGATTAAAATAGTCAAGTGCAGAAACATTAACAACACAATTCTAGGAAATGGCACTTAAAATTCAATATCTCCATAATAAAAACTAACTACTTTGTGTTTCCAAATACAAAAAAGTCACTTTCTAATTTTGATAGGAAAGCAAAAGTTGTAGGTCACTCATATTTATGAAAGAAACAAAGCAAAGCCAAATTATCCTTAGTTTTATTAAATTAAATAGCAAGTAGATATATTCTCCAAAAATAATGAGCTCCATTAAGATTGAGCATTTCAATGGGAGAATGTATAAAGTGTGAATTCAGGCAAACAAAATGTGATACACAGGATTTTTAAGTTAGAATTAGTAGGGTTCAGAAGCTGTTTTAAAATAAATACATTATATAATACAAAGGTCAATTAACCAGTTCATGACAGTCTATGATTGGATATAGAATTGTTGAGCCTACTTTCTTATGGAATTATTTTTGTGAAATATTTCAGTGGCCTTTGTGCAAGACTATGACTGGCAGATTGACTTGTAATACTCCATAGTATCTGATATATGTGCATGATATATCCCTTCATATTATCCTGGATTTATTTATGGATATTTTTGGTTAGGATTTGACATGAGTATCTCCATCTTGATTCTGACTTTGACATTCTTTTTGCCAATACCTTTTATAGGAATTTTACTTCCTAGGCAGATAACCCTACTCCAGAATTTTGAAGAAATGCTAATTAGTACATTGTAATTTCATTGTAATAATCATTCTGCCAACCATGCCATGGTGCCTTCTTTGAACATTATTTACAATAGTTGATCCATAGCTCTTTTTCAGGCCCTCACAAATTTGAATATGTGCATTGGTCTTGTGGCAAAGGAAAGAAAAATTGGGTTTTTACACCTTTGATTGATACAGACAGAAATTCCAACCACCATAAGTAGAGATTTTATTCTTATTTGTAAGTATTATTTCCTGGAACCATTAAGTTGCAAGATTTTTCACCTTACATGATGATACGAGTCATTTCTCAATTCTAATAACCACATAGTTTTTTTCTGAAAAAAGCTTATCAAATGTGACTTCTTTCTCACTTAACATTTTTTTTTGATGTTTCTTAAAGCATAAATATTTCAGCTAAGCCATTTTAGCAACCACTTGACTGTTTTTGCAAACTGAGTTTCAACTCACATTTTCCTTTATGAAGTCAAGTTGATTTGAACAATAAAATTATTGCATTGCTTAGCCAACTAGACAAATTCTAATATATATGATTTATCTTATTGTAAGGTTACATAAAGAAAAGATATATTCTATATTTCACTGTATTACCTAATATACATTTTCTTATTTATTTTCTAACCTCTCCAACTATCATGAGGATGATAGAAACTTGTATTACACTTCTGCTTGAAGGTATTACTATTAGGCCAACTTTAAATATTTGTTTAATTAATAAATATGTTCTAATATTAATTAATTAATTAATTAATTAATTAATTAATTAATATGTTCTAATCAAGTAGGATGATTAAAGATTTAGGTTATTTAGAGGTAAAGAGTTGTACCAGAATTTAAAAAGACATATTCAATATATCTTAGTTATGATTTTACTTAAAAAATAAAAAAGAACAAAATAGTTTTGCTTAAATCAATTTTTACATGATTTATTTATTAAAAAAATAGTAGCTGGCATGTTGCTAAAAAACATGAAGAATATAGATTTCTTCAAAGACATTTATTCTTGTTGCATCATTTATATTTAACATCATTCTTCTGGATGTAGCTACCATGATATATTCCAATCAAGCAAAAAGGGAAAAAAAAGGAGAGGAGATTATTCCCTCACTTGAAGAAAATATTGAAATGAGAAGGAATAAATAATTTAAGAAAGAGGAAGATTCTTCTTCCTTAATGGATGGTGAGTTCAGGCCACTGGCAGCATACTCAAGTAGCATATTCAGGAATTAACCAGTAAATGGAAATTTAAGAGTTTTGTTTTGGAAATAAAAGGTTTCAGAATTATCCATATTTAACATAGAGTAGATGAAATTAGTAATGAGTTTCATAACTTTCATTTATTTTTAAGCTTTTTCTCATAAAAGACAATATTTCAAGTTTCATAGCAGCTCAAGTCACCATAGCTAGCTAAGGAATAACCTAGGTGTCCTTCAATAGATGAATGGATAAAGAAAATGTGATACATACACACAATGAAATATTACTTAGCCATAAAGAAGAAGGAAATTATGGCATTTACTGGTAAATGGATGGAACTGGAGACTATAATGCTAAGTGAAATAAGCGAATCATAAATAGCTGAAGGTATAATGTTTTCTCTGATATGGGGATGCTGATGTACAATAGGGTGGTGGGAAGTGGAGGTTAATCAGATTGGACAGGGGAGAGTAAGGGGAAGGGAAGAGAGATGGAAATGGGAAAGAAGAATGAATCTGACATAACTTTCCTGTGTTCTCATATGAACACACGACCATTGTAACTCCACATCATATAAAACCACAAAAATGTGAAGTTATAATCCATGTTTATATGTTATACTCCATGTCAAAATACATTATACCTTTATATATAACTAAAAACAACAAATAAAAATGCATTTATCAAATAAGACAACATTTTATGTTACTTCATGCTACTCATAATATACAGTACCTTGTATTTGATATATTAAAAAGATGTACCAATCATGCACATGCACATATGATGAATAGATAAAAATATTTTAAGCAAAGAAATATTGATTAATACTAAGAACAGTGCCTCACAAATCTATTGCTTATTAAATAAACCATAGAGCATGTAAAATATCCTCATGCCTGGATCACTGCCCAGGGTAATAAATCAGAATCTTTGTGGAACAGCAGCACATGGATCTAATTGGAAAACCTTCATTATTCAATAATAATTAATTCAATATTAAATAAAACATGAACATTGTTGAATATTTTAAACATAGATTCTTTTCTGACATTGAGTTTTATGGAGAGACACATCATTTATTTGATATGAGTGTAAAATTTACCTGATTAATAAAATGAAGGAATTGGTTCATTTAGTAAACATGATTAAACATGACTTTATTACTTTATTGTGGCTAAGCTATATTGTTTTTATTTAAATTGAGTAAAGATATTTCTCATGAAGCCTTAAAATATTGAATTATTATGAGGGATTGGCATTCTCATCAGAAAAAAACAAAACTTGCTCTTTTAACATGATTTTTTTAAAATTTAACTTTGATAATGGTCACTAAATGACATGTGTCATGGCATGGATCTTTGAGTCAGTGTTTAGCTTTAAAATTAAAATCTAATATATTAACTATTAATTATTTTTAAATTTGTAAGCATGAACTTTCATTTAGGAATTTCTTTTTATATTTACTCTTTTAAGTGGGCTTTATCTATATTCTACTCTTTGTTAATTTAGTGGAAACATTTGCTATATTTTGCCTATATTCTTATTATTGCTTTATGCTTTAAGACAAAATAAAAATACAATTTTTTCATATGTTAAACTAGAAAAGTATTATATTCTCAAAATAAATGACTTAGGTTTCTAATATTATTTTTGGAAATTATACTCATGATTGCAATTGAACATAAATTCTCACAAACTGTTATAACACATTTTATGAGGTTCTTTAAAAATTTTTTTTCTCCTGCTCACTTGAGGATCAGATACATCTGGCAACTCATTTAAGTCAACGACGTTTATTAATCACTTCCCATTATTTCAGTTATGATGTATGAAGGCTTTCACACTTGTGAGATTTCAAAAGTATCTAAAGCTGATGATTCCCATTTCCTCGTTTAAAACCTATTATGAAATGTTCTCCTGAGAAAACAGCCACCTGTGTCCAGTTAGCAGCTTTTGGCCATCTAGAATTCCTGAATGCAGAGATGAAATTGGTTTACATTCTCTGTTTATTCATTACAATTTGTCCTTCAACTAAATTGATCTGGTTTGGATTATTAATATATTTTAATGTAATTAGTCACTTACAAATAAATTATCAACTTCCCATGAATGTTATTTCTCTCCATTTTTTAATTGGGTTGTACTAGGGAGTCAAGTAACATGTATATATTGCAAACAGAATATAAATATTGAAACAACTATAACTAAATTAGAAAAAAAAACATATTTGATATCAATTAGTATTTCAGATTTGGATATTTAATACAGAATTAGTTTAGTGAGATAAATGTATATCAATAGGCAATTAGGACAAAAGAATACTATCTTGCAGAAGAATATTATTTCATATACTTTATATTGTTCTAAGTATTAATTTTCTTTTAACAAAAATGAAATAAAAACGAACCAAAAATCCCTTAAATAACTTTGTGCCTTTTCTCATTGAAATTGATATACATCTGTTTTAGATATGTTTTTCTATCTGTATTCAGGTTTATTTATAATTAGAACACACTGATGATGAATAAATAGATAGGTTGATAAATAAAATATTTTAGTGTAGTCAGATTTCTAAGTATCCAGCACATAATAATCAAGTCCCTGTTTGGTGTAACTCGTGGCAGCAGTTTCATGTAAACAAAATATTCATGTAGTGATTTTAGTACACACTGAGTGATTTAAATATTGATAACAAATGTGAGGAAGGATTGTTTGAAAACTCAAATAGAAACTAACACATTGTTAAAACATGAAAAATATCTGAACACAATAAGATTAGAAATGTATATAAAATGACATAGTTTTTAATATTTCCATGTTGTATCACAATTTAAAAAAAATAAAAATCATTTCTAGGATATTTATTGGGAACTAATGAACTTTAAGCAGTCCAAGTAACTTTCTACAAAATGACTTATGTCAAATACAAATTTCATTCTTCACTTACACTGAAATAAATTAATTATAATAAATTTATTATCCTAAATCTTTACATAACCATATACTCAGAGGATTCCAATTAGAAATTATAAAGATGACTATGCTTAATTTTTACAAAGGTCAAAAACTCTGACACCTAAAATAGAGCTAATAATTCAAGATAATTAGATGTACTTAGCCATCTGGGCAAGAGATGGTTTGTAAATTAGATGGGAGTGATTCATAAATATGTTGACAGACATCATGACTTATCCTTAGGAAAGCATCAAGAGTTATAATTAAATGAAAAAATTCAGCTGACATCTATTCACTTATAACCTTCTTGACATGAAGTAAACGAGTGTTTGTGACAGATAAAAAGGAAATTGAAAAGGAAGAACTTCAAAATTTTTCATTTTGTATCAAAGTATATTATATAATAACCCTTAAGCAGTCAAGCCAGTCAAAATGATAAGTGGCATGTTGTTTGTGTAATTAACATTGTGTCATTTCCACTCCTTGAATAGACTATCCATCAGGGTACTACATGCTTTCTCATGAGCAAGATTGGGGTGAAATATTTTTCTTTGTTGTGGATTTATAACTTTGTAATGGTCTGATCAAAAAAATGTCCATTATCTTATTTAGATATCACATTAAATAGAACAAGTATGAATTGTGATGAATGTTTTCCAGGTAAATTTTAAGCCAAAACTCTTGAGAGTGGAGGATCTCTGAAATAAAAAGATTTATTGAGCCAGACATGCTATAAATCTTATCAAGCAAAAGGATCAGGTCCTGGGACAAATTCCTGCAACTTGCATTAGCAAATCTACAAAGCAGTTGGAAAAAATACCAACTAGACCTAAAGCTAAAAACATTTTTTATAATGAAGGGTTGAGGAAGAAAGCCATAATTTATGTGTATCAAGCTACATTGGCATACAAATTAAGAGAGGTTAAAAAACGCTAAACAAGGAAATCGTTGGGATAGGAGAACTATCCACAAGGATATTGTTGCTCGGAATTGATTGGACTTTTAAACATAATGTGGTGGTGTTTAGGAGATCTTACGGGATTTAAGGTAAGGTTAGAGCAAACATTCAAGAATGAGAGTTTTTGTTTTTGTTTAGCTCAGAGCTGGAAATTGTGTAGACTGATGAACTAGTCTTGTCTCCCCTTTTCTTCATCTTTCAGCCTTTGTAATTTACTTGATTGATTGGTACCAAGGATTGAACCCAGAGGTACTTAACTACTGAGCCACCCACTCCACTTTTTTACCTTTTATTTTGAGACAGGGTATTGCTAAATTCCTGAGACGAACCTTAAACTTGTGATCCTCCTACTTCAGCCTCTAGAACAGCTGGGATTACAGGTATGCACCAAGACTGGCTGTAGGTAATTTAGAACATCTTCTGTAATCACAAACTTTCCTGAGAACATTTGTATCTCTTATTCAAACAATGATGTCAAGCACTAAGATTTCCACATCTGAGAGTCTAACTTTGCTCTTTTGAAGCATTAACTGGATTATCTTTAACAACTTTTCATATACATTTCCAAAGTTAACTAACCATTTGTGAAAAAAAAAAGTGTTTTATGGATATTATTGATTTTTCCCTATGGCTAAAAAGTTAGTGATGAGAGATTTTAATGAAGAATAAATAATTTATATAATCATTCGTAACAGTGTTTTCTACTTTTATGTCAAATCTTTGTCATGGAGAATGTTTTCCTTTACAGTTTGTCATAATTATTCTCTAGTTTAAAGTATTTTTTCAGAAATTTTATTTCCTAAAGAGTTGAAATTCTTACCATGTCTTATTCCAATTTCACTAATTTGTCCAAGTAACAGAGAAAACCCATCTAACAAAAACTATTTTTGTTAATTATAAATATTATAAATATTCATCATTATGCTCCATACAATAAAATGAACACTTGAATCAAAACAGTGTTCAGGGCCTAGGAGATTAAAACCTGTGCATGAGAAAACAATAAAGGAATAACTAATGTAATTGCTGAAAAGCCAGTTGGAAAGACTCAGAAAATAGAAGATAAAAATAAAAATCATTCTAGAGGTTACTTTATTAAAAAAAAAAAAAACAGAAAGATGAATATCCACTAATACTATGGTTTGAAAGTTCGTGTCCCCTCCAAAATTCATGTTGAACCTGAATCTTCAGTACAATGGAACTGAGAGTGGGGGCTTTAGGAGGTGATTACTGCCTGAGGACACTGCCCTCACATACAGTATTAATGCCCTATAAATGGCTGTGAAGCCAGTTGGTTCTTTGTTGTCCCTTCCACCAGGTAAGAAGACAGCAGCCTAGCACCAGCTTGGTATTAGAGATTGGGCTGTCACTAGACACAGAACCTGCTAATCCCTTGATCTTTAACTGCTTGCATTTCCATTATACATACTCAGTCCAACTTATTTTGTTTCAGCTGTAAGAATCTATGAATAAATGTACTAAACAATCCCAAGCATATAAAAGACAGGACAGGATTAAAATGACAATACTTAATTAAATTGTATTGGCATATCTTTTAAAATAAATTGTGGTAAAAGTGCCAATATAAAAATTACTTTATAGGTCAGGGGTGGAAGAACATAGGACATATTGAAGAAGACAATAGTCTGATATAAAGAGGAGGAAGATGTCACATATTGAAATGACCCATCTTTAATATGCAAATAAATTTTACTTTAAAATGAAACTATTTGATTTTTCTCTCGTGAGAATAAAATTTTACAAGAAAGAACCTCAAAAAGGCTATAAAAAGATGAAAAATTTTAAAAATATATAGGAAGATTATAACTATACAATAAAAATCTCCAATATCTCTGAGAGTGACCAAATTCAAATATATATTTTCTCTCCAGCATTAATGAAGTATAATTGTTAAGTGAGAATTGTATACATTCAAAGTATATAACATGTAGCCGAGATATATGAATATATTTTATTATGATATCACAATCAAATTAATCTACACACCCATAACCAGTTACCCTTTGTGTGTGTGAGTGTGTGTGTGTGTGTGTGTGTGTGTTGATTAAGGTCCAGTTTTTTAACAAATTAAATAATACAGTGTTGTTAAGTATACTCACCATGCTGTACTTGGATACTAGAATTAAATCATCTTAAAATTGAACATCATAGCCAGACATGGTGGCGCATGCTTGTAATCTCAGTGGCTCAGGAGACTAAGGCAGGAGGATTGAGAGTTCAAAAGCAGCCTCAGCAACTTAGCGAAACCCTAACCAACTCAATGAGACTCTGTCTATAATAAAATATAAAAAGAGAGCTGAGGATGTGTTTAAGTGGTTAAACACTCTTGGGTTTAATCCCTAGTACCAAGAAAAAGAAAGAAGAGAAAATTGAACATCTGTACTCTTAACCAACATCTCTCCATTATTCCTGTATGTTCACTCCTAGAAAACACCATTTTACTCCATGCTACTATTTTTAGATTTCACACATGAGATAGTACAGTATTTAGTTTTCTATTTCTGGCCCAACTTATTTAGCATAAAGTTTTCCAGGTTTATCCACAATGTTAAAAATGTCAAAGTTTCCTCCCTTTTAAAACTTCAATCACACAACACACACACACACACACACACACACACACACACACACAGAGAGAGAGAGAGAGAGAGAGACAGAGATCATATTCCAGTATGTATATAGCAATAAAAGGGAATCTTTGTACACTGATGATGGAATTGTTAGTAGAGCCATTATTGCTAATAATATAAATACCTCTAAGAAAAATTAAAAATATTCCCAGTATATGACCCAGCAACTCCAATTTTGTCAATATTTCTAAAAAAATTTAAGTGAGGTTTTCGAAAAGATACATGTACTGGGCTGGGGTTGTGGCTCAGCGGTAGAGTGCTCGCCTAGCATGTGGAGGGAACTAGGTTCAATCTTCAGAAACACATAAAAATAAAGGTATTGAGTTCAACTACAACTAAAAAAAAAACAAAATTTTTTTATTGGTTGTTCAAAACATTACATAACTCATAACATATCATCTTTCATACATTTGATTCAAGTGGGTTATGAACTCCCATTTTTACCCCAAATACAAGTTGCAGAATCACATCGGTTACACATCCACATTTTTCCATAATGCCATATTAGTGACTGTTGTATTCTGCTACCTTTCCTATCCCCTACTATCCCCCCTCCCCTTCCCTCCCCTCTTCCCTCTCTACCCCATCAGCTGTTGTTCAATTCTCTCCCTTGTTTTTTTTTTTTTTCCCTTTCCCCTCACCATCTCTTATATGTAATTATGTGTAACAATGAGGGTCTCCTTCCATTTCCATACAGTTTCATGTACTCCCACATTTGCTGAATCACTGTTTACAATAGTCAAGATACGGAAACAGCCTAAGTGTCTGTTGATGAATAAATGGATCCCATCTTTTCTTAAATCATGAAAATCACCCTCTCCAAGGTTTCTCAGAGGTATGAAGACTTATTGTTTGTGGTGTGTGTAGTGGATGAAGAATTGAGGTATGAAAGCTAAAAATATTTTTATAATAACATGCTGACAATGATATTTCTAATGTAAGAAAACAAAAATTGTTTTCACAAGCAGAATGAGGTAAGATATTCTGTATGGTTCAATGTTTGTACCACTGAATGCAATTATTTTTCCCTTTAGATTTTTTTCAAGAAAATGAAGATTTGTCTAGTAATGCTGATGTTATTATTGAATTTATTTCAGTTTAAAATGCCTGTGGAAAAATGCAAAAAATCTGCTTTGCATTTAGTAATATTTTTTGCACATATCTTTATTCACATTTTGATTGATAAATGTAATTTTTATATAGTTCTTTAGGTGAAAATAGGCTTAAGTAGTTCAGTTTTTGCCTATTTAATTTTAGCTGACTGAATTCTAAATTGAAAAATGATGTATACTAAAAGACTTGAAAATTTACTTGCATGCCTCTGTTGTTACATGTGGATAAATTAAATTGAGTGAAAATAAAAGTCTATCTAACAGAAGCTACCCATTTGAAATATTTTTAAAAACTTATTTGTAACTAGAAGTTGTCAATCCAAAACTCGTCTTTGAAGATTATGAGGAATAACACAATAAAACATTTTTACTTTTTATATTTCTACTGAGTAGAATTAAAATAAAACAGTAGATATAATCAAATATCTTTCAGACATTTAAATAGCTGTATAGTGGAGGAAAAACAAAACAAAACAAAACAGGAGATGTTGTGCTAGACCTTGGCCAGGAAGAATATTGAAATAGTAGACTGCATGTAACATTTTGCTTTAAACTGTTTGCCTATTAAAAATTCAAATTAGGGGGCTGGGGATGTGGCTCAAGCGGTAGCGGTGCTTGCCTGGCATGCGTGCAGCCTGGATCCTCAGCATCACATACAAACAAAGATGTTTTGTCCTCCGAAAACTAAAAAATGAATATTAAAAAATTCTCTCTCTCTCTCTCTCTCTCTCTCTCTCTCTCTCTCAAAATAAATAAATAAATTAATTAATTAAAAAAAATTCAAATTAGGGTGAAATTTATGTTTAAATACAATTGTTGACGTAGGCATAATATTTAAACAATGCAAGAATTATAGGGTGTAAGAATCAGAATTCTAGGAAAATATGACTTAATAATTAAAAATGAAAATTATCCTATAACCTAATTACATATTATTTGAATTGAAAATGTTTACTACTGCTTGAAAATTCAAATGTGTTTGAATGAAGATCAGGGAAGGAATGTGTGTGGTAATGGATCAGCACATATGACATTGTGAAATAGGGCAAGGGCACAAAACTAGAGGCAGATTGCCTATAAAAAATCCCATTCCTACTGCTGCTTGACTGTGTGAACTTGACATTGGACAATTTGCAAATATCAGTGAGCCTCATTTCACTCAACTATAAATTGAGATAATCTTAGTACTTTCTTTATGGGTATTATCCAGTGTATAGTATATTTAAGCACTTGGAATAAAACGAAAACACCCACTTATTATTATTACCCATTATACTAAATGCACAAATCTCCTGAGGTAGAAACAATACACATAGATAAGTACACACACAGCTATAATTTAAGTACTACTGAGCTCTTGTTATCTGCCAAATATTATATATGATAGAAGCCTAGGAAGGGCTATGAAAACAGTTAAGAGAAGATTGGAGCTTATTATGTTTACAAGAGTACAAAGGTTACCTTGTATTCTCTTTCTTTCCATCCACAGTCCTGACTGTGCTTTCCATTAATAAATTCAAGTAGAAGACCACAAGCTCAGGTATGCAGTCTTAGGAGGTCAGCCCCCTGGGCACAGACCAATGTGGAGATGGTAGTAGGAGTGTGGATTTAGAGAGACCATCGAGAAAATTAAGAAGAGATGGGAGTAACTACCCAAGTTTTCTCATGTTAAGGTGCCCGTCACATGTCCTTGGTGTTCTAGGTTGAACTGTGACCTTTCAAATCATAATAAAGCCTTAATTCTCAATGTGATGACATTTGCACGTGGTAACTTTGTAGAATAACTAGGTCAAGATGAAGTCATCAGGGAAAATCTGTCAAAATTGGCTTACCGTTATAAGAAGAGGCATTAGGAGCTGGTGGTGTAGCTCAACAGTACAGAACATTCTTGGCATGTTCAAGGGCCTGTGATCATACACCAGCACTATAAAAAGAGAGAGAGAGATTGGTACTTCCTCATTTTGCTATGTGAGGTACAGAGAGAAGATGGCTATATGTAAGCCAGATAGTAGGCCCTCACCCAGTGCCAAATCTGCTTATACCTTCACCTCTGACTTCCAACCCCCAAAACTATAATAAATAAATATCTATCATTGCAATCACCCAATCTATGGTATTTTTCTGTAGAAGTCTGAGCTAAGACAGAAATTACTACTGTGCAGTGGAGTGCTGCTATAATATATACTAAAAATGTGCAAGCAGTTTGGGATCTGCTAATGGGTAGAGATTAGAAGAATTTTGAGGTATATTCTAGAAAACGCTGAAATTACCATGCAGATATTTCTGTAGTCTTCAATTCCTCTTTTCTAAAGTAACCTTCTAGAAAACTCCTAAGCTGCATCAGTCTCCTCTTTCTTGGATCTATCTCAGAAATGTACTATTTTTTTCATTAATTATGTACACCATCATACTATGTTATCAGAGAAATATGATTCTTTCCAAATCTAAGCTCTCTGAGTTCAGGAGTCTTAACATGTGCTTTATAAAACTGTTGTAATGTCAATTGGAAAGTCAGGTGTATAGAAAATCTAAATATCTCATTTTATTAAGTAATGACATAGAGCTCATTAACTTATTATTATACACATTTGATGTTTGTTTTCCTCCAATTGTTTCTGTTATCTTGACTAAAACAGTATCAAAAACAATACTTGTGGAAATAGTTTAATTTCCTCTAGTTAGATAACATATATTTGTTAAATTAAAAAAGAACTATCTGTAGTGTGAAAAGAAAATGTTGTGAAACAATAATAATCCTATTAATATTTCCAAAGAACAGAAGTCTTCTAGCTTCTATCAAAATTGCCATTTTATAAGTTGATATAATTTTTTTGATAAATATTATTCCTTTTAGCAATGTCTCCTTAGATGAAAATAGTTAGAATCATTAACTATCCATTAACACTAAAAAATGTCAGTCATTCTTTCTGTATACTTTTAAAATAAAAGCAATTATTTTATATGTGGGGTTGGAAGAATCTCCTGCAATTTAAGTAAAATCCTCCTACATGTTTCTTCTATTGTCTCCTTTAGATGTGGAAACTTAGATATGCACAGAACTAATAGTAATATATTAAGTTATTATTCACTTCAGATCTTCCTTTTGTAGATTTTCTTTTCAGCAAAGTTTTTAGTTAATGCATTAGCACTTATTATACATAGTCATCTATGAAATGACAGTGATCCTTAAAAATTTTAAAGTCAATACTTTATTGTTAGAAATTCCTTAATAAATTCCTTAATATCTCTGATACTTTTCAAAAAATAATCACAATGGAACAAAAATGGCAGCATATCATTAAAACAATTTTTCAAAATTGACCAAGAAGGTTTAATGCAACCTCAAGTTTTCCAATAACACAGTAAGGCACTGCTGAATCTAGCAGAAATGCACAATATCATTTCTCTACCCTCTGTTTTGCTGAACCAATCTCCAAGGTAAGAAAACATTTTCTTATCATTTTTCTCTTATTCTGAAAAAAATGTGGCCTATATATTTACAAGACTAATTTCAATAATATGCATTAAAGCTTTTTATGCTTATATTTTTTTTTGAATATTGGCCATTTTCTATTATTTGGAATCACTGACATAAATATGTATAAATCAAAATATCTTAGGGCAAAAAGACTTTGTATAATACAATGCAATTTTAATAACAATGCTCATATGCTTTTCAGTTTTAAGTTTAATTGTAATTGCTTTTGGGGCCTATTTTCAGAAACCCACATTATTCTAAATCAGTATTTATACAATTTCTTACCACCTAAGGAGCTGCTGCTCTAGCCCAAGCTATCAAGAAATCCAACTGAGATTGTTCAGTAGTTCTTTATTAAGTATTATCTTTACATTACCAATTTTAAGAATTTGTAAAAATTTATTCTCAAAGTTAATTTTACCATTGGATTTTTATCTAAGGAATATAAGGATTTTGGCAAAATTTTTATAGAAATCTTTTTTTATTTATATATGACAGCAGAATGCATTACAATTCTTATTACACATATAGAGCATAGTTTTTCATATCTCAAGTTGTATACAAAGTATATTCACACAAATTAATGTCTTCACACATGTACTTTGGATAATAATGATCATCACATTCTACCATCATTTATAATCCCATGCCACCTCCCTTCCCCTCTAAGTCCTTCTATTTTTTATACTCTTCTCCTAGAAAATTTTTGCGTAGGAATGCTACCTTTCATTTTCCATTTAGTTATCCACTGATAGAGTTCATAGAGGAACGGCAGGACAAGCACACGTGTCTTTAGTAGCAGTTGCTCAATTTTCACAAAATGAAATATTTCACTATATATTCTCAGAAGTTGACCAATTTTATTACATTAATATGAACCCATGGATTTATGATGTGTTTCAATTATGCCTTTTATCCATACTGAAATTCAAAATGTCCCATCACTACACAAGAAATGTTTGATAAATGAAAGTTTGCTGTGTCCTTTGCTGTTTCTAAACCTTTATCCTTAAAGAAATTTTATGTTCTAAAATGTCTCACTCCCTCCACTCTGCCTTTCTCTTAGTATTATTTTATTCTCAACAAAGCAACCTGGGTGACTCACCTAAGACCTTGTAGTCATGCCATATCCCCTCATTACTCAGTCTCTGAAATACTATAAATAGATGATGTGATGTGCTCCTCAAATGTGACTTGCCCTCCACCTCAGTAATACTGGACTCACATTAGGCCTTCTCCCTCTTTTCTTTAAGCTGTGCTAGCTGATTCTCTGTCCTTCAATCATAAAAATGTTTGTGCTCATATCCTTTAGTCATATCCCTGACTGATACTCATAAAATGTATCACACTTTCTCATCCTTCAAATGAACCTACAGTATACCAATGAGTTCTTCACTGACCACCACATAACATATTATTTGCAACCACACCTCATCACCAACTTCTCTTTCCTGCTTTGATTTTTCTCACAAAACTTGTTGCTGTCTGAATTGGCACACTTTACTTGTTTTTGTATTTATTGACAATTTACCACCAATAGAGTATGTGGTAGATATGAAATAATCATTGTTGAATAATTTAATAAGTGAATGTATGTAAGGGAACTTTCTCCTTGTCAGGAGCAGGCAATCTGAATTGCTCATTATAAATTCAACAAGCATTTGTTTTTATAAACAAAATTTTACTGGAAACATTAGTGCAAATTTGCCTGACACATTGTTTATGGCAACTTTTGCATAATAACAGCAGATTGGTAGTTGTGTCAAATTGTGAAATTATCAAAAATTATATATGTATAATTTATATAGTGTTCAAAGAAAAAGATGACCATTGTTTACATAAATTATTTTTATTCTCTAACTTTTTTTTAATTCTTTTTTAAGTATTTATTAGCTTTAGGTGGACACAATATGTTTTTTTTAACTTTTTTTAATAAGCAAGACAGTATCTGATATTACACTGATTATTATAATTGGAAATCATATCAGTAAATTAAATTAATTGTTGGTAACTTGTGAAAACCAAGGCTTATATTAGATCAGATAATGTGGGGTTTTTTGCCACAAATTTCATATAAAAATTGATGACAATTTAAAAGGAATTTTAGGATTTCCATAAATATCCTTAGGAATGTATCTAATCAGCTAAATACAAAACACCCCAGGCTAACCAGTCAGTGAAAGGAGTTAAATAAGCCACTGGACATAAAAGGCAGGCAATTTGGATGCAAGAGATGACATTTCACTGATATGTGTTGTTTTATCTTTCATCTTTCAAAACTTATGTGGAGAAGAATATGTGATGTTTAGTTCCAGTGAGCAATTAAATATTTAATGGGAAAGAGCACTAATTGGTAGGAAATGTTCTCATTGATTGTTTCTTAACCGGTTAGTAATTACATATAAAAGTCATATATTAAGAACTTAATGAGCAATACAAATTACTCTGCCAAAAATGGCATATCATTATCACAGTATTTATGTCATAGCTGTCCTCATGTTCCCTTGTGCTTTTGAAACCTTAATAGAGAAAAGAACATTAAATTTAAGTTGATCATTTGCATTATTCCCCTAAACTCATTCAATAGTTAAAGAGGCATTCTCTGTGATTTCTGTGCTCATATGTAAAATGTGTTCAGGAGATATGACTTAATTCCCAGGTTGTGTGAATAGACAATAACATGGCAAATGAAGCAAGATATGATCTTTAGATGGGATTGAATCAAATAGTGAAGAATTTTACATGTATTTTTATGAAATCTATAAAATGATTAAGTAAGCTTATTTAATAAGAGAAAGAGTATAATAAATCATAGCATTTCACAGTTGTTTTTTGTTTTAAAGTTTGTGATAATGGAAATTGAATGAATTCCTGTGAAAATTACTTGGCTTAAAATTTCGTTTTAAAGCAACTGTATTTTTTCCCCTATACCGGACAAGAAATACAATATTTCCAACCATTCCAGAGGATCCTCTTTGTTCCCCAAACCAATATCATCTCTGTCCTCGCTCCAATGGTTAACTACTATGCTGCTATTGATAGCAATCATTCCTTGACTATCTTGAGGGCTTGTTCAAGCAAGTATGTATCATTGCACACACCAGAATTAAGTATTCTTCATTTTCGAAGTTTACTATGTCCTTGCTGTTTCTAAATCTTTACCTTTCCTTGAATTTGGAGTTCTCTGTATTAAAATCTGTGATGTTTACAACTGAAAGAGTTAGGTTAAACTTATAGTGCAGTTTAACCTTATTTCAGTAAAAAAAAGTTGGTGGTTAAAGTATTTGGGTAACAATAGACTCTTTTAACAGAAGGCACAGAATATTCACTTTGTGGTCTTAATTCCCCCATGCCGCCCCAGCCATTTATACTTAATTGTTCATACCATCCTAGGTGTTTAAAACAATATTAATTGAATAATATTTTTTAAACTTTATTTATTTATTTATTTATTTATTTTGAGAGAGAGAGAGAGAGAGAGAGAGAGAGAATGAATCCTTTGTCTTTATTTATTTATTTATTTATTTATTTTTAATGTGGTGCTGAGAATCGAACCTGGGCCCCGCCTGTGCTAGGTGTGCATTCTACCTCTAAGCCACAATCCCAGCCCTATTTACTTATTTTTATGTGGTGCTGCTGATCTAACCCAGGGCCTTACACATGCAAGGCCAGCACTCTACCTCTAAGCCATAACTCCAGCCAACCTGCCCCCCCCCCATACTATATTTTAAAACTTCAGCTGGGATACTTTTGCAGAGGAATGCTACCTTTCATTTGCTATTTACTGCTGGGAGCCATTAGCCAAGTAGGTATGACAATTTCCTTGCCAGCGTACCCCATGTTGCTTAGTGGAAGGACTCGTGGAAATAGGACATTTTGCAGTGACATTGCAGTTAGGTGACCTTGCTCAAGAACCAGGGCGGATCCGGGATTAGGGTGTTCCCGGTTTAGGATAATCGGGTTTAGGGTGTTCCAGGTTTAAGATTATTCCTGCTGGGAATAGGGCGTATCCTGCTGCCTGAGTTCCCCTTGAGTTCTCACGGGATTCAGACAGTATTTTTGGGGAGACAGAAGCCCAGTGGGGGTGGATTTGGGCAGAGAATGTGGATTTCCCCAGAACGTGATTGTAGATGGCTGGTGTGAGTTCGGGAATAAAGAGTTGCTGTTTGAATCTACAAGCTGTGTGGTGGCTCGTGATTGTGTGCCCAGCCAGACTGTGGCAATTTACTTATCCAGTGATTTGGTTCATAAGGAAAAGGCAGGACAATCAGGTGAATACCTGAATTCTTTCTGTTATTTAATCTGTTTTCAAAAACTGAATTGGTTCAGTATTATTTTATTAACCCATTATTTCATTACATTAATATAAACTCGTGTGTTTATGATTGGTTTCAGTTTATTATGCTTGTTTTCCATAATGAAATTAAATTGCTCCATCATTGACACATGAAACCTTTGCAGGTTGGCTCCTGAATCCTTTAGCATGATCCTAGTGGTGCTTGCTATCTGCTTGGTGAGTATCACTTATTCTGTTTTGCACCTTTCCCCTCATAAACAAGAGATTATCTATTTCCCTGTGAAATTATTTTTTTCTTTTAAATGGATAGTACTACAATCTGAGTTGATAAATATTTCAAGACTTTTTTATGTGATTTAAGATCAACAGAGACAGGTAAAGATATGCAGAGAAGTGTTTGTGAGGTCATATAGATCTTTTCAATTTCTAGTCTATAATTATGAGATTTTTACACAACTTCATCTTCATCACCCCTTGTGACAATTTTTATTAATTCCTAAGAAAAATCTGATTCTCAAGGACACAAGAGATTATACAATGAGAAAATCTCAGAATAATTACTCACTTACTTGATTTCACATTGCATATACAACTATCTCAAGATGACAATACAAATGTTGCTATCTCCAATTATGATTAATAACAAGTATTTTGTTGTCATTGGTAATTTTTTTGTTTCTATTCACCAATGATTGTTTCTGTATCGATAATGTATATCTTCTTTCCTTTTGGCCAATTATTCTGATTAGAAGATTATAAACTGCAATGATCTTTTCAAAGTACTAATTTTGGGTTACATTGATTGCCTTTGTTAACTATATTTTAAGGTCAGCTATTATAGATATGTTTATTGTATTAGTGCTATCTTTTCTCTTAATGTTCTGTCAGACTTGTTGACTTGACTTTTCAACTTTGCTAGGCTTCCTTCTATTCCTTGATCAGGTATAAACTCATACATAATTTTCTCCCCAATCCCTCCTCATCTTTTTCTAGATTGGCTTTAAATTGAAGTATGTCTGTTCCTTTAAAACATTTTAATTACTTGTGAATACTAGATAATTATCCAAAGAATTAAAGTTGGGTTGGATATTTTCTTTCTAATGCCTTGAAAAGATGTTATGACCAGTTTATATTTTGTTAAGTTAAATTCATGAACACTATAAGTATTAAATCAGGGCATAGTATAAAGAACTCAAAAAATGTTGGGCAACATAATTTTTGTTCATTATAAACAAAGCACCCTTAGATAGAATACTGCTGGTGAAAAACATATCATGTACATCAATATGATTATTTTTAAATAAAATACCTTAGAAGAGTTTATTGTACAGTTTTCTTTAGTGTGGCCCAAGTTTAAGTCACTTGTACTCTCCAGGCATGAGGGATTACAGATATGTGATAGAACTCATGTATAAAACTACTTTTAAATTGATAAAGTGCACCAGAGGGCCATTTAGAATAATTATTAATGGAAAAGGGCCAGATAGGGATTATGATGTTGAGTTTTACCATCTATAGTATTGGAAATCCTGCATGAGAGCTGGGAACTAGGTAGATGAGAAGGGAAGATGTCTCATGGTGATAATAGAAGAAGTGATAATTCTATGTCTATCCTGAAGAATGATTTCTAAAAGGGTACTGCAAGATAATTATCAGAATATTTTTATGTGCTAAAAATAAAATCAAGGAAGATAGATACAATGAAAAAATCATGTAAATATATATATTTATTTCCTGAACTTGAAACAATAATAAGAAAGAAAACATTTTCCAAAATCATAGGGAGAGAGTTTAAATAAAATTGTAAATAAAAAAGAAAACCCTGACATAAAAGCAGATATTAACAAACTATAACATAGCTTCTGAGTTTCTCATTTGCATTTAAGTTCAATAATAAATTTAATGAAAGAATATGTCAGTTTAGATATATTTTACTAAATTTATGAAAGAAAAACTTCTATTCATTGTCACATTGTTATTATATTTAAATAAAACTTGACATTAAAACGTGTCCATTTGTATGTACTCAACAATTAGTAACTTTACAGTGGCATTTCAAAAAAGGTCTTTATATAAACACTGTGGAAAAGGCAAACATTGTCACTACTGTATAAAGGCCAGAATGATGTATTCATGGTATCACAGGGTAATTGAAAGGCATAAGTAACAGCTAGACCTTATGACAGAGAAGCCAGAAGTCATTGTTATCACCTTCCAAAACTACTAGAATGCTGCATTATTTCCAACTACAGCTTTATTTTTCAGATATTTTTCAACAATTCAATATTTTATTGATAAACTTGTCCAATTTTACATTGGTTTCATCTTGATCATTTTCATTGCAATATTCTAAAGGGTAAGATTGAAATATGAACACTAAAAAATGGTATATAATTTATTTCTTTAATTTCATGAAGGGATTACAGTAGTCCCTGAAGTAATTGGATTTATATGACTATTCAATGGATTTGAATATATAGTTATGTTATGCTTTGTCAATTATAAAATATTTAAGAGCTCATAGAAGATGAATGTGGATTAATAAGGAAAGCATATTATGCAGACACAAGTTTCATTACATATATTTGTCCCTTTTATAACTATATCTGTAACTTATATTGGATATTTGAAAACTACATTCTGAAAATAAATGTTTTCTTAAATAGAGCTTTATTGAAAGTTGTCTACATTCTTCTGTTTGCAAATTGTGGATGACTGCTTCCTGATTACAGTGGCAAAATTGAGAAGTTCAGACATGTATGAGCCGTAAGCCATTTAAAATATATATAGCCATTTAATAGGGAAAAGTGTCTATACTGAACCATAATGTCAATGTTAATATCTTTACCTAATCATCCGTATAAACTGTTTTCACGCATATGTGTGTACTTAAATGAGTATTTAAATGTATATGTTCTTCTAATTTTTTTATGGCATACATGGTAAAGCAGGAACAGCATATATAATACTATAAAATAAAATTAGAACAATGCTAAAAAAAAAGAAAGGCGGTATTTTGTATCTACTAAATCATTCAACTTTGACACTATTTTGTTGTGAGATTTCTGCTTGATATAACAGCAAAGATAAAATGTTGAACTACATTGTACTAATTAGGAAGCAGGTAAATGAAGACAAAGTCAAGAAAACACAAAAATACTTTCATCCTTCTACTCCTCTGTAGATTTAAAGAAAGCAGCCAAGTTGACTATAGGAATATAATCTGTGTTTCTCTGAAGTCTTGATTTTTAGGAGAATGCCTCATAAAACAGATCAGCTGAGGTTTTCTTCAATTAAAAAAAATGTATACAAACAACATGAAATTTGTTTCATATGCTAGGAATAAATCTGTAATAATATAAGGAGACATATAATTGAGTACAAAACAGAAAATATTTACAGTAGTCCATTTAAATGGATTAATTTAAATATATTTCATGTCTTTTCACTGTGTTTTATTATGCATGAATGCTAAAGTCAATATTTATTTCCCCAAAGTATAACATGAAGAGTTCACATGATTGGTTTTAATAATTTTTCCTAACAAGTTCAATATGTGTTCATTTAACTTAATATCTTTGCCATAATACGTAGGAACAGGTGATATTGACTCCATTTAACATCAAGAAATATTAAGAAATTTTAGGAGTTAAAGTAAAATATTAACTAAGGACTATCAATTGGTAGTGCCCTTCTTTTTCCCTTGTGTGAAGGAAAAATATGCCCTTATTATTTATTTTTCACTTGCAAATTCCTATAGCATATCAATGTTATTTTATCATCATGTTACCTACTTAATGATCATAGTTGACTCTAGGTGATGTATTGTAAATATTTGACTTTCTCAGTATCAGAAAGGATAATCTTAAACCCTCAGTATCTTAAACCCTGAGATACTGAGGTATGTTTTGTATTATTTTATATATTGGGGTTGATAGATTTAGAAGGTTATTATTGTTTTTTAAAGTAACGTATAAATACGATATATTGAGTATTTTTATTCTCCAAAAACTATCACCATTATTAATAAATAATATTTAAAATAACTCTGTAGTTAAGTATAGTAGTACACAAAAATATTTTTGTAATATATTTCTAATTTTTAAAGGGAAAAATAGAAAAATAGATTCTGCTTTACTGCTTGGGAACTTAAGCAGGAATTCTACCCATTGTCCATAAAAATTCTCCTGTGCCAGTTTGGGAGGGTAACAGTGTCCACAATGTCACATGTACTTGAATGTTGGTCTTCAGAAATGAGAAAAGAAACTCAATGTCATGTTTATATATTGAATAGAGAAATTATTTTTTCATATAATCTCTTGATTATACCTAGAGCTCTTCTGCTTTTTGAGGATGTGTTAATCAGCTTTCTGTGGCTGTGGTGTAGAAGACTAAAAAATTCAACTTAGAGGAAGAAAGATTTCATTTGACTCATGGTTTCAGAGGTTTCAGCTCATGATCACTTGGCTCCCTGGATTCTGGGCCTGTGGAGAGGCAGAACATCATGGCGGGGAGTTCATGGTAGAGCAAAGCTGCTCACCTCAATAGCAGCCAGGAAGAAAAAAAAAAGGGGGGGGTGGGGGTCAGGGAGTGAGGACACAAAAGACCTTGGTGGCATGTCATACCATATTTCCTCTAACTAGGCCCCAACTCCTAGAGTTTCTGCCATCTCCCAATAATGACATCATCTGGGCACCAAGATATTGAGGGACATTTGAACCCAAACTGTGAACAGGAGGGAAAGATGGAGATACAGAAGGGCTTAGGCAGTCAGGGCAAGATGGCCAGTGAGGAGGTCTGGGAAAGAGCCACAACAAAGGAGCATCGAGAGGGTCTTCTGGTGAGGCCAGCTTCCTAGCTGATGAAAGCACTGATGGACACAAGCAGGGATCCAACCAGACAGACACTTCCACACTCATGCTAATTAGGGGATCCAATAGGAAAATAAAACAGTTGTGTGGACAGAGGGGCACCTATCAATAATAGGAGTGTGTGGCCAGGAGAGGAGACAAGGAAAGGAGGAAATTAAAGATATCATAAAAACAATAGGCAAAACTACCTCACCAGATTCCCAGCTCTGGAGCCTCTTTTCAGAGAAGTCTATCTCTGTATTTTTGTGGCCTTTAGAATAAACCTGTTTCTTCCTTGTTATCTCTGTGTCCTGTTCTACAATTCTTTGCTTAACAGAGACAATGAACTCAGCACCCTTAGACAGTAACAGGAAGTCTACTTTATCATCTAGCCCTTTTTTGGAGGACATTATATGTTCTATATTCTCTTGTGTACTCTGTTATATTCATATACTGTACACACACACACACACACACACACCAAAAAAAGAACAAAATTGGAAACAAAATAATTTTGACACAAGCAACTTATCGTCTCAAGTCTACCATTTTTATTTCAAACAGAATACCAATGCCTTTACAAGCAACAGATTATTTTATTGAAAGAAAAAGTCAATTACATAAAATTATTAGACTTAAAGATGCATAGTCCAATTTTGCTCTCGTTCATTGCTGATCAATCTTTAAGGAAATAGCAATAAAAATAAAAACAATCAATGGCAATAATAGTTGCCATCACTTAATTGTACTCTCATTCTTTACCAAACACTCTTCTCAACAAATCATAGGCTTAAAACTGAGAAGTATTTATTGTCCGTTTCTTTATTTTAACAGCAAAGAAACCAATTCCTCCAAAAATTCAAAAGTAGTCCAAGACCCAGCATTAGTGAAAGGATAGCCAGAATTCCCACTGAGATAGTCATGTTTCACAAAGCTATATCATGTCTCACAAATCGAGCTATTGTTTCGTAAATTAATTCACAACTCTGACTCAACAAATATTCTAACTACACTGAAAGCAATGTGTACTTAATTTTGTTGAATTGTATTAATTTTCCTAAATACTTTTGCAACTGTGATAATTTGGATGTTAGAGTATTTTGAAATTAATTCATACCAAGTAGAAAGAGCTATGGGTTAATTCTCTCATTTTAGAAATAATCCAGTCTGTAAGACACCACAGTAATGAATGCTTACAAAATGCTCACCATGTTTCAAGCACTTTTAAGTATCTCATCTACATTGAATACATTAACTCTTTGGTTTCATCCATATTATAATAGAGAATAAAAGCTGAGTATTCAGAATTTGGATTTGTTATATCACAACAGTAAAATCAGCCAAATTTTAAAGATGAATAGTTATTACACATTCTAAGCATAGTTTGATACTGCTCTTTTAACAAATTCTTCCACTACAACTCATCTAACTTATCTTCAAACATGGAGAAGTGAACAGTAACATCTTATTCTGACAGTAAAGTATCTATCCCAGTTTCCTGTGACACATTGTAACTTATGTTTTTGATTGAAAACATAACAATGTTGTGTTTCAGTATGTGTACACTGAAGCAGTCTGTATTTTGTTTCTGTTTCATCTAGAAGATGTAATCTTTCAGAGAAGATTAAGTAAAACACATTCTGATACTTGTCTAAACCTTGAGAAAGTCTTTTTGAAATATTCAAAAAGGAAGATTTCTTTGTTGTGAATGTTGTCATGTCTAATATTGCATTTCATGTTAGCAATAGATAATTTATATTTACTCTGTCACATATAGTATTGCCTATACTTTTATCTGTCAAAATTCAGGTCACTCATAAAAGCAAGTTATGCATTTTAAGGGGCCTTAATCAGACAATCAGCAGTCATGGGAGATTAAGAGGGGCCTTGCTAAAGAAACAGAGTGAAAATTTTTTTTAGGAAAACTCAATTATAGACACACAATTCATTTATTTCAGTTCAGATTTTTACAATATTCTTTTAAGTGTCATGTTTTGTATGTGTTTGTATACACTTAAAAGTTGATACCCTAAAACAAAAATTGATATATTTTACTAAAAGTAATATTTTTACCATCTAAATTTAATCTGTATTTTTAAAAAAATAGTAATAAGTAGCTTGTCAATGGATAATTTGTCCCCATGGGGTAGCCTGACAATATACCTTATTGAAGTTAAAATTCATTCAGTTCACCCAAACTATTCTGTGATTTAATTGTTGACTAATTAAAATACTATATATTTTATTAGCTTCTAATTGTATGTCTAAAACCTGTTCTCTCTTCTTTCATAGCAATGGAATTGTTTTATTGTTTCATAACTTTCCTCTAAAGACTATATTTTACGCTTTCTGTTACAGTTAGGGTGGACATACACCTAGAGTCTAGACAGAGATTGTGAGTATAATTGAGATATGTTACTGTAAAATGTCTCTTGGTAGGAAATAGACATTCTGTGTTTTTTCTTTATCAAAGGTCAGAATGCTGGCTTGGTGGTTAGGTATCATCAGTTGTTGAGACTCTTAACACATATTAGGTAGAAAAGAACAAAAGATGGAAAAATCATGGATCCTCAACACTATGAAGTTTTGAAAAGTGTCTTTAAAAACTATCTAGAGTTTTATAAAACAAAATCATGAACTCCAATATCATTTTAATCATCATTTGGGGGTCATTTATTAATAGGTAACTTTATCCTATCAAAGAGGGATTTTTATGCAAAGATATGTTAACATGCTGCAACAACAAAAACAATACCACAAGCTAAATAAATAAATAAATAAATAGGCCCCACTAGATATTTATAGAAATTCCCCAGAGTATTAAAAATTCGGGAGCATAAAACAACAAATATTACTGGGAGTAAAGTTGAATGACCTTGTTACATTATGGCAAAAAAATTTCTTTTCGATATTCTGGAAGACATGTCATGTGACAATAATGTCTGAAAACATACCAGAACTAAATGGAAAAGCATGTGTGGTATAGGTGCCGTTTGTTACCTCTGTAAGAAGAGTTTTACTATGGTTGAATTTAGGCTGTTTGTAAAAAGAATGACTGTTCTGAAGAAGAGCCACTTCAAGTCTTTGCCCAGAACCCTTTGTTATATATTTCTATCTTAGGAATGGAAGAAAACCTGTAAATATCAAGATATGCAGATTATTATCCTCTCAGCCTATTTCTTCAGATGACATCAAAAAAAGCCACTGTGAATTATTGTACCCTTTGTTCAATCTCTAGAAGCTCCTGGCCATTAGGGCAAGCTGAGAATGAAATTTAGTCTGGCTTCAGATAGCTGATCCTTGGATTCTGCTGCAAGTCTATGTCTACCCTTAGAAAAGAGTATATAATTTGGGGTTGGGGTTGGGGTTTGGCTCAGTGGTAGAGCTCTTGCCTAGCATGTGTGAGGCACTGGGTTCAATTCTCAGCACCACATATAAATAAATGAAATAAAGGTCCATTGACAACTAAAGAATATTTTTAAAAAATATTTATAATTTAATTTGCACAAAGGAACAAACCTCTCATTAAGTAGAGTACCTGAGGAGCTGTTTTAACTTACTAGAAGCACTTTTTCTCTTTTATCAATTTAAGGGGGTATTTTTTGCCTAATCTGCATAAATGTTTTAGAGAAAGTACAGTGACTTATTCAAATTATCTGTCATTAAATGAAGTCCACGGGACTGGGGAAAGGAACATATTCTTGAATAAATTGAAGGACATATTTTTTTTTTAAAAAGTAAGCCACAGCACAAAAACAACAAAGACTTCAGCTATTTAGAGAAATTATTTTTGGTTGTGGTTACTAGCATGAGGAACTTACTGGATTCAAGCAAATGGAAACTTATGAGGATTGTGGGGTTTTATATTGCATTTTCAACTGAGGAAGAAAAGCCTTGCTCCAAATACCTGTGATTATTCAACTCTTAAAGCAATCCATAGACATCCCCGAGAGTTCCAACCAGAAGTCGATTTTGTTCTCAAATGCTTACTTTGAAATGGCACAGTGGGGGAAAATGTACAAGAAGTTTCCCATGGGGCATATCTCAAAACTTCAGATAGATGAAACCAAGCTCATTGTAGAGAGATTACTGCAATTACTCAGCATGTTTTGAAATTTGACAGATAAAATACTCTTTTGTGTCTCCCAAACATTTTTTTTTTCAAATGGAAACTTTTAATGTAGTGCCTATTCTACAGTAAAATTTTATATGGAATGATTTGGTGGGAATAAAATTTTTACATAATATAAAATGATTCACCTGATGAATAATATTTTCCTCATGTAGCTATTTTGAGTTTTGTCTTTAATAAAGGAGAAGGAGAAGGAGAAGGAGAAGGAGGAGGAGGAGGAGAAGAAGAAGAAGAAGAAGAAGAAGAAGAAGAAGAAGAAGAAGAAGAAGAAGAAGAAGAAGAAGAAGAAGGAGGAGGAGAAGAAGAAAAAGAAGAAGAAACTGGATTATTTTTGTTGAGAAGGCAGGTGATTGCTAAAGACTCACATAAAATATTTTGACTTTATCATCAGTTTTTCTAGATATTATGTTTTTTCTTATTTTAATGAAAGTTACAATTTGGCATATGGTTATCCAGATAAGGACAATATTGCTCTAACTTCTCTCCAATTATGTGGTATCTTGTGAGTAAATTTGGGCAAATCAAATATAAGCAGTATATGAACAAGTTGTTAGTTACTTGATTCAAGAGACAGGAGCTGTCCTCTTTTTTGTTTGTTTGATCACCTGGTGTCATGGACTTTGTGTGCAACAGTATGTCAGAATGGCAGATTGGATGAAGACTGGTTCCCTGATATCATCAAGCCACCAGGGCAGCTATAGTGTTAGGTGAGAGATAAACTTATGACTACTTTTCTTCAATGTGATTTAGTTGCTTTACCTATACACCGTCAGTCATTATAATAAGTTAATAAATGCTAAACAAATTCAATGAATCTTAACTCTTGCATAATAATGGGGACATTTTATTAATTGTAGTTTTCCTGCCATGTTCCATTAGTTATTTCTATATATCAGTTCACTTATTATCTATATTTCTATCTATCTATCTAATATATCATTTATTATGAATATACTTTAATAAAAAAATATTTATAGTGGCCATTCAGTCATCTGGTCTCTCTGTGTGTAAGTTAAAGTTATGGTATGATTTAGTAACATATAAATGACTTTACAAAAATCATTTTACATAAATAAAATATCTGTAGAGATCCTGTTTTTAACAGCATTTCAAAACCAATCATGTGAGAAAAATAAGGTTTATTAAGCCAAAGAGAAGATAGCATCCTGAAGAGCAATTCCTGATCAAACTCCTGCAAAGAGGATAATTTCACTTCTCTTAAAATTCAAAATTATGGTGTGGAGCTAGTAGGTGTCCATGTATTCAATCATGCAGCCCATCTGTCTTTCTTTTCTGTGTAGTGTGGCTTCTACTAAGATTAAAGCTATGTTTTAGTTTTCTGTGCCACTTCAATAACTGTAGGTGATAGGGAGATAGCCTGGTGATAGAGAGTTGCCTAGCATGTAAGAGGTCTGGGTTCAATTCCCAGGAACACACACACCACACACACACACACACACACACAAATGAACTACAATAGATTCAGAAAAGATATACTAATCTTTTGGCTCTCAACCATCTCAGTTCAGGAAGGTAGTGAGCACCAACTTCCTAATGCAGATGGAGTTAAGTAGGGAATGTTGTAAATGGTCTATAGAACCAGATCAGCAAAGTTATATCTTACCATCATTTGACAGTTTTCTAACGTTGTGAAATATTCAGCCTTTGTCTATTGTCATGAAGTCCCCACTTCAATATAACAGATGATTTTATAGAAAGTGTACATTTCATTTAATACAACCCTGAGATTTTCTGGAATTTGAAAGAATTTAAGAAATGAATAAATCAGTGTCATGTTATGGTCTACATTTAAATTTTTTTTTAGGTTTTGTGATCTTGTTAAAAAAAATTTATATCAAATAGTTATTTAAAAAGAAATTAGACTGGTTGTGGTAGTGCATCCCAGTGGCTCGAGAGACTGAGGCAGGAGGATTGCAAGTTCAAAGCCAGGCTCAACAATGGTGAGATGCTAAGAAATTTAGTGAGACCCTATCTCTAAATAAAATACAGAATAAGGCTATGGATGTGGTTCAGTGGTTGAGTGCCTCTGAGTTCAATCCCAGTACCCCCCAAAAAAATTGTCCAAATTATATGTAAATATATTTTAGCAAGAAGAAAGACTAAAGAATGTGGCTAGTAGAAAAATACAGGACTTTAATCAAATATTTAAGTTGATAAATGTAATGAAGAAAATTGATTCTCACAAATCAATTAGTTTTGCTAAACTTAAATTTTGTGCTGTCACAATGAATACTTTATTTTCATTATAGATTTCAGAGGTATCTTTTACCACTTAAACTAGTTTCATAAATGTGGCTGAACTAACCAAATTTAACTCTTGAAAATTTATTGAGATGACAAATTTTCAAGACACTAGTGCTGAAGGTAAACTGCTCAACAAATCCTGCTCCCCATGGGTCTTGTATTGTAGTTGTAGGGTGGAGTTGATAAGCACACATTACATTGTGCCATCTTGGATGTATGATTTCATGTAGGGTAGATACAGACTGGTGGAAGAACATGCTCTAGGTAAGGTGTTCAGGAATGATTATGTGATGTGAGAACTTCTGAGCAGAGGCCATAAGGGAGTGGGAGAGCAGGGAGTACAGTGTCAAAAGGACGAATTTTTAAGTTAGTACATTTGGGAGTTAGGGAGATCCAAATACTGAGAACCCTCCTTGAGATGAGGAGTTACAAGTGTAACTGAAAGCTCTATCCTTGTCTCAATGTCAACCAATAACAAGGATGCTTTTGAGAAAAATGAAAAAGGATTATTGCTTTGCTTTGAGAGCAAAGGAGAAACAGAGGGGACTCCTGTCCCAAAGGCTGTAATTCTCCCCATCAGGTGGGACAGAGGTGGTTTAAAGGAACTCTTCAAGTGTTACATTCCAGTGTGCTCCTGAGGGGGTCCCAGGGGGTCCTGATGCTGTGTTAGGATTCACTTGTTAATTTAGGAGATATTCACTTCTGGGATCCTCAGTAGGCATCTCTTTTCTGTACTGGGTGTGTTCAAGGGCGATTTCCCTAGGAGGAAAAAGACAACACTGTCTCCCTAATCCTATTAGGTAGAGGGAGAGGGGAGAAGAGAGAAAAAGAGAGGGGGGGGGGAAATGTTCATTTAAAAAATAGGCCTCAGAGCAATGATGGATATATTCAGAAGGTGAATTGATCACTGTCACACATGGAGAAGACCAGCATAAGAAGTGTGTTGAGAAATGAAGTCAGAAAGGGTTTTTTGAAAGGGTTTTGCTGAAAAAGTGACATTTTCTGAGTGTTTTATGTGAAGCAACACAGTATAGCTCATTTTATTATATTAGAAGACATACCTGTGCCAGCTGTGTGGGTTGACTCTATCAAGGAGAAAACAGCAAAACAACTTAGGAAGGTTCTACAATAAAAGAAATTCATGCAATAAAGCTGACTGCTGAGACATAACTGTGAAGCTCTAGGGATTAGGAGCATAAAGCAAGGCCAAAGATTTTAAAAACTTGCAGTTTGGCCAGGAAACTGTGAGTAAAACTGTAACTAAACAAGATGTGATTGTTAAAGGGATTACATCCAGGAAAGAAAGGCTAAGTACTTTACCCAGAAACAATAGGAACAATGGTTTGAGGGCATTTCAGGAATTGGCAAGACCATAGTGATACCACCTGTTATTGGTTACAAGTCCTCCTCCCTCACATGTTAAAGGATAACATTAGAGAAGTGTGTTGAGGCAAGCATATAAAGCAGGGTTTATTTAAAAAGGGATAACATAGACTTCTCCTGGGCGGGAGAAAGGGGGCCACAGTTGGTATCCTGGTATCCCAAGAAGTGAGAGCATTTTACCTTTTTATATATCTCAGGCTTCCTTTTTCTCCTGCTTTCTTCCCTTTATAGCTGTCCTTCCTGCATAGTGACTAGGTCCAGGAGATGCTCAGGTGGGATGGTCAAAAGGTGAGAAGCAGGTGGGCTGGATGGGCCAAGGTGTGGTGATCTGTACAGGAAGGGAGTGCAATTAACAGACTTTCTGAAGGGAGGGAAAGTCTCTGAAACAGTTTACCTTAGCAACAGATTGGAGCAGGGGTAGATTAGAGCTCTGAAGGAATTAACATTTCAATTCCTCCATTTTCTGGATCCAGCCCTTGCCTATCTGCCTATCTAATTCTGGCTTCAATAGACATTTTATACTCATGGTTGTAGAAGTAGAAATTCCTGTTAGAAGGGACCATGGAGGAATCTTTCACAGGAGGAACTGTCACAGGGGGAACTAAGAAGTTGTTTCACCATGTTCAGCCTCCCAGGCACTCAGAGGCTGCTGTAGTCATAGTTGAAGGGAAAGCAAGGAACAAGAGATAGGTAATTGAGAAATGAAGGATTGAGTCCAGGTAGAGATACACATGAGAGTTTGTCAGAGCTGACAAATAAAGGCGATATAGGCCCTGAGATGTTCTGGGGGCTCAGCTTTTATGGGGTGGGGGTTTGGAATTGGGGCTGTAACTCTATGGGAGAAGCTCAGGGTGCTTGTGTCAGAGCTAGACGGATGGGAATAGCATGGGATTGGCTTAGGTTGATGGCACCAAGGGGCTTTCCAATTCCTGTCATTCTGGAATTTGCTTAGGGTTATGGTAACATGGGGTAGGTCACTAATGAGGGTCCAGGGAGTTCAGGAAAGAGGAAGTACGGGAAAGTGAAACTTATCTCGCAAGGTGGCCACTTTAATGTTAAATTAATACCCTATAATGGTCCCAGGAGGTTGGGCTACTCTTTAAGATGGAGGCAGATCTGGGAATCAGCCACACTGTACTGATTGTGTAGGATTATAGGATTCAAGAGTTATCAGGTAGTAGAAGATTTCACCAAGATTTTAAAGGAAGGCTTAAGAGACCAAGAAAAGTGCAGCAAGGTCACAGTCCCTATGGGCAGCCCTTGAGTGGGTGATATGTGAATAAATAAGAAGGAACTCAAATATACAGGGAATGTCTCTAAGATTAAGAGATGTACATACCATGGAATATATACTCATCAAAGCTACAGGAATTGATCAAAGAAAAGCCAAGGGAGAGGTCATGTGGGCTGTAACCAGTAAGGCTCTTGGGGCAGAGCTACAAAAGCCTTTTGTAGGAACAACAGGAACATCAGGAAGCTAAGTGCCTCAGATTCAGGATATAAAGCTTCCCAACATTGTCCAACTGGACTTTGGTTTTGCTTCTTCCTATTCCTTCTTTCTGTGCCCTTATTTATTTGTATTTTATTTTTTCCCTTTTTGAATGGATAATTTTCTCTGTGACATGACCTATTGAAAATACGTAAATTCCCACAGATCACAGTTTAGTCTGTCCTCAGTTTTGGATAAAATTTTGGATTTGTATTTTTGGACAATGCTAAAATTTGACTATTAGATTTTTGGAAATGAAGTTATTTTATTAAATATATATTTAGTTGTAGTTGAACACACAGTATGTTTATTTATTTTTATGTGGTGCTGAGGATCAAACCCAGTGCCTCACACATGGGAGGCAAGTGCTTTACCACTGAGCTATAGCCCCAGCCCTTGGAAATGAAGTTATTTAAAACAACAACAACAACAACAAAAAAAAAAAATGGGATAGTGTACCAGGGATTGAACTAAGGGGCACTCAACCACTGAGTCACATCCCCAGCCCTAGTTTGTATTTATTTAGAGAAAGGACCTCACTGAGTTGCTTAGCACTTCAGTTTTGCTGACTCTGGCTTTGAACTTGTGATCTTCCTACCTTAGCCTCCAGAACCACTGGGATTTCAAGCATGTATCCTCATGCCTGGTAAAAAATTTCTTTTGATATAAAATGGACTTGAGCTTTTGGGGATCAGAGGCAGAACATTTTGGTGAGGATTTGTTGTATGCCCTAAAAACTCATGTGTATAACAATGCAAGAACATCATAGGTAAAATGATGAGATTATAAGAGTTGTTGGGCTGGGGATGTGGCTCAAGCGGTAGTGTGCTCGCCTGGCATGTGCAGGACACTGGGTTCAATCCTCAGCAAAATATAAAAATAAAGATATGGTGTCCACCGAAAACTAAAAAATAAATATTAAAAAATTCTTTCTCTCTCTCTTTAAAAAAAAAAAAAAAGAGTTGTGCCCTGATCGTAGCTAATCTGCTGATATTGATTAGCCTGGAGCTAACTGTAGGCAGTTATGGTGTGGTTGCAGGAGGTAGGTCACTGAGGATGTAGCATTATGGTATGTATTTTGTCCCTGGCAAGTAGAGCTTTCTCTCCACTTTCTTGTTTTTATGTTCTGAGCTGCTTTATTCCTCTATTCCCTTCTTATATGATTTTCTGTCTCACCTCAGAGACAGAGAGTTATGCTGGAGACATGGAGTTGACCCTTTGTAAACTGAGACTGCTGAAACCAAAAGTCCCAAATAAATTTTTCCTCTTCTAATTGTTCTTATCTGGTCCTTTTGTCACAGTGATGAAAAATTTGAGTAAAACACCAGATGCTGACAACAACACAGTAAAAGAACTCTCAAGCAATCCCAGCTTACATGGAAAATATTACAGCATTTTTTGGAAGGTAACTTGGCAGATATTTTACATCAGTAAATGTGCACTCACCATATGACTCAGTAATCAGTGAAATAAAGTCTTACACATACAAAAAAGTGCACAAATATGTTTATGAAAGCATGATTAATAATACACTAGGACTGTAAACAACAGAAATGTACTTTAAGGAATTGAAAAACTGTGGTGTGTGCGCACAAGGAATTATTACCAAAGGACAAAAATGTCAAACTGTTCATGAACCCAACAGTATATTAATTTCAAATATACTATGGTAAATGAAACAAGCCAGACACAAATGCTAGATACCATGTGATTTTGCTTATATGATATTCTGGACAACACGATGTTAATGAGACCTGAAACTGATTGGTACTGGGTGAATGCAAAGGTTGGATTCAGCTACGTAAGACTTTTAGGGGAATCTCTAAGATGATGGAAATTATGTATATGTTTGTTGTGGTGGTTTCATGACTTCACTCATTTCCCCAAACTTATAAAACCATACACTAAAACTGGTGAATTGTGTTGTGTATAGATTATACCTTAAAAATAAGAATGAAAGAAAATCCTACATGAGGCCACTGTAATTGCTACTTAAGTAGTCATACTCTGTTAAAGCTTCTCTTTCTGATTCTCCTTCCTTCCTTCTTGCAGGAACACACTTCAATCAGAGATCATTTCTTTCTTTAGTATTTCTTATAGTGCATGTTTATTGGCATTAAATCTTCTGTGTGTTTTTGTAAATGTCTTTTATTCACTTTCTTTTCTCAAGAATGATTTCACTGGCATGGAATTCTAGGTTGGTGTTTTTGAGTTCTCTCTCTCTCTCTCTCTCTCTCTCTCTCTCTCTTGTTTGTTTGTTTTAACATATTCAGGACATCATTATTTTCTGGTATCCATGGCTATATTATGCACAGATCTAGGCAGGTAAGTAGATCTCAAGAAGCCAGCTAAGCTTTAAACACACTCACTTCCCTTAGGTTAAATGTGAGGAAATGTAACCCAGAGCAACACTGCAAGATGCAGAATTGCTGCAAGATCATATCTTTAGAGGATTTTGGAATATTTTGTTTTCACTTCCCTTCCTTCAAGCAGCTTTTGCACAAAATGGAGCAGAAAAATTCTTATTATGGATGTATAAATTACAAATATTCATATTGCTCTATGCTTTTTCTAATCCAAACAACATTCATATGCAGCATGCAGAGTTTGTATTTAATATTCACACATCATATACCTCATAAGGCCCTATGCTTACACCTTTGTATAGAACAGCATAAATTCTGACAAGGGAAGCAATCTTCTAAAAATTAAATATAATCAATACAATATGCAATAAGTAGATGTTATATGTAACACATAGTACATTATAAATTACAACTTTAGTCTATTTATCATATGATATTTCAGTTACATAAAATGTCCCAAAGGCATATATGTATATACATAATATATATTCTCATTATTGTATTACATAAAAATTGCACTTTAAGGGGATTTGTATTCTAAGCAATAGATGGCACTATTGATTCATTATTATAAAGTAATAATCAATTATTTCATTTACCCCTCACCCATCTAACCCTCATTATTTCTTAACTGTTTTGTATATGACAAGTCTATGGAGATCTCTGAAGATTTAATTTGAAGACAACTTTTTCTCTTCTTTTTTAAACTAGGATACTATAATTTGCATTCCTTCTCTATAAAATGTGTATCAACTGATGAATGACAGGAGTAGAAAATAAGTCTTCGGGTCTTTTGCTGTGGTTCAGGACAGCTGGTTCACAGAGTCAGTTGGAAATCACCCAGTGTGCTGCTGTTGGATATTCCATCCTCTGTCTCTATTTCATTGAGAACATTTGTTTCTAGAAAGCCTTTAATATACTTTTTGTAGTACATACTTAGCCTTTGGGTTCACTTTGATTACAATATATTCCTTAATTATGAAGCTAAATCAATGCAATGAGATATACATATGTTTTTCCCAAACTTCCTCTCTGTAGAACAATAGCATGAAACTAATTTTTCAGTGAACAGTGAAAAACTGGATTTTAACAAAACAAAACCTTTAGATCTAGCAGCATCTAGGATGACAAAAGAGAAATACAAAAAATTAAAAAAAAAATATTGCTAAGACAATAAAATAAATTGAGTATTACATTACAGAAGAAGGAAAGAAACAATTCATGAGTCACTGCCTATATATTTTTTATTAAAAATTCTAATGTTAGGAGTTGAATTGTATTGACTTAAGAAATTTAATGAAGCAATATTGGTGTTTTCTTGAAAGAGGAGCAGTGTATTTTATTTGGTGAATCCATTTAATTCAGTTGACTTCCCTTTAAATGAGTGTCAGATTTCAAAACAAAGAGATTAAAGAGTTATGTTTTCTTTCCTGTTTTTTTTTTTATTTTTTGCAAAGAGATCAAATATCAATTCAACTTAATAGCTAGAGTAGAAGGGTACCAATTTAACATCATCAAATTGTCATAAAGACTTTCAACAATAAGAATGTAATAATGTGGAGCCACAATGATTTGCTATGTTATCAATGTTCCTTTCTCCACCTGTGAAGTGATATGACACACTTTTGTACTGCACCATAAAAAGAAACTGACATGGGAGTAATCTGGGTTTCTTTTTACAGATTATAAAATAATCAACACACAGTGACACTTCTTCCATTTACATTACCCAAATTTTAACAAATAGTTCAAAATTATTGGTATCAAACTTATCTTTGTATTTTGATACCCTCTTTTTTACATACTACTATTTCAGTATCCATGTTCAAATGACAATAAAACCTCACTTTACTTGATCTGTATTATTTATTAAACTCTTTGTAACTTTAATTTTTTTTTTTGTATTCTGGAAAAATACTCACTATGGTAATTAGAGCAGACATTATAATTTCCAAGAGCCATTGTATTTTGAGACAATGAGTAACTCAGGTGTGAATGAGCAAACTGTTCAAGGTCAAATAGCAATGACAAACATTGGCTTCAAAGGAAAATTCTGATCATCTTCTGGTCAATCTTTCATTTAATTTGAACAATTTCCAATTTGAAAATTACTTATTTAAAGATCCAGAGTTTTTGAAAAAAATGAAGTATTTCTCAAAAACCCACTCAAAAAAGGGCTTCAAGAATCATAGTATAAGTGAGCATGAGTATTTTATTAATAAAGTATTTTTATCCATTAAAGTTTCTTCAAATTATATTTAAAAATGGACAACAATATGTTTATAATAAATAAGAGTAGCTAAATTTTTGTCTGTAAAATAATAGAACCTAACATTAATTGTATATTAAAATAGATGGAGTTTTTAACTATGTCGGAAAATAAAGCAGAAACTACATAAGCAGAATGCCTTTAAAATCAGGGCTCATGCACCTGAAGCATGACCAGCAAAATAAAAACAAGATTCATTACATTTTATCACGTATGAAACTGTTTTGACTGAGGAGGCAAGAAAAGTGTAGAAAGACCACCTATATGGGGGAAAGAATATTTTAAAATCTTATCTATGATAAGTGGTTTTGGTATTCAGCATATATAAATATTTTATAACAACAAAAAGATATCCCATTAAAAAAGAGACAAAAACTTGGAGAGGCATTTCACCAAAGAAGCTACATGTGTGGCCAGAAAGCACATGAAAAGATGTTCAACATCATTAACCATTAGTAAAATGCAAATCAGAACCAAAAGGAGACACTGCTTCAGCCTAGTAGGATAACTGCTGAAAAACAAAGCATAAAAACATGCCAAACAAACCAAAAGACCCAGAAATACCACTCCTAGATAGTCACCTAAAGAAATTAAGAACATAGTCACACAAATGCATGTATTTATGTGTTCAGGACAGGACTATCCCTGATAGAATAAATGTGAAATCAGCCCAGATGTCCAACCATAGATGAATAGATAAATAAACTTTAGCATAAATATACAATAAAAGAAGACTATGTTACTTAAACATGAAGTAATGATTACATGTCACAATGTAGCTAATCTATAAAACTAAAGGAGAAAGCAGACAGAAATGAAAGTTCACATACATTATCATTACATGTATGTGAAATATCTGAAGTATAATGAATTACAGATTGGTAGTATCCAGTAGCCAGGGAAGGTTTGAATGTAGAAATGGGAAGCAACTTTGCAATAAACATGGGGATTGCTTTTAGAAATATGAAGCCATTATGAGACTAGAGATGGAAATTGTACACCTTTATAAATATATTAAGTACCATTCAATTGTTTGCAGTTGCAATAGCCCAGAAGCAGTGTAAAAGAAGTCATAAAGCATAAAAGAATACAGATGATTAACTAGTTGTATTGCAAATCCTCTTTCTTATGGAACCATACTCAAATATAAATGCTATCAGTTCAGCAAGCAGAGTGCTCTATCAAGGAGTTGCTGCCCTTCAGTTGCATTATATGGCCAGATACCATGTTTACACTGGAGAGTCCACCTACTACTAAGTAAGGAAATTGTTGTTGATACATCATATTTGCATACTTGTTTGCTTTTTTTTCATTTTTTAAAATTTATTTATTTAATTAGGTATATATGACAGCAGGATGCATTTTGATTCATTGTACACAATTGCAGTACAACTTTTTATTTCTTTGTACGCAATGTGCCATCACACCATATGTGCAGTCATACATGTACCTAGGGTAATAATGTCCCTCACATTTCACCATCTTTCCTGCCCTCATACCCCCTCCCTTTTGTCCCTCTCCCTTGCCCAAAGTTCCTCCACTTTTCCCATGCCTACCCTCTCCCCTGCATTACGGATCAACATCCACTTATCAGAGAGAATATTCTGCCTTTGGTTTTTGGGGATTGGCTTATTTCACCTAGCATGATATTCTCCAACTCCATCCATTTACTTGCAAATGCCATAATTTTATTCTCTTTTAATGCTGAGTAATATTTCATTGTGTATATATACTGCAGTTTCTTTGTCCATTCATCTTTTGAAGGACATCTAGTTTGCTTCCACAGTTTAACTATTATGAATTGAGCTGCTATAAACATTGGTGTGGCTGTTTCACTATAGTATGCTGATTTTAAGTCCTTTGGGTATACTTCTTATTTCACCTTATTTTTTTTTTCCTAAAATTTTGTCCTAAAGCAGTTGAAGCTATTTGATTGTAAAACTGGTAACAAACTATATTTTATATATTAAAAATTGTGTCAGCAATATTTACTCATGATCCTTTGTACAAGATATATTTATCTTGTACAAATATATATATATATGCATGCTATATCAACTGCATGGCAATGATAACATGAAAACAAGCTGTCAGCTTAGAAAAAGTGCATTGTCAAGCTTTAGGTCTTCAATGTTTTCCTTCTTGCACTCAGTCTCAGATTTTTTTTTATCACAACATAACTTATTAAGATGTCTTCTATTTTGTTTCGAAAATTATTTTTATGTTTAAATTTTCTTACATATGTATGAATCTCCACATAAAATACTATTTACTTGTGCCTGTCTCTGTTTTGTTAATCTTGTTGTATTTTTAAACTTTTATATTGTTGAAACAATTATAGAGGCAAACATAGTTGCAAAGGCAGCAGAGTTCCCAGTACCTTTCACTCACTTTCTCTTAATGCTTCATTCTTTCCTAATTATGAAATAATATTGTTTAGTCTGCTTTTTCACCACTATGACCAAAAGACCTGACAAGAGCAATTAGAAAAGTAATAATTTTTTTGGCTCAGTTTCAGGGATCTCAGTCCATAGATCACAGAATCCATTGCTCTGGGCCAAAGGTGAGAGAGAACATCATGGTGGAAAGTGTGTGGCAGAAGAAAGCAGCTCAAGACATTGGCAACAAGAAAGCAGAAAGAGCTCTTCTCATCAAAAACAAAATATAAATCCTGAAGGCAGCCCCAAGTGATCTACATCCTACAGTCACACTCTCCTTTCCTATAATCACCATCCAGTTATTTCATAATTCCCAGATTAGGTTAAAGCTCTCATAACCTAATCATTTTGCCTCTAAACATTCTTGCATTGTTACACATGAGCTTCTGGGGGGATACCTCATATCTAAACCATTACAAATATCAAAACCAGAAAATTGATATTACTACAACACGTGGGTATAATTCTATATCATACAATCACATGTGCAGATTTATGTAACACCAGCACAATCAAGCTACAGAATTATTGCATTATCACTAAGATCCCCACTGGACTATCTCCTCACAGTTACACCATTGTTCCCTAGTCCTTATCTCTACCCTTGAAAAATCACTAATCTGTTTTCCATCTAATGTGGTGACTGATTTCATAATAAGCTATTTTTTGTTATTGTTTTTTTCTTTTGTTTTTCCAATTGGCATGGTGCTCTTGAGATTCATTTAAGCTGTTGCTTGTGTCCCTAGTACATTTCTATTTATCTTAAGTCATATTTCAACATATGAAAATAGATTATTTAATCATTTCTATTTATTTTAAGTCATATTTCAACATATGAAAATAGACTATTTAATCATTCTCCTGTTTAGAAACAGTTTAGTTGTTTCCAATTTGGAGTTATTAAAAATAAAGCTGCTATGAATATTTATGTAGGAATTTTTGCATAGACATAATTTTCAGTTCCATGGATTAAATGTCTAGGAATTCAATTGTTAGATCATATTATAGGTGTATGTTCAATATTTTAAGAAACTTCCCAAAGTGGCTATTCCATTTTATATTTCTACTAACAGTATATGAGAGATTCAGCATTTGTATTATCACTGATATTTAGCATTTTCCTTAAGGTTTAAAAAAAAAATCATCGTTTTACTAGGTGTACAGTAATAATCTTTGGAGTCTTAAAATGCCTATCCTCAATGACCAGTGATATTGAACATCTTCAAATCTGCTTATTTACCATGGAACATCATTTTCATTGAATCCTTTATATATATCTTGTCATTTAAAATCAGATTTTATTATTTTTATATTTTGGGAGTTCTTTACATATTATTTAGATAAACATCCTTTGTCAGAAACATGGTTTAAAATAATTTTCTTTCAGTCTCTTGCTTATTTTTCATTATTCTTATAGCATTTTGCAGGGAAAAATAACTAATTTTAATGAAGTAAAAAATTTTATAAAAAATTGGTCATATCTGGTAGGATATCTAAGACATGTTCATGAACTGTAGTTACTGATAATATTCCTCTGTTATATTCTAAAAATTCTATGATTAAATTTTATATTTAACATTTAAATATATAATTCATTTTTATTTAATATTCATTTACAACATAGTTAGATTATTCTCTTGCTTTCTATCTTTTTTTTTTTTTTTTTTTTGCTTTCCCTGGATATCCAGTTACTTTAGCAACATTTGTTAAAATTGTTATTTTTGTTTATTTATTTATGTTTTTTTTTATTCATTTATTTTATTTGGTACCAGGGATTGAACCCAGGGGCATTAAAACACTGAGCCATATCCATAGCCCTTTTTCTTTTATTTGTTTGTTTGTTTGTTTGTTTGTTGAGGCAGGGTCTTGCTAAATTGCTAAAGTTGGCTTTGAACTTGTGATCCTCTTGCCTTAGCCTCCTGAGCCACTGGTCTTCTAGGCATGCATCACCATGCCCAACAAATGTTATTTTTGCTGCAGGAAATGCTTGGTCTTTATGCTTAAGGAAAAAAAAAAAAAAGTTGTCTGGGGATTTAGCTCAGTGGTACAGTGCTTACATAGCATGAATGAGGCCAGGACTGAAAACAAAAAAAAAATCATTTAGCTACATTTCCTTGGGAATTCTTCTTCATTTTGTCTTGTCTACCTTTGCTCTGCTTGCTGGTATCACACTGTCATGTTTGTCAACTGTACAGTAAGTCTTCTCATTTGATAGTGTGACTCTGCCCACTGTGTTCTTTTTCAGGAGTGTCTTAGTTGTTCTTATTTCCTTATATTTCACTATAAAAATTTTAGAATAATCTATCCATATTTGTAGAAATGTTGCTGAAGTTTTGACAAGAATGACATTGCATTGTATGTGTCTGTCAACTTGGAGAGAATTTACAACTTTATTAGGGTTTTTATAATCTATGACTTGGCATGCCTTTCTATTTATTTAAATTTTCTTAATTTTGTAGTTCTCATCACATAAAAACTACACTTCTATTCAATTTATACCTAAGTATGTTATAGTTTGAGTAATTCTAAATAAAATCACATTTTTAATCTTTATTTTGAGCAAATAATAGAGTCTATAAAAAGTTAAACTGAATTGTATGTCATCTACAAATATGGAAACTATTAACCTATATGGCAGTTTCACCCTCATTGTGCTGCTAGAACTCCCGGTACTATGTTGAATAGCAGTGATGAGAGTGAATATTAGTAACTGTTCTTCATCAGAGAAGGAAAGTACTCAGTCTTTCAACACTAATTGCAATGTTAGGCAGAGGAGATTTGTAAATGTTTCACATGCAAGAGAAAGCTCTTGATTCCTAGAGCTACATTTTCATAAAGTAATGGATATTGAATTTTGACTATATATATATATATATATATATATACATATATATATATATATATATATATATATATATATGTATATATATATATATATA
>NW_025999968.1:44763479-44775810 GCF_001458135.2 Marmota marmota marmota | reverse complement strand
ATATATGTATATATATATATATATATATATTCATTCTCAGATTTGTTCATGAGAATTTTCTTCTCTTCCATTTCAATTTTATAAATTATATTTAAACATTTTCAGATATTGGGCAAGTCTTGCTTCTCTAAATTTCAGTTGGTAATGATGTATAATTCTATATATTACTGAATTCTATTGCATTAAATGTGTTAAGAAATTTGCATCTTTATTAATGAGAGTTAATGGTCTGTGATTTTCATTTTATATATATTTTTGGTATGGTTTTTGATATCATAGTAATATTAACTTCATAAATTAACTGGGAATGTAATTTCCCTATTTTGTAGTAAAGATTCTGTAGAAGTAATATTTATTTCTTATTAAAGTCAATTAAATTCTTCAATTAATCAATTTAGTCTTGGAGCTTTCATTTTTGGGAATTTTAAAATCAACATTTATTTCTTTCATAATATTATAGTACTTTAAATAATCTGTTTTGTTTTTGCAGTTCATCCTTTCAATATATTTTTCTTATTTATATTTTTTTATTTATATGAGACAGCGGAATGCATTACAATTTATATTACACATATAGAGCACACTTTTTCATATCTCTGGTTTTATAAATGGTATATTCACAACAATTTGTGTCGGCATGCCTGTACTTTGGATAATAATGATCATCACATTCCACCATCATTAATAACCCCATGCCCCCTCCCTTCCCCTCCAACCTCTCTGCCCTATCTAGAGTAGGTAAATTCTTCCCATGCTCCCTCTCCCTATCCCACTATGAGTCAGCCTCCTTATATCAAAGAAAACATTTGGCATTGGATTTTTTGGGATTGGCTGACTTCACTTAGCATTATTTTCTCTAACTCCATCTGTTTGCCTATATGGAAAGCAGTATGGAGATTTCTTGGAAAATTGGGAATGGAACCACCATTTGACCCAGCTGTCCATCTCCTCAGTCTATACCCAAAGAACTTAAAAAGAACATACTACAGGGACACAGCCACATCAATGTTTATAGCAGCACAATTCACAATAGCTAAGCTGTGGAACCAACCTAGATGCCCTTCAATAGATGAATGGATAAAAAAAAATGTGGCATATATACACAATGGAATATTACTCAGCAATAAGATAATATATGGGCTTTTGGATTGCACAAGTGTAGAGTTGTTTATAGAACTTCTGTATTGTCCTTTTGGTATCTTCAAAATAGATCCCAATAATAGCATCTATTCTCTCATTTCTGATTTTAGTTTGTAACTTCTGTGTTTTTTTTCTAGAAATTCATCAATTTTATTGATCTTTTTTCATGATGTATTTTTTTGTTTCCTTTATGTGTTTGATTTTTATTTTTTATATCACTTATTTATGCTCTTTCTTTATTATTTATTTCCTTCCTTCTTTCCACAAAACTTGGGCTTCTGGTTATTTTAGTTTTTGATGTTTGCATCATTTAATGTGAATTTAGAGTATTAATTAGATCCTCCTGTATTTCCTCATGTAAAGAGAAAATTTTTATCTAATCAATCATTTAACTCTCTTCCATAATTTCTGATATTCTGCATTTTTATTAGTTGCCATTTAAAAAAAATTCCCCTAAGACTTTGCTTTTGAACAAGGACTATTTTTAAAATGTTATTTAGTTTTCAAGTATTTGGATAGTTTTAAAACATTTTTCCTTATCAATATATATTTGATTACATTATGATCATAAAATTCCTTCTATTTAAATCTTCATTCATTTGTTGATGTGTTTTATGACTCTACATATGTGGCTATATGATTGGGACCACACACTGGAACCCACTTCTCAACATCATCACATTTTTCATTAATGAAATACCTGAATTAATCTAGCTTTGTAAATAAGAGATTTAATTTGCTCAAAATAGAAAGGTAGAAGTTTCAACACATTGTGCAAACAATTACAAGGGACACCACTTACTGCATGACCTCATGGTAGATGGCAATATTGGGAGCGAGTGTGTGAGAAAAAGATCACATGGCAAGTCAGGAATCCAGAGAGCCCAGAGTCTCACAAACCTTTTAGGAGTATGCCACCATTTGGTCTAATGATGAACAACTAGGCCCACTTTCATCATCACATTGAGGACCCAGCCTCATACTGATTGAAACATTTAATTATAGCTACCTTAAATTTCTTATCTGATAATTTCACTCTCTTTCATCTTTTTTTTTTTTTTTTTGGTCTCTTTATTTATTTGACTTGAGATGTTCCTGAATATTGCTGGATGAATGATGTTCAAATACAATCTGGTCATTTTGATATTATGTGATGATACATGTGATGTTAAAGATTTGTTCGTTAATAGTGTTCTCTTTCAGTACTCCAGCAGTAGAATTGTGATACCACCTCCTCCTGCCTGGTTGGGACACCAGTTTATTATGAGGAACCTAGAAAGTTGATATTCACCTGCATTCTTAGTTAACCTAAGGAATATTTGTGTTTCAGTCAGCTTTTTTGCTGCTCTGACCCAAAGACCTGATGAACAATTTTAGAGAAGGAGAATTTATTTTGGAGATCACAATTTCACAAGTCTCAGCCCATAGAGAGCAGGCTTCATTCCTTGGGGCTCATGGTGAGGCAATGCATCATGGAGGAATAGTGTGTCAGAGGAAAGCAGTTCAGGACATCTCATCAGGAAGCAAAGAGATAAAGACTCCACTCAGCAGATACAAAATATGTACCCCAAAGGCACACCCCCAATGACCCACCTCTTCCAGTCATACCCTACCAGCCTTCAGTTAATCCCTATCAGGGTTAAGGCTCTCATATTCTAATTATTTCTTCTCTAAGCCTTCTTGCATTGTCTCACATAGGAGGTTTGGGAGACACCTCACATCCAAACTATTACAATTTAATTTATGAGTTCCTGAATATTTATCATGTCTATTTTTTTCTAGAATCATAAAGATAATGCAAAAGTTTAATTATTATAGATTCTACATAAACTGGTAACTTGAAAGACAGTTCAGCCTATTTACTTGTTCAGGAGCATCTTGGCTGAACTTGGAATCATGTTGTTTTTTGTTTTGTTTTGTTTTTGTTTTAATTTTCAAAGGTTTTTCTTTTTTTTTATTGGTTGTTCAAAACATTACAAAACTCTTGACATATCGTATTTCATACATTAGATTCAGGTGGGTTATGAACTCCCATTTTTACCCCAAATACAGATTGCAGAATCACATCGGTTACACATCCACATTTTTACATAATGCCATATTAGTAACTGATAGGAAAGGTAGTAGAATACAACAGGAATCATGTTTTTTATCTATAATATTCAAAATCATCTTCTCAATTTCCATTAAAAGTAAATTACTTGAAGCATTTTTAAATTGTGTTCAGCTGATGAACTTACGAAAAACTGATGTATTTATAGTCATGGATCTTTCAAACTACCAGCATTTTTTGTATGTATAATTAGGTCTTTTCTAATAATTGTCATTGAGAATACAATTTTTTCATGAGTGAATACCACAATATTATTAAATTCATTTCAAAATAACCTTATTCTTGTTTATAATTTTTATATAACTTGGCTTTAATTACATTATTTAACTTTATTTATAGACACAAATGTAATTTAGGTTTTTATTTCAGGCTTAAAATAAGCCAGTTCAGTTCAGATTTACAATTGTTTTCAAGAAAATCTTTGGTGTTTCATATACACAACATAATTTCAAAAAATAAAAACTGAAATATTGTCTTTTATAGAAATCCTGATATTTCTTCTTTATCTTATTGAATTTAAAATGACTATAGTTTCTTGATATACTGCAATAATTAAAAATGAATTGATGCAATAATTGATTAAAGGGATTTTAAGAATAAACATTTGACATTTTCTATTTCTGTGTGTTTTTTCTCTGTTTCAGTTTTTTTTTTAAATCAATATCCTTTATAATTATATAGGCTCTTTTTTCTTATTTTATAAAATTTATTTTCCTATATGGACATTAAATATTATCTAGTAATTTTAGAAATCTATTAGGATTATCATACTGTATTTTCCTCATTTTTGTTCTTATAGTGTAAATGAATTTTAATCTACCAGGACAATCTTGAATAAATCCTAAGAAATATAATTGGGAGTGATTTTGTATAGAATGATAATTGATTTTCTAATTTTTTTGTATAGGAGTTTGTTTTGTTTTGGTTCTGGGGGGTCAAACCCAGAGATACTTTATCATAAGCTACATTCCCAGACCTTTTTAATTTTTTTTTTAGACAGAATATTGCTAAATTGATGAGGCTGGTCTGAAACTTGTAATCTTCCTGCCTCAACCTCCCAAGTGCTGAGGTTACAGGAGTGTTTATCTCAGCTTATGGCTTTTATGGGACTTTTGCCTTTATGTTTATTGAAGAGAATTGTAATTTTATTTTATTTTAATTTATTTTTTGCTGGTCCTTGTTAACCTTTGATAGTAAGAATTCATAAACCAATTAGATGGGAAGTATTTTCTCTTATTCTCTTGAGGATGTTGTATAATATTTATTAATTTTTAAGATGTTGACTGGAACTAAACAGTAAAATCATATGAACTATAAATATATTAGTGGGAACAATTTAAGTTAACTTTTTATGATAAAGATTAAATATGCATCTTTTATTTGATAAGCATATAATTTCATAACTACTGTTCAAAAAACACCCAGAGGACAGAGCTGTAAAATTTGTGAATTAATTTGGAGAGACATTTTCCCAACTTTAACCCAAACAAGGTCAAGCAGACACATTTCTTTGCTTTTGTCTTTTAAGAAATCAATTTTATTTCTCTAGTTCTTTATTTCAATGAATATGTAAATCTTATTGGTCAGAATATATGTGAAGGTTTTAGAGTCTACTTCATGCTTTTTCTTTTCAATTCTGTCTTTAAAAAAATCAAAGGTCTTGGATTCTCATAGTGTTTTATTAGTTTTAAAGATCACTTTGCTTGCTTGACTTTTCCTGTATATTTTTTTTTAAAGAGAGGAGAGAGAGAGAGAGAGAGAGAAAGAGAGAGAGAGAGAGAGAGAGAGAGAGAGAGAGAATTTTTTAAAAATATTTATTTTTCAGTTTTTGGTGGATACAACATCTTTATTTCATGTGGTGCTGAGGATCAAACCCAGTGCCCCATGCATGCCAGGAGAGTGTGTTAACCGCTTGAGCCACATCCCCAGCCCAGTGTATAATTTTTGATTGTGAATATCCCAGACTTTATTCATACCAAAGACATACATTTAAAATGACATTAATCATTATTTAACATAAAATCTTTGATGTTTCCACAGCATTCCGATTTTTCAGAATATCTTTTCAAGCACATTATAGGAAATGACTCCTCCTGATAGTCGTTCAGCTTTTGACTACCATCTATTATGTATTTAGGGATACAAACTGAAAGTGTTCAAAGCAAGATTGGATTCTAAAGAACTTTTCCAAAATAAAACCACTGAGATTCAATTTGCTACAGTCAATTCATTGAAAATCTAAAGAGAACATTATTGCTGAATGACCCACAGATGCTACTCAGAAATAAGTGTTGCTGAAGTAGTTGCCAGGCATTTGCCAAGACAATACAATGAGCTTATTGCACACATATAGTTGATGTATTGTTTTACAAATGACATTTCACATTCCTCTTCTGTATATTATTTTCAATATCAAACACATTATAGCATGGCTGAAATCTAATTCAAAACACCCGCACAATTCTCATAAGAGTAGAAGGACAGTATTCATTTTCAGTCTAAGAGAATGTGCTTTATTTAAAGTTTATGCAACAAATTCATTAGAAACTTTTCTATAAAAATTATTTTATTTAACAAGATTTATTTGGAACTTGTATTATCAAAATGAAGAATGTATTCTCTCCTATGATCACAGAAGAAAATTAAGAAATGCCTCATGATACAACCATATTTTAATTTAAAAAACAAAATAAACCCACACGTAGAATATCACAAGTATAAATATAATCATGGAGAGAACATCACATCTTTATATTTATTTCTAATATATCAATATATTTACGTATATGTTTTTGTATGAGTTTGCATTTACTAATTAGTTATTGGAAATTTGGACTTTTGAGAACAAAACTTAAAACTATTGCTCATAGATAAGTATATAAATACTTATGTAATATATACATAAGAAATGTATTTATTTAGAAAGTTTGACATATAATTATTTTGTTTTTTTTTCAGTTTATGTATGAGATAATCAGAGAAAACAATAAATGGTATTATTTAATACCTATGTAATATATGACATAAAGTCTTCCATTCTGAAGTCTTTGAGAACCAAAAATCTCTCAGTATAGACCTAAGCTAGGAAAAAGGTAGGAAATGTGCCCTGTATATAATTGGAATTGCATTAGGGTAATTTTTTAGAGTTAGCATTAACTTTCAGTTTCTAGAAAATTTTGAAGCCATGTCTGTTTCCTGGAATGTGCTTGATTTAGGAATCATTCAAATTATTCAGTGTATCCACATTTAGAGAGATTTAAGTTTTAAAGCTATATGAATGAAGAGATCAAATAAAAATGTCTACTACTAGGTTTCAGTGGTGATTTGTGACATTGTTATAATTTATTAAGTAGGTATGATAAGAGAACATTTGTACAATATTTTGGGAGACTAAAGTCAAGTATTGGATAAAGAAAGAAAGTAAGTATCCATGTAACTTTTCATGTCAACATTTGTATTTCAATGTCCTGATATGGCACTTCTGGCATCTCTATGTTATTTAATTTTCATGAAGTTTTTCAGGTTGGGCATGTTGTTCAGTGGTAAAGAATTTGCCTAGGCTGGGGATATAGTTCAGTTGGTAGAGCACTTTCCTCGTATGCTCAAATGCTCAAGGCCCTGGGTTAAATCCACAGCATCACACACACACATTAAAAAAAAATGCCTGCCATTGCAAGATTAGGGCTAAATTGTCTGTGGGGGGTCGGGGGGGGATTCTCAATACAATTAGGAAGTACCTTAATCAGCCTTAGAATTGCTCTTGCATATCTTAACCTCTAACAAGCCATTTTAATTTATCATTTATGTACCCTTCATTGAAAAGTATTTTATTTAGATAATAATTTTTCCCCCAGAATCAATATTGTAAGTAACTATTCATTCCTGTGACCAAAAACACCTGACAAGAACAAATTTGATCAGTAAAATTTATTTTGGGTCATGGTTTCAGAGGTTTAGCCCATTCTTGACTGGATGCAAAGCAGAAACATCATAGTGGAAGCATATGGTAGGGAAAAGCTGCTAGCTCATGGCAACTTCAGACATAGAGAAAGGAGTGGAGACAGGAAGAGGGAGAGGGGAGAGAGAAAGGGAGAGAGGGAGAGAGGGAGGAAGGGAGGGGGAGAGAGAGAGAGAGAGAGAGAGAGAGAGAGAGAGAGAGAAGCCAGAAGCAATCTATAGTCCCCAAGGGCATAACCCCAGTGACCCACCTCTGCCAGCCATGTCCCACCAACCCACAGTAAACAACCAGTAGTGAGTAGTCCATTCAAATTATTACTCCATCAAATGGATTAATTAAGAACTCATGATTTAATCTTTTCAGGTCTGAATGCCACTTCCTTGCCTTACCTAAAATATTTTTGTGGGATATTCCATATCCAAAGCATAACATTCCACCCTAGCCTCTCAAAGCTCCTGCCAATCTAAGAAGGCAAATCACATGCAATCCATTTTCCAGAGTCCCCAGAGTCTTAATAGTTTCACCATGTTTCAAAAGTAGAAGTTCAAAGTTTCTGAGACCCAAGGAAAATCTTCCGTGAGAACACGTATAAATCTCAAAAAGCATGCAACAAAATTCTAATCTTAAATAGTACAGAGTAAACATTCCCATTCCAAAAGGAAGAAATAGGGTCAAAGAAAGAATGGTTAAGAACAAAGCAAGAGCAAAACCTGGTTGGGCAAAAAGTTTTGTAGCTCCATATCTGGCAATTAGGGCCTGTGGTGGTGAGATGTGGGCTCCAAAATGTTTGAGCAACGGAAACACTTTGGCCTTGCCCACATGACTTCCCTCTTGGCCTGGCTCCTCTCACTTCTGACCATTTTCCTAAGATGGTCCACATTCCTGGTATCTCCTAATTCCCTGTGTCTCCTTTGCGATTTTGGCTCCTTTCTCACAGTTTCATCCACCACTTGCTCAGGGGCTGCCTGCAAGGAATATGACACTCATGCATATTGCCTGTATCTCCCAATCTTGCCTTTGAGATCTCAGTGGAAGCCTTCATGACCCCCTGATTCCAGCATTCTGTATTACTGCTGACCAGCACCACATGGATAATGCCAAGGTCTGATGCTAGCAGTAGCAGAATCCCCTGGACCACAGCTACAGTAGAAGGTGAATGCCTGGACTGATGATCAATGTAAAATGAATCCTGGGAAAATAATTTCCTAAGCATACCACTGTTAGCAGGGCACCCTCAAAATCTCTTGTTAAATCAATGTCCTTCAAAGGAGTTTTCACTCTTGCATTATTGAACCTGCTAACAGGGAGCTATGGTTAGTCCTTACTGCTTTAAATGCTTCTTTCCTATCACCTTTTTGGGAAATTAATCAGCTTCTTTTTAGTGGTGCCAATCTTTTCAGCAACCACATCTTCCTTGGATCAATTTTAGATGTGCTTTTCTAGCCACACTTCAAGTTTTTCAAGTATTTTCCCTCCATTTTATCCTGATTCTCACAGTAAAACTGGCTAAAAGCCATCAGCAACACCATTTTCATTACCTGACAGCTGAGCTGCCTTGAAATTAAATTTCCTCCTCCAGATAATTAGTCTTTCACTTTAAATTCATTCTCACGCAAAGTCTAACTACATGGACAAAACAGAGACAAATTCTGTGAATGAACATAACATAAATGGTGTCTAACCCAATTTCCATTAGGACACTCATTCCCATCTGGAGCCTCATGAGGGTGATGCTTACTGTAAGCATGCCTGTGGGTGTTCTGATCTTTTGAGCTCACACCAGAATTGCCCACTAAGTCCTGCTTACCTCATTCTAAGGCTGCATCTCCAGACTTTTCCAAACTTCTCCCACAAACCACTTCTCAAATCTTCTGAATTACATGGTCATAGCTCATCAAGCATTGTGACCCAATTTACACATAACAATTTATGTGTTAGTCAGCTTTTAATTACTGAGAGCAAGATACCTGACAATAACAACTTAGGGAAACTTTCTGTTGGCTCGTGGTTTCTGTAGTTCAGTCTATGGCTGACTGGCTTCAAGGCAAAAATAGTATGGCAGAAGCGCATGGTAAAGGAAAACTGCTCCACTCTTTGTAGCAAGGAAACAAAGATTGAGGAGAGAGAGCAATGGAAACAGGAACAGATATAGTTGAAGGGCACACCTTACTTCCTCCATACATGCCCCATCTGCCCACCATTACCAGTCAGCTCTCCATGGATAATGGAGCAAATATATTAATCCGGTAATGAGTGAGAGCCCTAATCATTACCTAAACTCCCCACCTCTGAATCCCCACTTACTTCATTGGGGATCATGCTTTCAATCATGAGCTCTTTGAGGGACATTTCAGATCCAAGATAAGGCAATTTCTGTTATGTTAAACCACTAAATCTATATTGCAGCAGCCACAGGAATCTTGTGCATTCTTTATCTCCCTTCTTCTGAGAACTTTGATATGCATAAGTCAGCATGGTTATTGCAATCCAGTCTGAATTTGTTTTGTTGTCTTCCTTCTTTACATTACTCAAACTGCACAATCTTAATTTATCTATCTTCAAACTAATTGATTCTTTCTTTCTTCTCCAGGTCTAATAATCTGCTATTCCACTCTAGTAAATTTTTACTTTTAGTTAATGCATTAAACTACTCCAGAATTTTTAAAAAATTATTTTGAATTTATACATGTAGACATAAACATTGTACATATCAATGAAATGCTATGTAGTGCATTTCATTGTGTAATATTTGAAACAGTTCAAACATATCTTTCTCTTCAAATACTTATCACTGATTTATGGTAAAAGCAAATGAAATTTTCTTTACTTTTTGAGATGTACAGTACACTTTTGTTATCTACAGTCACCATAAAGTACAACAGGTCACCATAACTCCTTTCTCATAACTGTGACTTAGTAGCCATTGATATACATTCCCTGTCTGGTCACCTCTCACACTTACTCTCCTTGGCCTCTGATAACAGTCATTCTACTCTCAACATGTGAGAACATGTCCTATTCATCTTCCTGTGCCTGCATATTGCATTTAACTTAATGGTCTCCAGTGCCATTGTCACAGCAAGAAGATTTCACATATTTTTTTTATATTTAGTTTTCCATTGTGTATATTTCCAAAATTCTTTATTCATCAGTTCATGGAGAGTTCAGATATTTCCAATTATTGATTCTTGTTAATAAGGCTGTAATAAACCAGGGAAAGATGTCTCTTCAACATACTGATTTAATTTCTTTTGGTGATTTATCCAGCAATGTGTTTGCTGCATCATATCATTGTTCTACTTATAATTTGTTAGTAATTTCCACACTATCATCAATTATATCTGTATTAATTGATTACCTATGTAATCAAGCAAATGGATTAATCCAGTAGTGAGATCCAAGCCCTAATCATTGCCTAAAATCCCCATCTCTGAATCTTGCTGCACTGGGATCAGGCTTCCAACCATGAGCTCTTTGATGGACATTGCAGATCCAAGCCAAAACAAATTCTGTTATGTTAAGCCTCCATTGTGCAAGTGTTTCCTTCTTCCCACACCCTCACAACACTGGTTAACTTTACTTTTCTAGATAATCGTCATTCTTACTGGGATGAGGTGATATCTAATTGTGGTTTTGATATGTATTTCCCTGATAATTAGTGATGTTGAATATTTTTTCACATACCTGTTTACCATTTGTATTTCTTTATCAGAATAATATCTATTTAGGTCCATCATCTATTTTTAAATGGATTATTTATTTATTTTTCTGTTTAACTCTTGGAATTCAAAGATTCTCTTTCATCTGATTTTGTGATTTCTACCTCCATTACTCTATTTCATTAGAGTATTTTCTATTTTGTAATAATTTGTTAGCATATTTTTTCTATTTACTTTTTGAGCAGGTTTGCTCTCATTCAATGAACATAAATATAATATCTGAATCACAGACATTTTCTATTAATTTCAAAATCTGTGCTTGCTGTGGGAAAATTCCTATTGAATTTTTTTGTTTGTTTATTTGTTCCTTACATAAGGGCCATCTGTTCCTGTTTCAGTGTAAGCCTCTTTGTTATTATTATTATTTTTTTTTAACCTGGACATTTTAAAATATTGTGTGGTTCTGAGGAGATTAGATTCCTCCCTTTTCCATATAACCTGTATGTGCTGTTGCTGTTTGTTTGAAACTTTCCCTGGGGGAAAAAAAAAATATCTGTATTGTCTGTTGTGTGTGGCCACTGACATCTTTACTCATTTATCTTAGTCAATTAATGATTGTCAACAGATTTCCTCCAACACCTTGAACCAAAAAATATTCCAGTATTTGCTGAGTGGCTCTGTGGGCATCAGGCATACATTCAGCACCACTGCATCTTCCATCTTCCATTCAGCTTTCACTTCTTGCTTCTACATTCAACTCAAAAGTACAATATTAAGTCCTACTCAGATCTTTCCTTGGCAAGTGTGCATCCTTGAACATGTGTATGACCTAGTTTCCCAAGAAAAACATGTCAGGACTTAAGAATGCCTTCTGTGCTCTGTGAGGATCCTATTCTCTGTCTGTTTGTTTGTTTGTTTACACTTATTTAGTCAATCTCCAATTTGCTTCATCTGTGTCACTCTCTGGAGAGACTACAGAGATAAACTGTTGCTGCTGACTATTTTTGACAAATGGCCTGGGCTTATGGCTGTTTGAGCTGAGAGAACTCTTAGTCAAATAAATATATTTTGATGGTGATGGTATTTTAGGTAACCCCAAACTTGGTCTCCTTCCTCTAGTTGACCACAAGCAAGCTGTCCTGGAAGATTTCAAGATTACTATAGAGCTATGGAAAGAGGGATGTAAATAGCGTCAGGCAAAACACCACCAAGTTCAGTGGTCTCATTGAGTTTTGCCCTTTTAAAATTATAATTAAATAAATGCTCCTCAAACTGCCTTAAAATTTTGGCTAATTTTCAGAGTCCTGAAAGAGTTGATTTTGACTTTTTCAAGTGCTTTTCCAATATGTTAATTCCATTATTTTTATGGAGCATAAGAGTTTTAGATAGTGTGCCATTCCTGAAGTACTTTCTTTTTCTCCCTTGTCTCTGTTTCTTTTTTTTTTTTTTTTTTTTTTTTTT
>NW_025999968.1:44712110-44763454 GCF_001458135.2 Marmota marmota marmota | reverse complement strand
CCACGCCATTTGCATTCAGTGAATGCATACTTAATCTTGTGGTGGTGGTGGTGCTTTATTTTGTCTTCATGAGTCCTGACTCTGGGCTGTATTCCATAAAGCAAGTTTTTGGACACTTCAATTGTTTTGAATCATTGTTTTGGTTTCTGTTTCCATTGCCATCATTTGGACCTGCATTCTATTCCATTTGGGGCATAGTTTAGTCAGCTTTTTCACTGCTGTGACTAAAGGATTAGACCAGAACAATTTTAGAAGAGGAAAGGTTTATGGAAAGGCTCTTGGTTTCAGAGGTCTCAGTCCATGGAAGTCCAGCACCATTTGGGGGGGGGCTCCAGGTGAGGCTGAATATCATTCTTTTTTCTTAAATATGCACACTTAATGGCACTATATTTACTTATACACATACCTATTTTATGCTAAACAAAGCAAATAAAGGGTGGGAATAAAAAGGATTCAATATTAAAACTTTATAGTTCATATCTTTCTATAGAACAATTAAATGCATTCTCTAAATCTAAAATTAAATAACAAAAATATGTATATAATGAATACTAAGAATAAATATTCAATGTTCATTTATAAATTATTATAATATTTATCAAAAGCTGCCTTAGATAAAGTGTTTAATCTTAAATGACGGACTGATATTAAATATTGTCTAAAGCATTGCATCTTTAATAAGATTTTTTTGATAAATTACATGGAATCTGAAGGAATTCACCCATTCACTTAAATGCTTATCATTATTAAAAGAACAGAGAATTTATGTCAGGGTGTTTTTTAGATTTACTAGTTTCCAGAGCAGAACAAACCATTTTCTGTAGGCTAAAAAATGAAAACTATTTATCTTCCTTGTATCCAAACTATATTTTACAGCTCATGAGACTCAAATGGGAGGCAGTTTTAAGTAAAAAGAGTGCTAAGATTTTCTCACAGTTGAAAAACAAAAAAAAAGTGCAAAGTGGGTTAGGGGTGCATTCAGAGAGAGGGGCTATCATATAATCTATCATGTAAACAAAAATGTAAGGTTAATGAGTTTGAATTTTAAAGGAGGTAGATGTTGTCTTGGGAACTAAAATGCTGGCTTTGCATCTTGAAACAATAGGAAAAGGAAGACTATCTACAGATTGGCTATTCATAATATAGCAGAAATAGGTTTCAGAGTGCCAGAATTGGATATTTTTTTGCAAAATTTCTAATCTTTTTTTCATTTCCTGAACATACAAAATATACGTTTCAAATAAAATAAACAGGTAAGCAACCATGTCTATAAGCATATCTTTGTGGACTTAATTATATCCAACCTCAAATTGCTTAATTGGAGCTCTAACCCTGAAGATAGGCTGTATTTAGATAAAAAGTTTTTAAACATTTAAGTTAAATGAAGTCACCCTGATTTGGGAGCCCTAATCCAGTATTACCAGTATTCATATAAAAATAGAAAGAGACAGACACTAAATAAACACACACACACACACACACACACACGGCCATTTGAAGACACAGAATACACGATCCACAAGTCAAGGAGAGAAGCTTCAGGGAAAACCAAACCTCTGACCCCTTGAACATGGACTTCCAGCTTTAGGACCAGTAAGAAATATATTTTTGTTGATTAAGCAACCTACTCTGTGGTATTTTGTTTTTGCAGCCTTGGTAAACCAATGTACATATTAAAAGAAAAGATGATTATGCTGAAGAGAAGAAAAGTTTAGAAAAGTCACTGTATGTTTGCCTTCTAGCTCTGTGTTCACATGGTCCTCTCTGTGTGTGAACTTCTGATCTCTTCTTATGTGGAACCAGACATTCTAAGCTAGGGCCCACATTAATGATCTTAACTTATTAAAACCTTTAAATATCTTGTCTTCAAACACAGTCATATTTTGAAATATTGGAGGTTTGGGCTTCCACATACGAATTTTGGAATGACATAATTTACCCATAATATTTATATTCCCACAACTTAGTTACAAAAGGAATTAAAATTTAAAATAAAAATAACATAAATTTTAGAATATAATTTACTATAAAATGCATTTTAATTGTTTATTGATAAATAAAAGCAATGCTCAAATTACTTTGTTGTTCCTTTTTAATAAGGAGCTTACTACCAGTAATATGACAAAAGAGATATATATAATTTTATTATTTATTTGATGCAAACATTTTTATTTTCATCAATGCTAAATGGAAAGTAATACCTTCTTAATATATGATGATTTATCCACTCATTTACTTTTAAAAATTTTACTCTCACTATAAAACTCATGGTAAAATTTTCATAAATAAGTAAATTATATGTAAACATATTTATATCCTTCAACAATTATCATCTTATTGCAATTTTAATCTATATCAGTCAACTCCCCACTCATGATTATGAAACAAATTCCAAATATTATGTCATGTTATTCATAAATATTTCCTCAAAATATGGACTTACCAGAACTTTTTATTTTCTTTATAAAAATGAATGCATTTCAATTCATCGTACACAAATGGAATGCAACATTTCAATTTCCTGGTTATACACAGGCAAACATGATAATTTTAATGTGGTTGTACTGATGTTTAGTTTTAAATTTGTGGATTTCCTATGTGTGTTTTCACATGAAAATGAGTTTTCAAGAGAAACATTTTTTTAATTTTTAATAAAAATGCATTTTCCCAAATACCTAAAAAATAAATAATAATAATAATAATAATAATAATAATAATAATAATAATAATGTCATTACATTTATGATGTTTAAGATAAAGATTTCTACTTTGGAAGTGGCATATTAGACATAATTACATAATTTATTTGAATTCAAACTATGAAAATGTATGAATATTTTTCTATTAGTGACTTGGATAAATTGCTTGAATATATGCTATGTATATGGAATGGAGATTGGAAGGAACATATAATATCTTCATAAAAATTTAGGCATTTTTTTATATCTAGGACAGGATTTATATATGATATGAGTGAAATATGGACTGGAGATATAACTCCGAGTGAAATAGGAACTGGAGTTATAACTCTGTGGTAGAAAGCATGCTTGGTGAGGCTCTGTGTTCTGTCTCCAATAAAAAAGAAAATTAAAAAAATAGATATTTACTTCTGTTATTGAGGATAATGATAGTGACTGAGAAATCCCATTAATAATTCATTGGTGGTTTTCCCACCCTGCCTCTATTATTCAGTGGTATCATATTTACTTGATTGAGTCAGCTCTATATGAAATAGTAGAAGCCATTGACATCAGGGAGTGTAGCATTGCACGGAGGTGACATTACATTCTCCTTCTAGGATAGCTTACTCCAACTTTTTATAGGCTACTGACTCATTTACTGGAATGAACATGTTAAACTGGTGTAGGAGAAAAATCAAAGGAAGATTTTATGTATTCTAGGTTATTCGTTCCACTCATATTTGCTCTTGTTGTAAATATTGGAAAATGTGGTTTATACAGTTCAGACATAAAATATTGTGAAATGTTTATGAGCTTTTTCTGTTCATTTATTATGCAGGTTTGTTTTATTGTATGAGGAAGTTTGTTATAAAATCATGTCTGGCATTTTATGAGAAAATTATGATATAAAAAGGGACAATTTCAGTCTGAAGCTTGTAAAAAAAAAGAAATATAATATTCTGAATCATTTCAAATCACTAATTAGACAAACAAAAGAAATGCCATTTAGTAATATGTTATATGCCAGTTGATAATCCAAGTTCCTCTCTGCCACTTTGTATTGTATGTGAAAAAATACACAAATGCAGAGGGGAACCTGGAACAGAAGCAGTCAACAATAAGATAAGGTGACATTCAGTACCTGATAGAATATGCTATCATATTTTTTTTTAATAACTGACAATATATTTTTTTATCCAGATTGGTGTATTGACCATGACCACATATTTATACGATTTGTGAGATTTCTAATAATTTATGTGGAAACATTTTTATTTATCGTTAAGTTTTTAAAAAGCCATTGGTTCTTTTTAGTTATACAGAATAGTAGAATCCATTTTGACATAATAATAAAAACATGGACTGCATCATGTTCTACTTGTATTCAATGCTGAGATTCATTGCGGTATATTCATGTAAGTTAGGAAAATTTATATCAGATTCATTTTTCTGTCTTTCCATTTACCATTCACCCTCTCTTCTTTTCAATCTTCATTGTCTTTTTATGATCTAAACAATTTCCCAAGACATCAAACTTGAAGCTATGGTTAAAAAGGTTTGTTTTCATATTTGAAAACAATGTGTCTTGAAGAAAGCCTTTTGCCATCGAAAGTGTATTGGTTTAGTCAAGGTTCTTTATAGAAAAAAATATATATATGTATGTATGTATTTATAATACATATAGGTACACATGCATTTATAATAAGTTACTGGCTCATGTGAATATCAAAGCTAAGAACACATACATTTGCATGAAGAAAGCTAGAGAACTGATACAGTATTCAAATTCTTTTTTTTTTAATTTTTTTTATTGGTTGTTCAAAACATTATAAAGCTCTTGACATATCATATTTCATACATTAGATTCAAGTTGGTTATGAACTCCCAATTTTACCCCAAATACAGATTGCAGAATCACATCGGTTACACATCCACATTTTTACATAATGCCCTATTAGTAACTGTTGTATTCTGCTACCTTTCCTATCCTCTACCATCCCCCCTCCCTCCCCTCCCATCTTCTCTCTCTACCCCATCAACTGTAATTCATATTTCTCCTTGTTTATTTTCCCATTCCCCTAACAACCTCTTATATGTAATTTTGTATAACAATGAGGGTCTCCCTCCATTACCATGCAATTTCCCTTTTCTCTCCCTTTCCATCCCACCTCATGTATCTGTTTAATGTTAATCTTTTCTTCCTGCTCTTCCTCCCTGCTCTGTTCTTAGTTGCTCTCATTATATCAAAGAAGACATTTGGTGTTTGTTTTTTAGGGATTGGCTAGCTTCACTAAGCATAATCTGCTCTAGTGCCATCCATTTCCCTGCAAATTCTCAAATTCTTGTCCAAAGATTGAAAAACAACAATGAGAACTGATGAAATAAGTTCTTGTAAAAAACCTGACTAGCTCAAGACCCAAGAAGCTGTAATGTTTCAACCTGAGTCAAAAACCTGAAGAATAACTTTTGAAACCTTCTGGAACTACTATGACTTTGGAGATTCTTGAAACTGGCGTGAGTCTTTGGGAACCAGGAGCATCATGTTGTATTTTGGATCTGAAACGTACCCGCAAATGATTGTGCTGAAAGTTCAGTAACCAGAACTACTGGTATGTAGTAGAAACTAGCTGGGTCCTAGTTGGACTAAATAGGTCAAGTGGGGCATGTTCTTGTAGAATGTAAGTTGTTCCTGTCTTCCTGCTCTCTCACTCTTTGTTTCTGGTTGTCATGATTTGGGCAGCTTTTCTCCACTGTCTTTCCACCACGATGCTCTGCCTCATCATAGGACTAAAAGTAATGAATGCAGCTCACCATGGACTGCAACTGTTAAACAAAATAAACATTTCCTCTTTTAAGTTGTTTTTCTCTGGCATTTTGTCATAACAATGGAAAGCTGACTAACAGTTCCATTGGTTAAGTTTCTACTTAAAATCATACACATACACACATGCACACACACACACACAAATACACACATACTTCAAGGCAATTCAGAATTCTATGCCCTCCAGTAACTACCCTACAGCATATTGGCATCCTGCAGATATTAAATTAAATAGTTAAAAATAAATCTATTAAAAACTAATCTATTAATAACTCCATTATTCATTCATTTTTTGGATGACAAATTTAGTTGGATCTAGTACAGATTTTGAATTTTTAAGACAACACAAGATCAGGTAAAACAGAATCCTCAATAAGCATGGATTTAATGAATAAAATAAAAAGGTTACTTAAATTATTAAAAATGATATCATAGAATATCAATTGGTATGAACTTTAAAAATATGAAGAAATTTGATTTATAAATTATTAAATGAGAGTTTTAAATATGTGTACATATTATAGGGGTCATGAGTATGTGCATATGAACTGATTGCCTAATAATAAATAATTGATTATGATGACTTTTAATAAAATTATAATATTTATTTATATCAAATAAAATGTATATTTTGCAGTCCTTGATATTTTTGTTTTTTTCTATAGATTAATTGTCATACTTATCTTAAAAATAATTATACAAAGTTAATTAATAATATTATTAAGACATCTTTATTCTGAACTACTTGGTATTTAATTAAGATTAAAGTGCTGTATTGAACATTAGTGGAGAATATAGAAGTTCAAAATTGCATTGAGTCTTTCATAAGTCAGTAGTTTCAATGACTAACAGAGATTCCACAAAACCACTTACTCATGAGAGGAAAAATAGCACCGATTGGATGAGAAGTGGAAAGCCTAATGCATTTTTGTCCTTAAGGATTACAAGAAAAATGGTTCTTTTAGCTCTGCAAGTGAGCACAACAAGCAATCTGAAAGCATTATTTGTGTGAAGCAGTTTGTAGAATCTGTCCCATTTGTCACTGCAATGAGTGGTCAAAGCTCAGCAAAATTTGAGTTATGGTTCAGCCCCAGGGTCAGTATCCACATGTTCAGCATAATACCTTAGGCTTAAATGTAATTCACACCCTCAAAAGCACTCAGAGGTATCATCTCTTCCATATTATCAATCTTTAACTTTGAGTGTCTTTTAACAGGCAGGTATACAATTACCTGATCAGAAAAAATGAAAATGTGAAAATCATACACATATGCACGTGCACACACACACACACACAAATACATACATACTTCAAGGCAATTCAAAATTCTATGCCCTCCTGTAACCTACCCTACAGCATATTGGCATCCTGCAGATATTAAATTAAATCATTAAAGATAAATCTAATCTATTTTAATCCTATTAATACTTAACTGCATATATTTTTTTAAAAGTAAATATAATATGTGGATTTGTCTACAGAGGAAAAAATGGAAATATCAAGGACTTCAAAGATATTCTTTTATTTGATATAAATAATGTTATGATTTTATTAAAAGTCATCTAGTCAATTGTTTAGGATTTACTACTAGGTATATATATATGTATATATGTACATATATATATGACATATATATGTCCATAAATACATTATATTGTGTATATATATATATAATATACATATATATATGTCCATAAATACATTATATTGTGTATATCCATATTGTATATATCCATATATATAGTGTATATAATACATACACATGTATTTTAAGTTATATGTAATATATATGTGTTTATATACATACTATGTTTATATATGTATATATAAATATAATATGCATATACTATGTATGTATATATGCATGTATGTTTATATATATGTATGTGCATATGTATAAAGATAGAAAGAGAGAATAAGTTTTTATTTTATTCCATATAACACCTAGTAAGTTTTTGGAGAATGGTAAATACCTATCTCCAAGAATTGTCTCATTTATTTAATATATTTTTTAACTTGAATTTGATTCTTTACTTCATGAAAAAGGTGTTCCCTTCCAGGTAGTACTTCAGTAACTATTTTATTTACATTAAAGAGGAAAATAAAGTCCTCAACTGTTGAAAGACAATCTTCTGTTATCTTTAAAGAAGAGCAAAAACTAGAATATGTGTATTTATATAGAATAGAAAACAGGAATTGGTAATTTGTATGTGATATCTCTCACTCACTGTAATAAAAAGTGACCTTTGAAGAAACAAATCATTTTTTCAATTTACCAATCATAAAATTTTGAAATCATTAATGCAATAGTTAGGTGATTCTTCAGTCACCTTTGTACAAACATTTACATCTAACAAAGATGAAAGGCTGGGCATGGTGGTGCACACCAATAATACCAGTGGCTTGGGAGTCTGATACAGGAGAATCCCAAGTTCAAAGCCAGCTTCAGCAAAAGTGAGGTTCTAAGCAACTCAGTAAGATCCTGTCTCTAAATAAAATACAAAATAGGATGAGGATGTGGCTCTGTGGTCCAGTGCCCCTGAGTTCAATCCCCAGTACCTCTCCCCCCAAAAAAATTAGTACATTGACCTCAATGTGGATAATCCCTATCTATATTTATGGTTAGTAGGATGATTTTAATAGTGGAATTATTTCAAAATAACTTTTTGTTTATGTATACAATACATCAGATAAGAAACATTAAGGGTCAAGAAGCAAATCTAAATCGTGTCTTGAACATTGTTTTAGATATTAGACATCGTCTCCACTATAGTTGGAAGAATTCTGAAGTAGCCCTTGATCCCCTCTCATTGTATGTACCTTGTAAAATTTAATTTTCTTGAGTGGTGGATGAGACTTCTGAGAGTAAAAAATACAGTCAGCTCTTTATATTAAAAATATATCTATTATGAACATTACAGACTTTTATTTCTTATCATTATTCCCTAAATAATAATTGTTTACATAGTATATGAGAACTTGTGAGCAGTTTATGTGTAAAAATAACAACATTTTATAAATCAGAATAAAGTTCTTGCACTTTTGTGTCTGTGGAGGATCTTCTACCTGTTTTTCTTGGATTATGAAGAACAACTGCATTTGCTTCTTTTAATTGGGTTACTTTATAGCAAAAGTAAAGAGTCCTTGATTTTTTTTTAATACAGCAACAAGTTACTTAGTTTGCTGATACCAAGTGGGTGTACTGCAGTTTAATTACATTCTGCCACTATCCAGGTAGTTGTTTCCAGGTTTTGTATTTCAGTCTCACACTCCAGAGGCCGGCTGCAGTGAATTCCCCAGGCAACCTACATTTCTTCCTGGTGGACTATGAATTCGGGGGATCTCTGACCTTTCTCAGGTGAACTCTTTTCATATTGACTCACAAAACTCAGAAAGGGACTATAGTTGTGATTATAATCTAATTATAAGAAATACAAATAGCAGACACAATGAAGAGGTATGTAGGGTGATGTCCAGAAGGATACTGAGCACCGAAGCCTCTTTCTGTGGAGCCACACTTTCTGCCTGCCACACTGCCAGCAAGTCAACGTGTTTACCAACCTTGATTTCTCCTAAATCTTGCATTTCTATTTTTTAAAAAATCAAATTACAATAAGGAAGCAGGATTGATTAAATCACTTACTATTGATGACTGAACTCAATTCCCAACCACTTGTCTGTCACCAAAGGTTGGGTAGTGGGATGGAATGTTCCAATTCTCTCATTATGTGCTTGGTGTTTATGGGGACTGGTGCTTTTTCCAAAGCTGTCTATCCCTTCCTCTCCCAAGGAGTCATCTAATAAGAATAAAAAAAAATATCATCCAGGAAATGTCAAGGGTTTTAAGGTGTTTCTGCCAAGATCCAGGGACAAGCCAAGTTTATATATGTTTACATACATGTATATATGTGTATATGTTTATACACATGTATATATGTGTATATATATATTTTCATACTAAAGATAATTTACTGATTATGTTACTAATATAACATTTCATTTTAGTCTGAAGGGAAAGATTCTCCTGTTGAACTTGAAGCAAATTTCCACTTCTAGAGACTATTATATGGTGGAGGATGGTAGATGAATTCTAGAAGCTGAGTATGGCTCTAGCTGATAACCAATGAAAAAGCAGGAAACATAGTCCTATAAGAAAAAAAAAAAAAGGAATTTCTCTAACAGCCAGTGAGCTTGTCTTATGAGGTCATAAGCATGACTGACATCTAAATTTTATTCTGTATTAGATCCCATATAGAGAATCCTTTCCAGAGTCCTGACCCAAGAAAATTACTACCAGGTTAGCTTCCTGTAGGTATTCTTACATAGCAAATTAAAAAAAAAATGATTCATTTACCTTCAGGGAACTTTTGTCACAATAAGATAGGTAATGGATATCTGAACTCAAAATTAATAATAAAAATTTAGAGGATAAGTGCTTTGGAGTACATTAACATCCCTTGAAGTGTAAAAGGAGGTGAACAGTATTGTCAATGATATGGACTGAAGATACCAGAATATTGCAAGAAACTTCAGGATCCCAAGAGAGAAATAAACTGAACATACTGTAGGAAGAGCCAAAGGGTGTGTATCAGTGTAGAATGTAGCAGAGGAATCTGTAGGCAAGGAATCTGGATAGGAAGGCAGAAGTCAGCTGAGGTACGATCAAGATTTTGGAACTCTTACAACTCCTTCTCTTACACAAAGTCATCAAAGCATTGACTATATACAGATTTTCTAATGTTTCTAATCCCTATAATTTCATCTGCTATCATTTCATAATAATAAGGAAATCATCAAGAGCAGCAATGTGTCCAATTTACTGGCATTGTATCACAAGAGTCCCATATGAGCACCTTTCTGAACTCCACAATCACTGCTGCAGTATTGCTAACCTTGAACTTGTCCCTGGTAGAAGTCATTATATCACAGAATTAGCAAACACTGCCAATATCCTATTTTGTTTTCATAGAGAACCAATTGTTAAACTTTACTAACATTCCAACAGCTGATATAATCTTCAGATCTGGTGATTCACAATAATTTCAAGAAAAGAGTTTTATCTGTATATCTTATTAGCTTACTTTGACTTTTTAATGACTTATAAAACAGTAATTTTTGAAGAAAAAAAATTATTCTCATTTGCAATCTATGCGTATAAAATTATATATGTATATAAACGGATAAATACAAAATTACTAAATAAAATTATTACATTAAAGTTTGTATGTATCAGAAGTTAATTAGCCAGGTGTGGTGGCCCATGCCTGTAATCACAGTGGCCAGGAGAGCTGAGGCAAGAGGATTGCAAGTTCAAAGCCAGTTTCATCAATTTAGCCATGCCCTAAGCAACACATAAGACTCTTTCTCTAAATAAAGTACAAAAAGGGCTAGGATTGTGGCTCAGTGGTAAAGCACTTCTGGGTTCAATCTCTAGTACAAAAGAAAAAAATAAATGAAGAAGTTAATTAGATAACAGCTGATTCTGGGGGGTGCTAATATAAGTATATGTTTATTTACCACATTTAATTACTAATTTTTAAAATGTTTTATTTTTTATCAACTTGCTCCTATTGCTCAAATAAATTATAATTTGATGACATAGTATAGCTTAAGTGAATTTGATTGCAAAATCAAAAGTTGACACTATTACAAATATGTTTTCCTATGATATTAACTGTAAACAAAACACTGCTTAGTTACATCTAAGCAAATTGAAACCATAGAAGCAAATACTCCTTTTTTCTACTGTATTTAATTGTCTCAAGGAAGAAAACTAAAATGGAAAACAAAGAAACTACTTTAAATAACTTGCTAACAAAAAGAAATGTTGTATTTCAGTGAAAAATACTAATTAAGGGAAAAAGTGACAAACTAGCAATTTCTACATCTTAAAATTTTATATACAGAGTTAGAATAAATTAAAAAATAACACTATAATATGTATGACATGTATTTATCTAAAGACTATCTCTTTTATAGTATTTGTTTTCTTCTCTTGATAGTTGCATTTATTTATGTTTTCTCTCCAAACTTTTTACATGCATTTCTTCCTTAAAATTTAGATCTGGGAAGCCAGTTACATGTACCAATTTCTGCCTAGGAAAACAATGAAAAGAATCAGATTGTAACTTTTATTGTACATCAGATTCAATCATCAGGGGCCCCATTTTCTTCCTGAGCTATGCCAACTTGTATTACTTCTTATAGGAAAGAAAACAACTCAATGTCTTTGGAATGAACAGTACAAAACCGTTGGCTGGCATTTAAAGTGCAAAACCAATTTATAAGCCATTTTCAACACACTCCATTCCTTTTTCTCAGTCTTTTAAAATATAGTTGGTTATTTACCTTCCAGTAGAAGATAAAATACTTCATCAGTTTATCTGATTGACTATGAATATCCCTATACTAATTTCACCAATTCTTGTATGAATATTCTTCAGAGCTTTCAATGAGTCAGATTAAATATTCTTTGTAATAATAATTTTTTGAGAGAGAGAGAGAGAGAATTTTTTAATATTTATTTTTTAGTTTTTGGATGACACAACATCTTTGTTTGTATGTGGTGCTGAGGATTGAACCTGGGCCACACGCATGCCAGGCGAGCGCGGTACTGCTTGAGCCACATCCCCAGCCCCTATAATAATAATTTTATTATGTGTATCTTTAAAATTTAAAATCCTTTTATTTTTTAGATGGGGAATATTCTGGTGTAAATGCTAATTATAATTTTTCTTTTTGTTTACTTAATAAAAGAAAAAGTTAAGCAAAATGACAGCTATTTTTGTGGTCTACTCTAAATATGAGATTTCATGTTTTATTTTTGGAGAAATACAATGTAATGAGGTGAGAGATATAATAATTTCAAAATTATATAGCTAGGATATTTATGGGCATTATTAGTACTTATTTTAAAATAAAAATAAAATTAAAATACCCCAAAAGATTGATATATTATAGATGTGTTTGAAAGCAGTCTTTTTCCTAGTGCATATTGTATATTGTTTGACACTAATTTCCAAAAACTGTAATTTCAGTACTATTGAGAGAGATAATGCTACAATTTGTTATTAACAGGATATAATAAAAATTGAAAGGGAGTTTAATAATAAAAATAAGCATATTTTATATTATTAATTTATTAAATAACATGTGGAGTACATCTTTTAGTTCCTAGCTAATTAGGAATTAATCTAAGCCTTCACTTTAAAAGAATTTATCTTTTCATACTTTTCTAATTTTATGATTGCATATGAAGTTTATTTTTGGTGAATGATGTATTAGAAAGGATTATATATGATATATATATATATATATATATATATATATATATATATATATATATTTTTGGTAAAATGTGCTAATGTAAAGAATTAGAAGATTAGTGATGTTTAATTTAATAGAATGCATTCTTTCTCATGGAAATGGGAATATAATAAGTGTCCTGTAGGTGATTGGGTTGTAGCAATTTTATTGAAGATTAAAGTTTGATTGACCTTTGTTAGGGTGATTAACCTTTCAGAAATTAAAAGCCAGATTGGAATTAGTCTGTCCAATTTAAATGCAAACATTGAGCAGATTCTATGTCATTCAAATAATAATAATAAAAACCCTCCTATTTTAATTTTCGTTTTTGCACGTCTGGTGAAATGCTGCTTTAGAAGGACCATAGCTCTGACAAGAGTGTCTCTGTGGCAGAGAATCTAGAAATAATGTGTATATTATTGGGAGCCTGTGGGGAGAAAGTCCCAAGAACCATTCTCCTACCCCATAAAACATCAAAACCATTCCCACTAGCTCTGCATAACTGGAAATACTTGCTCTCCAAACAAAAATGATCTAGGAATGTACTGAAGAGGTTAGGAATAAATAGCAATAACATCTCTATTCCAAACCAATGACAAAAACCTAAACTGAATATTATATCAATGTTAAATGTATACAATGGCTCCTGAAAAACACATGTTTTATTGAAGTTGCTTATGAACCAGTACCTGNTATATATAATATATATATATATATATATATATATATATATATATATATATATATTGCTAGGAGAATTTATACAAATAATTTCATCATTTGTATAGTGCTGTGAAATCTCCTTTAAGTTTTTATATGCAATTACTAAAATTAGTATTTGTATATACAAATACTAAATATACATATAAATGAAATATTTTCACATACTCAGTATAGTTATTGAAAGAAATGCAAATTGCTATTATAATTTTCTACCTCATTTATTGGTAAATTTTTCTACTCTTGTTTCTTTTTGCTTTATTAAAGTTTTCTAGGGAATAAAAAAAATATTTAGGGAATTAATTATGAAATGGAATTAATGAAAGTTGTATGAGAAAATATTCAGAGTACCTTTATTAAATAATTAAATATCTAATAAGATACCACATAAAATTGATATATAAATATATTTATTGATCATAGCTTTTTATCCATTAATCTGTTGAAAGGCATCTAGGTTGGTTCCACAGTTGAGCTATTGTGAAGTGAATGCCCCTACATTCTCACCAACACTTACTGTTGCTTGTATTCTTGATAATTGCATTCTGACTGGAGTAAAATTAAACTTTAGAGTAGTTTTTATTCGCATTTCTCTAATTGCTAAAGATGATAAACATTTTTTCATATGTTTGTTGATCGACTATATTCCTTCTTCTGTGAAGTGTCTGAGGAGAGGGACAGGGTTGTGGGCATGGGAAGGATTATAGAATGAGACAGACATTATTACTCTATATACATTTATGATTACACTACTGGTGTAACTCTGCACTACAAACAGCCAGAGGAATGAGAAGTTGTGTTCCATTTGTGTACAATGTGTCAAAATGTGTTCTATTGTCATGTATAATTAATTTGAACATATAAAATTTTTTAATTATATCATCTCAATTTAAATTAACGTGTATAACTCTAGAAATTTCTCATTCACCCTCATTAAACATCTTTCCTATTTAAAAAATAATAAATTTTATAACAACAATCTTCCAATAAAACTCCCAACAGTTTTAGCTTTAGAAATTGATCCTTTAAAAAACTAATCTAGAAGAATAAGTATGTAAAATTAATATAAATAAGTTGACATATTTACAACATAAAACCTTTGTGAGTTTAGAGAACCAAACTTTATAATGTCACTCCTTCACTTGTATATATACATATTAATATTTACTCTAATGGATTATAACAAATATATATGGATCTTTACATAATATTTTTAAATGTTGGTTTATATTTTTAACAATCTCATATTTGTCTTGCTTTCTATTAATCTCTCCAATTAGTTCTAATGATACACTGTTTAGTTGATTTTCTTGGAAAAGTTTTTAATTTTCATCTAAGCAATATCTTAAGGTATATCTCTATCATAGTGAAGTAAAGCTTTTTGTTTTTCATTAAAATAAATGTACCAGACTCATATATCAACATGATCAGGAATTCCTTTTTTTACTTCTTTAATTTGGTGAGATATATTAATGTATTTTCTAATTTAAAAATATTATTTATTTTTACAATAAAAACTAGCTAGCTTTATTAAGTGTCTACTTTTTGAAATAGTGGGTTTTATATATTTGCTAATATTTTATTAAAAATTTGATTTCTAACGTTCCAAGTAAGATCTAAGCTAAGCATTGAGACCAGATCTCGTGCCCAACTCTCTATTTGGCCTTACCTGATCTTTGCTTTTACATAAGTCAAATGAAGTATATTTTTTTCTCATATGAAGGAGGATGCTCATGAGTTGGAGGATCAGCAAAGGGCCAGAGGAAGCTACCTATCTAGCCTATCCATTGTGTAATATGTTAGGAACCATGCAGCAAATTAATTAATGACAAGAATAGCCAGACGAAATAAAGCATCTCTTTCCTTAATATTTGCAGAACTGAAAAACATCTCATGACAAGATGATTAGGATCAGGCATGCATCATCTACTATGAAAAAGTACCTACAGTCTGGGAACATCCATTACCTGCCATTATAAACCATTCTTAAATCAGCTTCCCTGTAAGATGAGCTCTTTAAATTAATTAATTTATTTATTTATTTTTGAGAGAGAGAGAATTTTTTTAATATTTATTTTTTAGTTTTCGGTGGAGACAACATCTTTATTTTATTTGTATGTGGTGCTGAGGATCGAACCCAGTGCCCTGCGCATGCCAGTCGAGCACATTACCGCTTGAGCCACATCCCCAGCCCATGAGCTTTTTGATAAGAGCCCCTGATTTTATTGTCTAACCTAGTTTTTTAAAAAAGTTTCCTTACTTGATTCAGTAGCTTTTTTCTTGACTCAGTTGGCTTGTTAAGTGATAAGCAATTGGACATGGGTCTAGTAGTAAGTATGGACAATAGTTTTTGTATTTTGTCATATCTCTGTCCCATTTTAGCATCATGGCTATGAAATTTGTTTCTTCTCAAAACTTGCTTTTCTTTTTAGGACTGGTTATTGAACTCAGGAGCACTTAAACTATGACCCACATCCCCAACCCTGTTTTCATATTTTATTTAGAGACAGAGTCTCACTGAGTTGCTTAGTACATCTAAAATTGCTGAGGCTGTCTTTAAACACACAATTCTCCTGCCTCAACCTCCCAAGTCACTGGGATTACAAGCCTATGCCACAGAGCCCAGCTCAAACTATTTTTAAGACTTACTGACATTTATACAGTCAATAGTTTAAATAACATAATCACACACACACAGAGACACACACACATATGTATATACATAGATAAACACAAAAACCCACATATATGTATATATATCATAAAATTAATAAAATAAAGCTGAAAAACATCTGGAATGGAAGTCTTTCTAGAGGCGAATAAAAATATTTCTACTTTTAAAAAAATGTGTTTTTAACAGATACAGCAAAAATGTATATACATTAATTTGTTACCATTAAAAAATAATTATTTTTATTTATATGTAACAGTGGGATGCATTACAATTCTTATTACAGATGTAGAGCACAATTTTTCATATCTCTGGTTGTATACAAAGTAACCATGTAATTTTTAAATGTTTACATTGTGTAATATTTAAATCAGTTTAAAAATATTCACTCCATTCAAAATCTATTAATTATTTATGGTGAACAATTTTAAAATAGTTTCTTCCAGCTTTTTGAATTGTGCTTTCTACCTTTTAAAGCAATGCTATACTAATTGGTTGAATCAGAATTATTCTAGCTTCTTTAAACCTTTTTTAGAAATTTGTCAGTTTTTTATGAATTTTCAGAGTTCTATGGGAAAAAAGGGGGGGGCTGGAAAATTATCTATCTCTAATTGTTACTTTACATCTTGTTTGTGTAAGAGCCCTCTGAAGCGGAAGGTGAGATGAGAATTCCTGCACCAGGGATTTATTAAGAAAAACTCTGAGAGAGAGAAGCAGGACAAGGGAGAAGGAAGAAGCCAAGCAAGAACATGTCTAGAAATGCTTCATCATACATTTAAATCAGAGATTACAAATCTCTGATTTGGAGAGATCTGCAGCATGCATTATGCCTCTGAGGTTATCCAAACTCCAGACAAAGGAGCTAGCTCTGTTGACTTAGTATCAATTAATTAAGATTACCAGAGAGGGTAGGTGAAAGGGGGCAATTAAGAGAGAAAGATGTCATACACCCCAGACTCACTAAGTGTTTGTATTTAGCAAACAGGCAGCCAGAGGCCAGATGCATAGCACAGGTAGATGAGTGGGGGAGATATGGAGTTCCTTCAAAGCTCAGAGCATCTGATCTAAGTGTACTATCTCATCCTGACTTATTGAAGTTATTCTAATATATTGTCTTTCAAAAATCCTGTGGAAATCTGCATGAGAATTTCTGATGGAGTATAAAGAGCTGTCTTAAGGTGAAGCAAACAGCTGTCTGGCATGAAGAATAGTCAAATGGAACAGCAAAATAATGAAAGTAAGAGTTATCCCTTTAATCACCTACTGTGGTTGTACAGACAAAAGGAAAAATCATTATTTCCTTCAATATATTATTTATTCCACTGACCAGACAGAGCAATTGTCTCATTGCCAAGGAAACCTCAATGCAAAGGCTCCTAACTTTTATTTCTTTTTTAGTGGGACATGATAAGGAGGGACACGGGAAAGAGATCAGAGTGGAAATACTAAGTACAAAATGGAGGTGGAGAAGGCCTTTACCTCAGGAGGCCTTCCGGGCAGAGCCTTTGTAATTATATAAGGTTAAGCCTGAAGGGTAAAACCACATATAAACTTTTGGCCTGGAGTTAAACTCTTCAATGTATACATAGTTGATGAAAATGTGGATTATTAGGCCTCAAATCAATGATTCTCTATATTTGCATGCACACACATGTACACACACACACACACACATACACCATAGAATAATTAATGAGTATACTATTCTAAGACTGAGTTATCAAGATTCTGAAGCAGACCAGGGGACCCCCACCCAAAAGACCCTTGCCATAAATAAACTTCTCTAAAGACCCTCCCCATAATTATGCTACTTGTCACCAAGATTTTATAAAGAGTGTCAACAGGATGTCAGCGGGGTTTCTGTAGAGGGCATTGTGGTTTGAAGCTTCCTCTTCTTGTGTTAGCTTCACAGACAAAAGGTGTGATAGCCTGGCTCAAAGAGAGCTTGTTGCTGCTATGCAAAAGATACTATGTGTCGGATTTTTTTTTTTTTAAATATCTTGTAAAACAGTTGCCTTGCCAAAGAACGTTGAACAAAGAGTAATTTTTATGTACCCACTCACTGAGATGTAACCACCCCACTGAGTATACAGTTTAAAGAATGGCCAGACTCAGAGTCCAGAGATTTTTAGGCTTTAGTACCTCTGATTCACTGCAGCTAAAATAAACCTGTTTCCTGAAAATCCCTTGGGTGTCAAGCCTCATCTGTCTTATGTCAATACTTTTGCTAAAAACAAAATGGGGCAATCAAATAATGTAAGCGTCACACACAAAAACAAAACTTATGTGAGAACAGTACTTTTTGTATATGAAGTTGTACATGATTATTTTATCTCAATAATATTGATATAACTCAAAATAATTTGAAAAAAAAAATTGTGGTAATTGCCTTTAGTATCTGTGGCCCAGTTTGGGAAAAATATCATTCTTTAGTGGTATTCAAATTGTGATAGTTTTAAAAATATTTAAAAAAATATATCAAATATAGTCTGATGAATCATTGCATCTGTGCTTTTCATATATGATCCTAGTTCAGAATCTATCTACCATAAAATATCCTATGCTCACTTAAGTTATAAGTAAACACTTGGATGTGGATTATGGCCACCAGAATAGGTGCAATGGTGAGTTTTCATATACAAGTATTTCAATGCCTGTTTTTAGTTAATTTAGAAATAAATGTGAGAACAAGTGGGTCATGTGACAGTTCTATGTGCAACTTTTAGAGAAAATTACAAACTTTTTCATAGCTTATAAACAACTTTATATTCCAACCAGCAATTTTCTAAGGTTCCAATTTCTCACATCCTTGCCAACACAGGCTAATTTTCCTGATTACTATTATTATTAGTAGTATTATCCCATTATGAAGACATATTTCATTGTTATCTTATTTTTGCACTGGGATTGGAACCCAAGTTACCTGACAACTGAGATACGTCTATAGCCCATTTTACTTTAATTTTTGAGACAGGATTTCATTAAGTTGCTGAGGCTGGCTTGGAACTTATGATCCTCCTGTATGGGGGTCCCAAGTTACTGGAATTAACAGGCAAGCCCCTGTGTGCTCAGCTTCATTGCAATTTTAATCTATATTTCTCTTATGATTATTGATATTGAGCAACTTTTCATGCGCTTGTTGCCTATTTGTATATCTTTAGATACAAATATTTATTCTAGTCCTTGACCAATAGTATAATTGTGTTGTTTGCATTTTTGATGTTGAATATAAAAGTACTTTATATAGTAGATACCAGCCTCTTATCAAATATGTGATTCACAATTTTCCATCTGTTGTGTTGTTTTTTCACTTTATTGATTTTAGTGGTTGATTAAGTTGATAAGTTTTTTTTTAACTTTTAATTTTGTTGCTTTTGTTTTCCAGTGCTATTTCTAACATAGAATTCATTTATTATTTAAACTCCTATGTCCAAAATTCACATGGCCACTACTAATGCTGGGTTCTTATGTAACTGATGATGGGCCCAGACACATACACTTTATCTTTGTCATTGAGTGTCCTCTATAAGACTCCTAATTTGAGATTGAGTACATGAGGTTACTGGTGGTACCCAAGGATACAGAAGACAAATTTCTGATACTGTTGGTAGTCACATTTTCTTTTTCATGAACAAAATTTTCAATTAGAATCAAACTATTATAAAAAGAGAATCAAAAGCAAGATATAAAGTTCTCATTATTCAGAGGATGGTTTACAATAGATAGTGATGTTCACTTCAGTCCCATAGTTTTGTTTTAGTAAAATTGTTTGACATGAAATTAAATTCCTCAGGAAATTCCTATTCCCTTATTTTTGTAACCTAAGTCAATTAAATCAATTTGAGGTTTCTTCCCATTCATGCAAATGAGTTTGACTAATACATAGCTAATTTGAGCTACATAGAACATTATAGTGGAAAATGATGCTTAATCAACCAAATTACCACTGCATTGATTTTATTTATCCAGTAGGTTAAATAATTAGACTCACTTCCTTGTCTCCTCAATGAGCACCACTAACTCATCACTCCAAATTGCATTTGTTCAATATCATATTTTTCTTAATCTATCTTGTGCTTATATTTTTTTTCTAAAAGTATATGTTAACCCTTAAGTATCATCTAAGTACCCATATATTTTCTCTTTTTTTGATTAGATATTTAAACATTGCTTATATTATTAATTATATAAAAATTGACATTGTCTTAGTTGAAGTTAATTCAATTCTAATAAATAATATGAAAACTAGCCCAATAAAAGCAGGAATTTACACATAAGTCAGAAAATATCATTGATACACAAACACAGGAAATGTAAGACAACATAATATAAGGGGATTGATAAACAAAAGCAGAAATTATCTTGTCTTTTTTGCACAAATCCAACATCCTCCATCTTTTCTTTGTGTGTCTTTTCTACTTTCATTTTTCTCTCTATAAAACAGTGAAACTTGCTCCCTGCATGCAGACTCTCTGTTACCAACAACAGTATATAATAGTACCACAGAATGTATGGCTTTGAAACAACATTTTTTATTATTTCTCATTTTCTGTGGGTCATGAGTCAACTTGTGGCTTAAGTGGGTCCTCTGCTTCAGGTCACTCATGGTGCTGCACACAATGTCTACACCAAGGCTGGGGCTGCCTCTGAAGGATCAACAGGGGAGGAATCAACTCCGAAGCTCACATATGTGTCGGTTGGCAGGATTTATTTAATCGCACTGAACTAAGGGCATTCATTTCTTTTTGGCTACTGGACAGAGTCTGCCTTCAGTAATAAGAGCAGCTTCCTTTAACATGACACTTTGCTTAAGCAAAATCAGCAACTCTGTCAACACAGTCTTTTTTCCCTCCTCCAACATGAAAGGAAGTAACACACCATATTTGTCATACTCTATTGGTTAGAAAAATAAATCTCTGAGTCCAACCAACAGTTAAGGGGAATGGTAATTGCACAAGGGCATGAATACAAGGAGATGGGAATCACATGTGCTGTAACGCCATCTCCACAGTATGATTATTTTTGTTTCACCCTTTCAAGTTAACTATTGTTTGTTCATTTATTTATGAAGTCAATATTTATGGAGTTACTTCCTGAGTTCTTAGTATGTATGTGGTTTGGGGAATCAAGAGTGAATTGTTTTACATGGTTTTAGCTTCATGCAGTTATATTCTTGTCTGCAAAAGGGAAATTCAAAGAGGCAAATAAGATAAAAATTGAAGTTAGACTATACAAAAGAATAAAAAGACTGGCCTGGAAATATAAAAGAACCATGAAGGCTCTCTAGGAAGATGGAATATTATTAGAAAATTACAGTTCCTTGGAAAAATCAGGACAGAAAGTCAAGTGGGAGGGGATAAGAAAACTTTGTGTGTGTAGTGACTAGCTTGTTCAAAACACTGGAAACAAGACATAGACACTTTTGAGGACATGAAAGAAAACACTTGCTGCTGAAGTCAGTCAACAAGTCAAGTACTAATGCTATTTAGATTAACCAAATGGGCATGTATGCTCTAGTGAAAACTCTGGGCCATATCCTAGGTAACTTTGAATGGTATTATACAGAGAAATTACAAGCATAATATTTTAAGTAGATTAATCTTTTACAACACGATTTTAATGACAGTATGATTAATGCCACACTTTCTCAAAACTATAGATCATTTCCCATCAACTACAAATGTATGTATGCTGCTTTGTCCATTTTTGTGTGCATTGAGATTTTAAAACTAAATCTAAAATTAAACACTTTCACTCCTTCAAATATTTTCAGTAACTCTACATTGAATTCTAACATCAAAAATTTTGTTTATAGAGGCAATTGAAAGTATGAAAATATTAGAAAAATTTTTGATGTGCTTACGTATGCTTATGTTCATCATTTTTTTCATGATGTGTAACTTATAATAAAATGTATGGTTTGCTTAGGGTTATTTCTATTTCATTACTGGAAGACTTCAAAAATCTACTGTTTTGAAATATGACTTGTCATCATTTTATGGGCTAAATGAAATGAATTTATCTCAATATCCATGTTTCAAATGTTTTCATCACAATTGATCAGTAAGACAAAGATAATAGACTCCCTAGATTTGAGAGCTTGCAATAAGTTATTTTGTCTGTTGTCACACTCCCACAAAACTTACAAAGTGTCATATTAGAAGAGCAAAGTGCAGAACATATTATATTGTAATAGTATTGCTGGGTCTAATCTTAAATCATTAGGGGGTCGTCAGAATTAAACTGGAAATAAAGAATGTTTCATTGTTATTTTTAATTGTGAGCCTTGAGATGCTTTCATCATTCAAATTTATTGTGGGATTCATAAGAGGATCTGCTAAAAAGTAAATATGTCCTTGATAAGGTTTTTGTATTGTTTTTGAAAAAGTAACTACATCAGCCATGAGATTGCATGATTTATGTGAGTTCACTTTTCACAATTAATGTTTCACTTTAATTGTCCTCAGTTCAGTTATCAATAATCTGATGTACTTCTTAAAAGATGCACATCTCTTCACTTTTACTAATTTTGCAGTACAATTATTCTTAGCAATTGGTGAGCTTGCCTTCTTTAAGGGTCATTTATCCTACTGTAAATATTTGATGCATAGTGTAAACAGAGGCCATGTGGAATGAATCTAAGAGAACTTGAACTGAGTTCTAGTCTTCAGGTCTATTGATTATTTGGATAAGATATTCAGTATTCTGTTACTTGTTCTTAAAATATATTTAGAAGTCAATATTCAACTAATTTTCAATTAGACTATTCATATTACTTGAACCGCCCACAATTCAGTTCAACTCAAGACCCTAGTGACTTATACCAGTCCCTCTGTCCCTCTCATTTCTCCCTCTTTTCTCAAGAGGCCATAACTGAAGTCTCATATTCCCTATATAAAATCAGTACTTAGGAAGGATAATATAAAGTAGGATGAGCTGGTGCTGTTAAAAGTAAGAGATAAGCCAATGATACCAAGAATAATGACATGAGGAGATGTTAAAAAATTCAGAAATTTTAAGTACTAGGTAAAGCATTTCTAAGACCTTACTAGGCACTGTATGTGACACATTGATAACATTTTCTTTACAGACCACACATATTTTAATCTTTTTTTAAGTGACAGAAAGTCTACAAGCCATGATATAAATTTTAATTAGCTTTAAGTTGATAAGTAAAAACATAAAAATCTATGTTTATGTGATACTATAATGTTTATTGAATGTATACACGTAATAAATGTATATGTAACACAGGTTAAACATTATTTGTCTTCTCCAATATTTATCATTTATTTATGTTAAAATCATTCAAATTCCTTTATTCTAAGTTTTTGAAATATACATTACTTTCCTTTTCTTTTTTTTTTTTAGTTTTTAGTAACCCTAAAGCACAATAGGACACCAGAACTACTTGCTCCTATTTAGTCAGCCTCTTTATAGCCATCTCTAGTCTTCAGGATTTGATAAACATCATTCTATTCTCCACTCTATGAGACTGATTATTTCAGATGTTCAGGAGTGATACCACTTATCATTCTATGCATGGCTTACTTCACTTAGCCTAATGATCTCCAATATTTTTTTTACCAATATTCATATTATTTACTGTACATGACTTGGTCTCCATGGATAACATTATTTATTTCTAGTTATTTTAATATTTTCTAACTATAGTAATGGGATTACTTCCTTGATTTCTATTTTAGATAGCTGGCTGTTGGTAATTTTGGTTTCCACTCATTGAGCCACTCTATGTCTTTTGGTTAAATAATTATTAATGTGCATTCAAGGATTTAGAACTGATATTTGCTAATAGTTTTTTGGGTATTGTTGTGGATACTTTGTTCCTTTCATCTTCTGTTGTTGATTTCTTTAATGATATTCTGCCTTGCCATATGCTGAATCTTTCCTCTTATTTTCTTCTAAGATTTTGTCTTTTAAAATTATTTTCTTTCATTTTTATTAATATATTAATTTCCTTTATTAATGGAATTCAGTCTAATATTTCAACATATTCATATAGTATGCACTAATCAAATCCAGTTTTTCCTGTCCACCCATCCTCTAATCCCTCCTTAACCTCAATAATCATTAGTCCACATTAAGGTTGACTTTGTTTGACTTCCACATTTGAGAAAGAACATAGGGTACTTGTCTTTTTCTGTTTCTTATTTCACTTAACATGATGTAGTCCCAGCTTCTCTTTATCTGTTGTGTATGCACTCTAGGTTTATGCTTCATGGTTACCATGAGGCTCACATAAAATAAATTATGATCATAGCTCTATTTTAGCTAATAACAACTAATTTCATTCACATACAACCCCCCATTGTTGATGCCACAATTTATATTTTATAATGTGCATCCATCATAAATTATTATTTATTGCTTTAATAGTTTTATCTTATTAACTTCACACTAGAGATGCATGACTTATACACATTACATTTGCACTATATATGTACTATATAATTGATAATATAATTTTCCTTTAGCAATAATTTTTTAATTTCCTATGTTTTCCTGGATTAATTATTGTGCCTTTATTTCAACTTGAAGATTAAATACTGTGCTTTTATTTATAATTCCTTTAATGAGCAACAAAAGTTTCAGATTTCATTTAAGATTTATAGTAACATGAATAAACTGGAAAGTCCCCCATTTTATTATACATCTTTCCTAAAGACATTAAATGTTCCATGATACAGGAATGGTTTATACCCTTCAAGTTACACTATTATGGAACTGAAAGGAAGAGAAGTATGCCAAGCCTTCAAGCTCATTTAATTTTAACAGAAGTTCTGCTTAAACAAAATTGATTTATTTTAACTTCTCATAACCACACATAAACAGAACATTAATGTTGTAGCTCATGATTAATTTGTGTTGTTGAAAGAAAACACAGTATGTTTTAAGGCTCATATTTTAGTAAAGATGATAAACAACACAAAAACTGAACTGTCAGTATGTGTCAAATTTTAAGAGAAAAATTTTCTGAACTCTGCTTCAAAAATCTTAAGAGATCCTTTATTGCCTTTTAGGTTCATTTTTAAGAATCCATAAGATTAGTAGCCCATTTTGCTTTTATTTATGTTGTTTAGAAATATTGTATTCATGTCCTGCTTTTAAATATTAGAATTATAAATGTACAAATAAAAATAGGTTGGTAATCTTTTTATATTTTTTTCTACAGGTCAAACATTAAAGTATGCAAGTGAAAGTCTTTGTGTACCCTCTTTAGTTGTATCCCCTTTTCCCCATTATCCCCAAAGATTAATCATTATAATGTATTGAGTTTACATAATCTTTTTACATCTTTGTTATTTTCCTTTACATGTTATTGTTGCACATTATTTTGTGCTTTCATTTCTACATGCCAATAGATTTGTCATTTTCATAGAAATGTGTATGATGAATCTTGAAGTCTTATTTACATTTCTATGGAATATAAAATTTATTATTATAACAAAAATATAAAGAGGAGCCTAAGAGAGATTTGATTGGAGAAACTTCAGTGAATATAATTAGCTAGAAAATTGCACAGAAGTAATAGCATTAAGTGAAGGTCTTACATTTTAAAGGTTATTACCGACTACTATTGATTATTAATTGCTAAAGAAATTTTGCAACAAGCATATATTGAGTTCACCAGTATAATATCCAAGCCCATTAGTTTTAATTTGGTTGAAAAATTGTAATATCTTCTTTGTTTATGTATTCTCCTCTTCTTATTGTGCCTGAATGACCTTTTTTTCCTTCTGATCAGTTTGGATTCTAGAAAGGACTTATTTTATGGGAATAAACCATAGATCATCATGAGGATGACCTCAATTTTATTTTGTATCTTGTAAAGAAAATTGTATTTAACTGAGGAATGATTATATACATAGGTCTAGCATGAAGTTTCTTTGAGAAGAAGGTCAGAATTTATCAGGTAGAAAATACTTTGCATCTGGCCACCCTCCCGTTATAGAAATAGAAATATTCACCTCTTAATGTATAAACTCTTTAACATGAAATGTTCTTTCTGACAAATTAATTTGTCCACCATAATTTCATGTCTTTACTTCCTTTCTAAAATTTAGAAAGCATACTATATATTCTGAATTTTTAAAAGGAATATTGTCAACAGTCCATGCTTAGTTATTTTAATATAATTTAAAATTATAGAATTTGCATAGGCAAATAGAATTTTATGTTTTTATTTAACCAAAGTGAGCTAATTCTCTTCGGAATAATAATGGATTAACTGTAATTATATTTACTGGGAACAATTATAAGCACTGAAGCTTCTCATCATACTTTGTATATTTGTCCTTCAAAAAAACCCTGCATATCTTAACCAACTATTCAAATCTTAGCTTAAACTGCAGATACCTTCTCCTTGGGTCAATCTGAAGGATATTTGCTGTTCTGATTTTTAGAGAATGAACTTTATCCTCAGTTTCATATGTTGAACTTTTAAACATCAGTTTTATGTTGAAGTTTTAACCATCTCACAGACAGTGTGACCTTATATGTAATTTGTGTCATTGCCATCATAAGTAGTAAAGATGAATGATTGGGTTATGGGAGTCTTAACCAAATCAGTGCATTAATCCCTTACAGAGATTAATTGAGAGGTTACTCTAGGCAGGTAGGGTGTGGCTTCAGGAGGTGGGTCCCTGGGCATACCTTTGGGGTTCATATTTTTTCCTCGTTGAGCAGAGCTTTCTCAGCCAAGTCTTGAACTGCTTCTCTCTGTCACACTCTTTCCCATCATGTTCTGCCTCGCCTGGAACCCTGAGGAATGGGACTACCTGTCTACATACTGAGACCTTTGACACTGTGAACACACCAATACACTTTTCTTCCTCTAATGATTCTTGACAGGTCTTGGTCACAGCAGTGAAAAAGTTGACTAAACAGGTTATAATTTTCACTAATATATTTACTGCTTACTTATTTATATGTTTCCTTGAATGTATATGAGATACATAAAATACATTTCCACAAAATACCACAGTTTCTTCATTAACAGTTTTTTTCTGTTTTATGTATGTAAAACCATTTAATGAACTAACCGGAGAAATGCGTTAATAAAATAATACCATTTTCTTACATTATTCATATTCTGATTATTGATTGTAACTTATTGATATGTAAAACAAAATACAATGAGATATCCCTAGGCTAACAACTAAAATGAACAGTTGACTTGACATATCATATTATCTGGGCCACTACATTTCCCACTGACAGTGATGATAGAGAGATGACAGAAAATTTGCATTTAGCAAATCAGCTCTACAGGTTGAATCCTTTTTTCTCCTCAATTTAAGTGTCTTTGATCTTTCTTTAATTGTTTGTATTTTGGGCTGCAGTTGATCTATATTTTAATTTAAAGTTTTATCTTTTAAACTATTTCAGAATCATTTTAAATGAAAAAGTATTATTTCAATACATCAATAAATAATATTTTAAGAAATAGAGCAATTTTCTATTTAGTTGGCCTTTTTGATTGAAATTAAAGAGAGAGAGAGAGAGAGAGAGAGAGAGAGAGAGAGAGAGAAAAGAAATAAACAAGTTTCTTTTTGTTTTCCGAGTTTCCGAGTATAAAAGATTGGTGGCTATTTTCTCTGTCCAAAAATTGTACACAAAAACCAGGACAGACTAGCTTAGTGCTTCCATTTCTTATCAGATGTTCAGATAGTTGGAGGTGCTGAGGGCACATGGAGAAAAAGCCAATACAGAGTTTGAAAAGCAATTTGAACTTATTCCGAAGTCAGAGCTTGCAATCTGAAGTGTTTTAGTTGATAGTCATTTCATATTCTGTCTTGCTCATATCTCTCACTGTCAATATTACTAAAATTGTCAAGAGTTTTTAGATAAGACATTTCCTACCAAGGTTTAATTTCTTTTATTTAACTAGTAACATTTACATTCAACATTGCTTCAGAATTTGGTACTCAAATGAGGTATTGCTACTCAAAAGGTAAATGGTAAGAAGATAGTTATCTTCTTATTGATAAAGCAAACATTTTCAGGCACATTTGGATGCTGCGCTGGAAGATGACTAAATGTTCCCTCACATAAAATAAATGAGGATGTGTGATGATAAGATGCTGACATATAGGAGAAAATATAATAATAATAAAAGGATGCACTAATATCCTGATTGAATAATTATTTACTCACTACATTTATTCAATTATTTATGTATAAAAAACTATAAAGTTAAAAATACCATTTTCAAACAGGCCTTACAGATAGAATTTATATATATTTTCATAATTTTACTTATTAATGTAAGAAAGCAGTCTACATATTCATTTAGAGATTTTCCTACTGGAGGGATACATCAAGAATCATTTTTAAGTAAAGCAATTTTTTAATCATCACTTTCCTCTCCCCACTTTACTGTTGCTCTCTCTTTTTACAGTGTGTGTGTGTGTGTGTGTTTATGCATGTGTGTTTAATGCAGCAAAACAAGAACATCCTTCCCCCCCCCCCCTATTTTCCTAAGCACATTCAGAACTTCCCCTAAGGATCCAGACCCTGAAAGGCAATGTCATGGATGAGACATTGGTAATGAAATATCAGAACTCTCAGGAAGTTTCTTCTGCTGATTCTGGTCCTAATTTAAGAGATTGAGAACTAACAGACTTGTATTGAGACACCTACCAGCAATCAACCAGCAGCTCATGAAAAGCCTCAGGAGCTGGGAGCACAATTCCAAGCCATAAGAAGCGATTTCTGCTCAGGAATGCATCAACAGGACCCAAATGTCAGAGGCAATGAACGTCCACAGGGATGACACAGGACTTCTTATTTCTATGGGCAGGCCCTGCCTTACCCTTTGAAAGTTTTGCATGTTCTCTAATTAAATGTTGTCCTGTTGACTCAGTTTTTCTTTGGCTGAATCTCTCTGTCAGTATCATAGACTCTTGGCAGAATTCCTGTCTTGCACTCTTTTGGTTCTTGGTGCATAACATTGACTTCACCTTCCCAACATTGCTCATATTTGACTGTAACTACCATCCTCTCCTGTTCGATTTATTTGAATATTTGAGACTGGGATCTATGTCCTCTGAAGTTTTTTTGTATTTAAGAACACTTACTTTCCTACTTAATTCTGTGCTAAAAGAGGTCCAATATATAGAAGCTGACCTTCCTCAAGTGTTTCTGAAGTATTTTGGAATTTAGAGTATATTGAGATAATACACAGATAATAATCAGCATATGAACCTAAATCAGTTAAAAAATTACAATATACATTTATTCATATTTGTCCTATATAGTAAATAATTGCAACCCTTACCAGGAACCATATATTATCAAAAATGAAAATTGTTACATCAAGGAGTGATATTGCTTTACTTCACATCATGTGACATAATATGAATTTATTGTTGTGTTTTTATTTTTGACAAAAAATTAACAATCTGTAGTATTAAGTCTTCAAAACAGCTAAAACGCATATTTTCAAGTATAAATAATCCTAGATTATTTTTATTTTGTAGATTATTTAAGTAAAAATGAATATATTCTTAGTTTTGATTTATTTTGTTTTAAAGTGCTGAAGCTCAATCACAGGACCTCATATATACTAGAAAGTGATTTTACACTGACACATACTTTGAGCTCATGAATGTATTCTTGTCAAAAAAGATCCAAGAGCCTATAGAAAATTTTGAATAAAATGCCCAAGATCGAACAAGAATGAATACATTGTTATGTTTCATTTAGTTTAGTTTTCTATGTAATTTTTCAATATTTATACTCTTCTAGATATTGGGTATCTTTAATTTTGAATAACATTTCATTTGCTAGGTAGTGACCTCTTTTGTAAATTGGTAATACATTTTGAGGAATTTTATTCTTTCCATTTGTCTTCAAATAATTGTACATCATTCCATCAAGGTGTCAATCTCAATTTTAAATGATTTCTCCACTAAGAGTCATTTACATAAGATAATTACTCCCAGTTTTCAGTATTGGAAGCAATTGTTATTGATGTACTAATAGTCCACATATGTGGAATAATATGTCTGCATTATAGTCTGTTCACTAATCTGGTTAGTAAAAAATAGTGTTTTGTTATTTAATTTGCATGTATGTAGTTAAAACTTCTATTTGAAACTTCTATTTATACTTTAAATATTTTCTAATAGAATGTACTTCTTTCTTAAAAATTATTAAAATTTTTTCACAACTAGGCATAAATTATTTTTCTGTTACCTCAGATACATAGTTTTTTCCCTAACATGACCTGGAATATTGGATATATTTTTGCAGAGAAATGTTATGGTTTGGATATGAGGTATTCCAAAAGTTCATGTGTGACAATACAATACAATACAATACAATATTCAAACGTGAAATGAATAGACAATGAGAGCTGTAAGCCAATCAGTGGATTAATACATTTGATGAATTAATAATTTGAATCGGTTAATGTGTCATAAGTGTAAGCAGATAAATCCAGGTGGAGACCTAGGTCACTGAGGCATTGCCTTTGGGGATTATACTATCCCTGGCTCCTTGTAGTTAGCTCTTTCTGGTTATTGGCTGTCATAAACTGAGAAGTTTGCCTCCAATTTGCCCTTCTGTCAAAATATTCTGTTTCATCTGGGCCCCAAATCCTGAAGTTAGATGTTCATGGACTGAATTTCTGAAACCATGAGCCAAGATAAACATTTCCTTCTCTAAGTTGTTCTTGTCAAGTCTTTTGGCTACAGCAACAAAAAGATGTCTAACACAAATAGATTTGAATATTAGCAAAATACGAACTTTGAGATACATATTGGTCAGTTAGCTGAATGCTCAAATAATGCATTGTTTGTAAAATATTTTTAAAAATTAAACTTGGGATAAAGTGCTAGAAAGTGAGATTGACCAGATTATATTGTTATATTGTGTTCATGTAAAAATATAAAACAATAAATCCCCATCATTATGTACAACTACATTGTCTGGATAAGAAAACAGGTAAAGAGAAAAGAAAAAATTTAAACTTAGATTTGTTCCATTAATCCAATTTCTCACATATTTCCTGTCTGCTTAGGAACTCTGCTTGAATGGTTATTTGATTATGTCACACTTACCTATAGGATGGCTGTTCTCTAAAATAAGAGAGAAATAGCCAGGATTCTTGAGTTATCTCGAAGAACATTTTCCCTGAAGAGCTACTTAACATATTCCAGAATTTACATGAGTTAGGAGTTACCTCTATTCAAATTAGGCATTTCAATTTAGAGTTAGTGTATTACTAGAACATAATCTAGACTTAGTATTAAACTTATATTCCAGAGATATTGAAAATTTTCCCTTGTAAATAGTTGTTGATTTAGTTGAAAAGTTACTGCTGGGGTATTTAATTGGGTAATGTGTAAATTACACTGATTGCTTTTATTTACATGGATTAGTTTTTAATAAACTGCTACTTTGTCATTTTTATTTTCCCTTCTTTAATGCCCTTCTGTATAGATATGTGTTATTAGAGCTCTGTGGACTTTGTAGGAAAAGTGGCACAGATGTTTTTCTTTGATGTGTGTTACTAGTTTTCTATTGCTGTGAAACAAATGACCACATATTTTTAACTTAAAAATACAAATTTATTATTTCACCGTTTCTGTGGAACACAAATCTGTAATATGTGATAAATGTCTTCTCTATTCAAGATTTCAGCCTTGGGATACCCTGAAAGTAGGTCTTTGTGCATTATCTGATTTGATAATAATAAATGAGTACAAATTGAGTTTTAAGGCATGGAGAGTTGATAGTACTTCCCCAAAATTTCTTAATACTAGAATAAGGAGAATGGCAGGCTAGGTGAACACCTGATAGACAAATATTTAAGGTAAGAATTTGGTATATAGGTTTGAGGAATAAATCAAAATGTACTGGGAAGAAAAGCCATAAAGAAAAATAAGGTATGACTTTGTGCACTTTCTCCCCTACACTTGGAACTCTTTGTAGCTCACACAAAACTTTTCTTCTCAACAAATTCATACTCTTCCGATTTACTTCTTGGTTTTGGTTGTTTTATACCTTCTTTCTTGCTTCATTTTCAGTGATGGCTAACCTCTGCTTACCAGCTGCTTTTTCTTATCTTATACTAAAGTCCAACTATAATACTTGTGGTTTATATTCCTTTGAGATGTCTCCACCTACGAAGCCTTTCTTTCAGTTTTCTTTATTGTAAAATATTCTTATCAATTAGATATTCTGCTGATTAAAAACAAAATTTTAGGGTCAAGTGTTCTGAGGCATGCTGTAACACAACATTTTTGTCATCATTTCAAGGTATATTATTTAGTTTCATATCTGCATCCATATGCAGTTTGGTATTTCCTTCCCTATGAAGAGGAATATATGATGAAAAATATCCATTGTACCCAAGAGTTAATACTTTGTGTACATGATTCTGAATATTTTAGCAAAATAAAATGTGTTTCAGCAAAATTTGCTATAAAAGCAAGATCCTGGATAAAACAAAGCACAATGTCCAGTTGCATCAGGACCAGAATGTTAAGAAAATGTTGAATCTTTATATTATTTCCCTTTCCATTGGGCTCAGGGAAGTTTGGTAACCATTCATAGAATGTATAAGACACTGATTGAAATCTAGCAATAATGATTTAATCCTGACATAACCCCACTCTTCCATGCAGCCTTTGTCAAACTGATGGACTTCTGAGATACTAAGATTCCTAAAGAGTAAAATTAAATGGTGCAAATAAGTAGGATATAAAAAATGTATAAGTTCTTCTTTCAGTATGGCATTGTATGGGGGATGATGTATGTATCATTAGAAACAAAATGAAAATATTTAAGACTTTGAAGATTAATGAGTTTCTGTAAATGATAAAATGTCCAGAGAAAATATCAACATTCCTCATTGTCATGAACAGGTAATCAGTAAGATTTTTCTTTTTGCACTGCAGAATGACTTAAAACTTCATAGAAATAATCCTGTTTTTCTCTCATCATAAAAATGATTGATTGGATTGACACAGATGAATGGTCAATCTCTAAAATATATAGTAACTAATTTTTGCCCGATTTTCAGTGTGAATTCATAATCATCCATTTCAGGAAAAACATTTCAATATTCACGTGATTAAGAGCTAGAAATCATTTTAAGCTCTGGGTGTTCTCTTTCTCTTAGGTTAATTATGGAGGGTAAAAATTAGCTTAAGAGAATATAGACTCCATAAAAATATCACTATTGATGTTGCATCACTTTTTATAAATAACTGTAAACATGACTTGAATTTTAAAATATGATCTGGGAATAAGTAGAGGATCCCTAATTAGATAGTTTCTAAACCACCTTGTAGGTGGCTCAAGATGGCTGTATTCATCATTTTAGTTTTGTAAGTTTTAAGAACGCTAAATATTAAATTTCTAAATGTTTCTCTATATATATGCCTGTATCTACATTAATCTATGTCTTTATTTCTATCATTTATCTCTATAATTTATCTGTCATCAATAATCTATCAATTTATTTATATGCCTATCTATTCATATTCAAACCAGTGAGAGCTAATTATATTTTTTCAATGTCAGTCATACAAACATAGTGATAATGACTTTATCTAACTGGCTATGCAGATAATCCATCAGTAAGTGAATGTAATATACAGAATGCTTTGAAAGCAATAGAACATATTGAACATGATGTAAAAAAAAAAAGGCGATTAAGATAGGATGCATAAAGGTAAGAAAACACAAGCACAGTGGAATTGTGAATTAATTCCCTGAATGGGAGACTGTAGTAGAGAATTAAAGGCACCTCAAATATACATTACTAAGTGCCTCCTCAGACTCAAATTAACAGGGTTTTTTTCTTTTTCTTTTTCTTCTTCTTTCTTATTTTATTTTATTTTTGGTAGAAGTGATTGAACTCAGGGGCACTCAACCACTAAGCCAGCTCTAGTTTGTATTTTATTTTAAAGTCAGAATCACACTGAGTTCCTGAGTGCCTTGCTAACTTTTCTGAGTCTGGCGTTGAACTCACCATCCTCCTGTCTTGGCCTCCTAGAGGGTGGAATTATAGCAGTGTACCAGCACTCCTGGAAACAGTTATTTTTAATTTGTTTTCAAATAATAAAGCTATTTATATTGTTAAAATGTGTTTTTTTCTCACTTTATTTTTACACCTACATAAACTCTCATCTTCCACACTTGATTCATTTATTCTAACCTTCCATTAACATGTAGTGAGCACCATACACACTTACCCTTCCTGCTCCTGTGAAATTGATTTCTCCATAGGTTCTTATGTGCTGGTGTTTCATTACAGCTGCTGAATGGGACAGATCTCTTAAGAAATAATATATATGTCCTTTTGTCCTCTCTGCTTTTCTACTTATTCTAGAATATACTCAATTCGTGTGCTTGAGGTATGCAAACCACTTCCCTGCACATTAAAATTCCATCTACAGTATACTCAAGCTCATAACTTTTCTTAATCTACAAAGACTTTGGGCCATTTTCTAAACTATTTTTTTGGCTGTTTTTGTTTTCTCATAAGAAAGACTTTTTCTTCTCTTTTTGACTATTTACCAATACAAGTGAATTGAATCATGCATTCTTTAAGTAGAAATGTCTAAGCTTGTCTTGACATATACCAAGGGATTTATAATAAACATGGAGTTTCCTGAAATACTTGAAGTAGCATAATTTAATAGGCTTTCAGTAGTCAAAATTCTTTCACCACCCACACAGTATCATTTTAGTAAAAATTTGAATGCTTAAGCCATAATTGTGAAAGCATTAAATCAAAAAGGTCTATTCATTTAGCATGCTCCTGTTTGTATCCCTTAGATACAGAGATGTGGAGACTCTTTCCAGTATTTGAGTTATATGCCATGCTGCAGCTTTAGGCTGCATAAATATCCTGGAGTCAGGCAGCTTTCTGGTGAGCAGGAAACTATTGGCAGCAAAGAAATATCTGTTTGCCAGCACTGAACCCCTTCTGAGTGTGTGGCCACCTCCTGATTTCTTGCCATGTAGCCAGTTTCCAGTTGCTGCGTAATCATCAAGCAAAATACAAGATCAAAACAAATATGTCCTTAAGTTGGTATTTTCAATTTTTCTACCCAGCAGGTAAACAAACATTTGTCAATTTTCTCACAGTGGGATCACTTCCAATTTCAAGGAACTTATTATAGAGATTTCTTTGAACCTACTAGAAAGGGAAGATGTAGGTCTAGGTTACACAGTGGTTATGACTTTGCTGAACCCCTCTGTGATTACCTCTGCAAAGAAAACTGCAGATGAACCCCTTTAGGTCAGTGGCCACTGGAGGTGTCTGCACAGTGCTGTCCTACATAGCACCAGCAGTGCCCCTGCATATGAGTCTTGATCTCAGAAGTTAAATTAAGGCATTACCCATGCGTCCCACTGATTGCTCAATGTTTCCATTTTTTTCCCTCTTAAATATCTCTCCAAAATAGGGCATGGGAATATTAGAAATGAAATTACTATTCATAAATTTATATTCATACTTGTATAAACAAGGATACTATCATACCTTTATTTTACATTTGTCTGGTTTACAAGTGGTTTTAGTACTATAAACCTTTTTTCATATGACATTAAAAATTCATTTTAGTTATTTAGGATATAGATATTGTTAGTAATTTGCATACTTCACCTTCTAGGTTATAAGAGTTTCATAGGTATAATAGGTGTCTTAAACATAGCTTATGGGAACAATTTAGTAAATATTTCTTAGATGTCTCTAACATTTAGAAAGAATAAGTAACCAAGTACACCTTGTTCTTGTAGTAATTTGTATACATTATTATTTACTCATATCTATAGGTATTCATAGTAATCTTTGTATATAACCATTAATTTATTTTTCTGAAAATTATTTTCTTCACTATGGCTTTGTATTTTTTTTTACTTATTGAAACTTTTCCTACTATTTCTTGCTAATATTGTTGAATCCTAAAATGGACCTCAGAAGATATGTCTAATATTTTACTTGCTTAGGATGATTTAGGGCCTTAGTTCACTTGGTATTTTCTTTTTACATTGAATATCATTGTGATTATAAGGGGGAAAAGTATGAAACTAGTTGTCTTATGTTTTTTATTTACTTTTTTTGAAATACAAGACCATGCATAATAATGGGATACCTTGCAAAGTAAAAATATACTCATTCAGGGGATACTAAGAGATATTTTGATACTTGTATATATTCCGTAATATTTAAATTAGTCAAACCTAATACTTTCTACCAATATTATCATATCATTGTGGTAAACATTTTCAAATTCTTTGCAGGCTTTTTAAAATGTATAATACATTCTTACTATCTACAGTTATCCTATGAGCAATAGCACACCAGAACCTCTTATTTGTATCTAACTGCTACTCTCCCCAGCCTCTGTTAACCACCATTTTACTTTCCATTCTATGCAATCAAATTTTGAGATTCGATATTTGAATGACATCATAAGGTACTTGTCTATCTGTACCTGGTTATTTCCAGTTACATTCATGTTGTCACAAATGATATAGGATCTCATTGTTTTCTGGAGCTGAATAAATTTTGTTATATGATTGTTTTGCATTTATTTATTTATTCATTAGTTGATGATATAGGTTGTTTTGATTTCTTGGCTATTGTGAATAGTATTGCAATCAACTTCAAAGTGCAGTTCTCTCCTTGACATACTGATTTAGTTTATTTTTTGCCTTGAGATTATAGTTTTGGTTTCTAATACCTTTAAAGATCCATTCTCATTTATTATCTACAACTCTGTTTTTGAGAAGCAGAAAATTGGCTTTTTAAAACAATTTATAAATAATATTTTAATTTCATCCTTGAAAAATATATCATAAATGAGTACAGATTTCCTTTAATTGAATTCTTACTATACTCTTCAGAAATAACCATTGCATCTGAGGTAACAGCTCTTAATCCTTCTGTCTACTTATCCACTCATTTTATTTTTTTTAATCATTCAGGTCTTTCATTTGTATAATGCCAGTCTATAAATGATAGTGAAATCTATTTTTTTAATTGTGAACAAATGCTTTAACTACAAACTTCCAAAAATAAGTGTATACAAATAAACTAGATGGCTAATAATCAGCTTAAACTGTAATTGTTTAAAAATAAATTGTTTCTTCTCTCAAAACTTAACTCTCAGGCTGAGGCTATATCTCAGTAAAGTGTTGACTAGCACATGTGAGTCACTGGGCTTCATCCTCAGCACCACATAAAAATAAAATAAAAGTATTTAAAGGTATTTTGTCCATCTACTATAAAAAATACAACTTATCTCTCTTCACATTTTGTCTCTCTCTTTCTTTTTTCTTTTTTTTTTTTTTTGTCTACTAGGGATTGAACCCAGGGGCCCTCAGCCACTGATAAACATCCCTATCCCTTTTATTAAATGTATATTTTATTTAGAGACAGTTTCTTGCTGAGTTGCTTAGGGCCTTCCTAAGTTGCTGAGGCTGGCTTTGAACTCACAGTCCTCTTCCCTCAGCCTCCTGAGCTCCTGGGATTGCAGGTATATGCCACCATACCTGGCTTCTCCGTCTTTTTGATGGCAACTTTATTGTTCATTGCTCAGTATCATTTTCCTGGAATACTCAGTTTCTCTTGGAGTATGAAATAAACCTATTAACAAATTCCATCTGCTCTATTTTCAAATATGTCCTATTGACCTTGTTTTCTATATTTATTTTTTTTCCTGGCTGTAATCCCAGCAGCTCTGATGGCTGAAGTAGGAGGATTGTAAGTTCAAAGCCAGCTTCAGCAACTTAGCTAGACTCTGTCTCAAATTAAAAATTAAAGTGAGGTCGGATGTGGCTAAATGGTTAAGCACCTCCAGGTTCTATACCTGCTTAAAAAAATGCTGAGCCATTTAAAAGTTAATTATAGACACCATGAAACTTTATGCAAAAATACTTTAGCACTCACATCCTAAGAAAGAGAATATTTATCTTATATAACTACCAAATACATATTTTGCTCAGGAAACTTAAATTTAATACAACATTTTATTTAATATTAAAAACATATTAAGATTTTCTCAGTTGTCCCAATAATATTATTTTAGATTCTCTGTTTCATTTAATTTTAAAGTCTCCAATCAAAATATGAAAAACCACCATCAACAACAACAGGGAAATGAAAAGCACTCATTTAATTTTACTGTCATTTCTCATCAGTTCATTGCTGAAATTTAAACTTTACCTCTTTGAAGCAAGAGATCTTGTTTTCCTATAAATTTTTATTTACTCCAATTATTGACCATTAATTACTCAATTCCATGTTACCAGGCAAATTATTCTCTGAATTAGGTTCCTTGGTATACTTTAAATACTTTCATTCTCCATATTCTACATTTTAATCTCAAACAGGGAGGAAACATTTTAAGATGAGTAATATAAATTATCATACTTTTAGAAATCTCTCTCACCTCATAGTCTATAATATTAAAGTTTTGTGATTGCTCTCAAGCTCCAACTAGGTCTATTTTTATTTTGAAGACACATACACATACATAAATATATGTTTATAAACAGATCATCAGGTCCTACAACTCTGTGAATACTTGTGACAACTTCATTGTCCATTTTATTATTTCATAAACATATTGAGCATGCTTTCCATTTGTTTCCCCTAAAGATAATTCTTGTATAATTTCCTTTTGCTATTGACATCTCAATGATTTTCTGAACATGAGGTAGTGTTTTGACCTGAACTTTTAGTTTTCAATTAAAACTAACTTCTTAGAAAGGTCAATATTGAGTGTCCTCTATACGCCAGACTACCCAATGGAAATACTTTTCCAGAACTGGAATTCCAGAGAAAAAAGGGATGATAGAATCCTGCAATAATATGGTCACATGTTGATACTTAAACATAAATAAAACAAAATAAAAAGGCAGACACATTATGTTAATGAACGTGTAAGGGATAAGAAAAAAAGGTCAAGCAGGAGGTTATGCATAACACCAAGAGTGATGGGTGAAGCAAGTAAGATATTCTAAGGCACAAGGCAAATGGACAGTCAACAAAGGTTAAGTTCAAAGAAAACAGATACATGATTAGCATCTTGGGATACCATGCTAATAAAATAAAAGAACCCTATATTCCTATGCAGAAAGTTAAAGGGAAGTTCAGGTTCAGAATAACATGACTGAAAGAAAAGAAAATCTCTTGGGGAAAAGAGCCTGCAAAACAATGGCAAATGCATCTGGCATGAATTCTGATAGTGTTCTTCCAGAGGATTTGGAGATACAATCTGTTATGGTTTAAACATGAGGTGTCTCCTTAAAGCTCATGTTGGGCAATGCAAGAAATGATCCGGTGAAATGATTGAGTTGAATGCCTTAACTTAATCAGTGCATTAATCAAGTTCAGTGAATGTGCCAGGTGATACCTGTAGGTAGGCAGGGTGTGGCCAGAGGACTTAAGTCACTAAGGGCGTGTCTGTAGGGTATATATTTCACCCCTGTCAGTGCAGCGCTCTCTCTCTCTCTCTCCTTCCTGGTGGCCATGTCCTGAGCTTCTTTCCTCCACTACACTATTCCACCATGATGTTTTGCTTCACTTGGGCCCAGAGCAATAGAGTTGTCTATGGACTGAGACCTCTGAAACCCTGAACCCCAAATAATCTTCATGTTAGTTCTTTTGATCACAGCAGTGAAAAAGTTAACTACAACAGAATCCAAAGCATCATTAATACTGAGGAACTAGGTTTGGGGCATATAGAAGGCAATAAATTCAGGACCATTTATGCATATGCACCCTTACAGAGATTTTTCCTGTCCATTGCAATTGCAGTTGTTCCTCAGTGTCTGAGAGGAATGGATTCCAGAAATTCTCCCCCATGGTACTCAAATCTCAAGATGCTCAGGTATTTTGTGTGTGTGTGCGTGTGTGTGTGTGTGTATAAATTTCATATAACCCATACACATCCTTCCACACATTTAAATCTACTATGAGATTCCTAACCTGCAAGACCAATTCTTAGAAACCAGCAAGGGGCAATGGGGGATTAAGAAAGAAAGAAAGAAAGAAAGAAAGAAAGAAAGAAAGAAAGAAAGAAAGAAAGAAAGAAAGGAAGGAAGGAAGGAAGGAAGGAAGGAAGGAAGGAAGGAAGGAAGGAAGAAAGAAAGAAAGAAAGACAGGCAGAAAAAGAAAGGAAGGAAGGAAGGAAGGAAGGAAGGAAGGAAAGAAAGAAAGAAAGAAAGAAAGAAAGAAAGAAAGAAAGAAAGAAAGAAAGAAAGAAAGAAAGAAGGAAAGAAAGAAAGAAAGAAAGAAAGAAAGAAAGAAAGAAAGAAAGAAAGAAAGAAAGAAAGAAAGAAAGAAAGAAAGAAAGAAAGAAAGAGAAAGAGAGAAAGAAAGAAAGAGAAAGAGAGAGAAAGAAAAAAGAAAGAGAAAGAAAGAAAGAAAAGAAAAAGAAAGAAAGAAAGAAAGAAAGAAAGAAAGAAAGAAAGAAGGAAGGAAGGAAGGAAGGAAGGAAGGAAGGAAGGAAGGAAGGAAGGAAGGAAAGAAAGAAGGAAAGAAAGAAAGAAAGAAAGAAAGAAAGAAAGAAAGAAAGAAAGAAAGAAAGAAAGAAAGAAAGAAAGAAAGACACATAGATAGAAAGCTGAGACCAGGTGAGACATTATCCTCTGATGGAGGAACAATTACTGAGAGCTAGCTTAGCACGTTTATTATATAGGTTTTATCATCAAATCGGTTTCTGCCAGACAGTTTCTTCAAAGCAGGCAGTCTTGAAGTTCAAAGGAGTTGCAAGCAATTATAATGATCTACTTGCACTTATAATTCTATGTCTGGCAGCTAATTTCCAAACTCTGGATCAAGACTGATTGTTCCATGACTTGCACAGAACTTCCTCAAGTAGGGTTTCACCAAAGGAACTGGGCAATCTTGTCCTGAAAAATTACACAGACAGTTCTGGGGCAGTCAGAGACCAAATCACAGCTCTCTATACCTTATAGCACTTAATGTCAATTTTGGACAAGGCCCCAAAAGCACAAGAAGCAAAAATAAAAATATACCAATATAATTTAATCAAATTAAAAAGCTTCTGCATAGCAAAACAAAAAAACAACCCTTAGAAGGCAGAGACAACCTATGGAATGGGAGAAAACATTTGAAAACTGGATTTCTGATAAGAGGTTGACATCTAAAATATATGAGAACTCCAAAAACTTAATAGCAAAGAAACCAGAAAAAATTAAATAACAAGCATTAGAACCAAATAAACAGTTATCAATTAAGACATACTAATGGCAAGCAGGTATATGAGAAAAAAATCAACATCAGTAGTTACTTGGGAAATTAAAATCAAAGAACATAATATGATATTATGACATTCAGGTAAGAATGTCTGTTATCAAAAATACTAAAGGTAAAAAGTGTCAGTAAAGATGAGGGAAAAGGGAACCTTCACAAACTTCTGGTGGAAATGTTAATTAGAATAAACAATGGAAACTAGTGTAGTGGTTTCTTAAAAAATTAAAAATAGACCTATCATAAGATCCAGCAATCCCATTAATAAGTATATATCAAAAACAAATGAAATCAGTATGTCAAAGAGGTGTCTTCACCTTCATGCTTATTACAGCATTATTCCCAACAGCTGAAAAATGGAAGTAATTGAAGTGTTCATCAGTTGATGAATGGATAAGTCTTTTATGAATCAAAGCTATATAATACCTACTGCTACTTCTAGATATCAAATGTGCCAGTGATATTCACCATTATTGAGCCATTTTTAGGGCACCATTTCTCAAAGACTGGAATTGATTCTTGAAGTAATAAGATTCTCAATCAACAAGAAAGGAGAACTACTCTTCTAGACTGTGATTAAAATGTATTTCCAGATATGGTTACCTTCCTTTCCCCAGGGCTTTACCTGCATCACCCTCTGAGGTTTACAGAACGTTTTAGCTCTCAACACAAGGATGTGCACAAAATCACATTGAACAAGAGACACGATTTACATAAAACATTATATGGGCACATGCTTTTGGGATCATTTTAAGGATCTGTGAATCTGGCCCATTCTCTTATTTAAAGGTTCAGGTGTATTTCAAGCCTTGATATCACTTTGGTACATTGGAATGGGCTATAGTGGAATCTTTTATAACATGGAAATTAGAAATTTTAAGCCTAACCAGGGCTTTTTATCACATGAAATTTAGGATGAATATACATTTACTAGCACAGAAGTGAATCTCCCAATCTTATCATATATTAAGCTGCTAGTTTGTGTGTCTGATAGAGAAATAAAATGCTTGTTGAAGGTATACATAAGGTACCATCCTCCAAGAACTCTACTATTTCCCAGTATTTACTTTGTCCCTGAGTCCTCCACCATAGAGACCCAATCATATGTTGATACAAGTTGAGACTCTCTGTTTTTACACATAATGCAACGAAGAATAAAATTACTCTTGTTTAACATAGGGAAAATAAACCTTGTGATGAATTTTAAGTAGCTTAGTGGAATTGATTTGCATAGATTGAAATCCTATTCCATTTTATCAGATACATGATGTTCAAGAAATTATTTCACTGTTTATATGTCAAAAAGGGAATGTAACTCAGAAGCAGAGTGTTTGCCAAGATATGTATGAGGCTCTGGGTTCAAGACCCAATACTGAAAAAAAATAAGGATAATGAAAACTACTTATTTTAAAATATTATGAGTATTAAATTAGAAAATTTGTGAAAATCATATTGAATTTTCTGGTATTTTTGCAATTCTAAGAAAATGTTTACTTTTATATTAACAATATAAATTGATGCTATCCATATTTTTGGACTTGGGTAAATGTAGACTTATGCTTTCAGCACCCACTTTCTCTTTTTGATCATTAAAGATCACCTCAAACTTTCCTTGAATTCTGTCTACCCCAATCTTAGATGAAGTGGAGACTTAATGTCTTTTCTGCTCTACAAAATTCTGTTGGGTTATTAGGAAACTAATACAAAGGCCACTGATACGGATTCTCTTGGTATTAATTTTATTTTAAGGACAAAAGAAAAATAATTTTAGAAGGATTAGTATGCATCATTGACCTAGCAGTGAGATAATCCAGAATTTAACAATTATGTAATCCAGGACCCACTTTCTCTTTCCAGGTATCTAGATCCCTTGTCAAGTACTTTTTCAGAATTCACAAACAAGTGACTTTATAGAGGCTTACTCATAAGAGCAATTGCTTCACTCAAATTCATTCCTATTAGTCTTCATGGAATCAGGCAGATGTCTATCTCTACCAAAATCATTCTTTCAAAAAAGAGAAAAATCTATTTTGCTTTTGATATTTTCTTCTATGGACACTATATATTTTACTAGTTTTGTAACTTTTTGACTTATGATATTTTATTTTTTTCTCATCTCCTTTATTTGACCATTGTTTCTTAGAAGACCATAACTAAATCATCTGTTTTCCCCAAAGTAGTGTTTAATCTACAATTCATGCTATGTGAATGCTTAAATAACTGAATTCAATTCATAATATCTTTCATAAACTATTTTGCAACATATTTTATATTTGCACACTTTTTAACATTGCCATATAGAAAAAAATATCAGTATTTGCTAAGGTTGGCAAGATGCACTAAAGATATTTTCTTTTATATGAGTATCAAACTGCTATCATAAATTAAAAGCCAATTTGCAATTTACCATCACATATTTCAAAACACAGCAACGTTTATATGATCTTTAGCTTGTGTATCAACTGCTCCAGTGAACTGATTAGTATAATTTCTTATTTATATCCTTTATAACAATGCATGAAAATATAAGACATCTAAAGATGGTAATTTTGAATATAATTTCTTGATGTTATATATTTCTTAAATATTTTCCTACTAATATGCCTATAATTGGCACTGATACAGACATAACTGTGATAGACACTCTCTGAATGACCTCAAATTAGTCGAAACTTATAAAATCTCTACTCTTGAGAATATTAACACTAGGGACTTGCTTTCAACCAATATAAACAAATAGAGGACAGTGTATGAGAGTCGGCTACAGTGCTAATATGTGCCCCAAATCTGAAGGTGGCTTTTCAGTCAGGCAATAGATCATTTAGAAAAGCATTATAAAAAGTCTAGATCTCCATTAACAAACTGCAAGAAGAAATTTGGATGTTAAGGTGCTGCCATTGGAAGACGTGAGGAACATATTGTTAGAAATTGGAGAAAGAGTTCCCAACTAATATAGTGGAAGAACATTTAAAATATTTTTCCCTGTTCCTCTGTGGAAAACAGAAGTTATAATGAATTTGGTAATATAGCTAATCAGACTTTCAAGCAAAGTTTAGAAGATGGGGTTTTGTTTTTCTTGCTATTTATGGCAAAATCAAATAAATAAAAACAAATCTAGTGAATAGGCATAAAACAATAAAATAGAGCTGGATTGTTTTGAAAATTATCAGCTTCTCCAAGCAGTAAACTATGTTAGAATTAAACGATTCATCATTGTCAGAAAAGTATGCTTTAGAGAAAAGACTAAAGGTAAGACTGTATGACTATAATGTTTTGCTAAAGTCTCAGAAATGCCAAAGGTCAGAGTATTTTGTCACACAAACGAATTATCAAGAGATCATGAGGGAGACTTTCACATCTTATCATTCAAACCAGTCTCTAGGAAATTTAAAGGTATAGTCCCTCAGCTATCTCTAATAGAATAAAAAGACAGAATGAAATCCATTGAAGGCCCACAGATTTCCTATAAAAATCACTCAGCAAAACCTGAACTGAACTAAAAAGGAATAGAGAACATGCACAATTAAAGAAAATTCCACAAATTCTTATGCCAGAAACAAATTCTCAAGACATAAGCATTGGTAAATTTAATATAAAAAGGAAGCTCCAATCAACAGATGAAACTGAAAATGCAGAGGACATTGCTGAGAGACATGGATGAGTTTTTCCAGTTGATTTAAAAACAATCAATTTAGCTAGCAGTATAATAGCAGTGCTTAAAATCAGAATAAGATATATTTCATGTCTGTGTAAATATAGCAAAATAGATTTTACTATCAAGTATAACAACATCAATAAAAAAGAAAATAAATAAATAAATATATAAAATTTGCCATGAACCAGTAACTCATTTTTGCCTTCTTTAGTTTTAGAATTGTCATTTCTTCTGCTAACATCCTATTCTTGTCCCATCATTATATGTTGGGTGTGTTTTTTGACAAGTTAATGAGGTACATAACTGCGTAAATACAGAGGAATTGTGCAAAGAAGCAAAGGTCAAGACTGATATTGATTTTATTTATGGTGAATAGTTCAACTTTATACTGAGGGTAGCAGATAACTCTGTGAACATTGATGAAGCATTTGTATTTTAGTGCTGGAGTTAGTCAATAGGCACATTTGCATACTCTTAAATTGGTTAATATTAGATAAAATGCAAAATTATGCTCTCAGCTGATTCATAGCCATATGTGTCTCATGACTACACATTAGACAGGTAATTTATCAAATATGTTCATCATGACAAATTCTTTTGCACACAAGTACTCTACAAGAGTAACTATAGCTTCGAGGTAGAGATAGAATGAAAACGGCAAATTAAAGGAATGTAGGGAGTTGAAATAATCCTGTTGAGAGATTGTTATGAAAGTGTCAATTGAAAGAAAAAGTACTAAAAATTCACAATTGACTTAATGAATATTTAAATATTGAGAATAGAGAGAAAGAATAATTAAAATGGGACTTCTGCTCAATAAATCTAAATGATACTTATTTGTATCATAGGCTTGTTTTGTACTTAAATGATAATATGAAATGAAAAATATGTGTTTCTATTTTTGCACATTAGACAAAAATTCTCTACACTTATTTTTTCACTTCCTAAGCAAAGAGACCTGGAGGAATTAATGTTCCTTTTATTTTCTTGTTCCTATTATTTCCTTTCTCATGAAAAGACCCCCACATATATTTCTGGAATGAAAGATAAATAAGAGAAAAATGGATCTTACTAAATTGGGATTTTTATGAAATAACACAATATTCATGTGTTACATATTATTATTATTTGTTTTGCCACTCTTTAGTTACTAAGTTAAAATGTTCAGCATAAAAGAAAGAAATCTTTTTGGATTTTCTGTCAGGTACTATGTATATATAGCAGAGGGTGAGAAAGAAAGTTCTTTCAGGTAAAAATGTTGATCAAGCTTATTAAATGAGTAGAGGAGAAGTATTTTTCAGCCTTATAAGTTGGTAAAGTGCTTGCCTCACATGTACTAGGCACTGGGTTCAATCTCCAGGACCACCAAAAAAAATGCTTTCTGAAAAATACTGAAGTATCAAGGACTTTTAGAGAGTAGTTATTCAATTTCTGAAGGAATATTTGTCTGAAGTGTGAATATTTTCCTTAAATGTAAACAAAATAAGGAAGATGTACATCTTTGCTACTATCGTTATTATATTTGGAGTTTAACTGTGCCCAAAGTAGTTTGGTTTTTGTTTGTTTGTTTATGTGAAGTACCCGGGCAAATAAATTTGTATAGTACTTCTTTCTGATGTTGTTGGTCTCTTTATTTCTGGGTGAAATTCTGTCCTCCTATATACGCTAAAATACCACCTATTACCTTACTGCAATTTTTTTCCATTGTAAATTGTACAAAGATGTTTGTTTTGCCCAAATTCTAAAAAAAAAAAAAAAACCCTTTAAAATGTAGGTTAATTAATTTAAATTTTTGGTTGATTTTAATTAGATAATTTGATCATTTACCTTAACTATGAACTTGCGCCTCACTTATGGAAGACTTAGAAAACCCCGACCTAGGTATTTTTGGTTAATGAATTATTTCACTCTCATTGTTCCTATGTTTTCCTTTCCTGTTCACTTTTTTCCATCACTGATGCTGTTTCTGGAAGCCCAGTCCAAGGATAGTGACTGAACCCTGTTGGCTGGATTTCGCTTTATAAATAGGCAAAGAATAGAAAAATAGATTTTATGCAGTTTAATCGAACTGGGGAGAGGCAGCTAGATTGCTCTTCCTAATAGACATAAAGGCTCCAGTGATACACTAGGTAGGTCTAGCCTGCCTGGGATGGATAGGCTGGGGAAAGCAGCAACCTCTATTCTCATTTTCCTTTGTGTACCACTAGTTGTTTTCCTCGATGATAGATCTTCATCCTTTACTCTCGGCACCAGGGAGTTACTGTCTATTTCAGAGGGGCTCCCAAATTCAGTCTGTTTCAATTTTCTAAATTTTCTTTTCTCATGACATTCTCATATGACATTCCACATCACAGTCATAATATTATTAATGCCATGACAATAGTTTAGGTGTAATAAAATCAGAAGTATCATTTGAAATCGAATCACATTAATGGATTTTAGATTATCCATCAATTGTTTGAAGTCTGTACCAAAGAAAATAGTGCATCTTTCCCTTTATTTACCATTTGATATTGTACAAATTTCTCTCATATTGGCTAATCAATATATTATGTCTTTATCATTTGTAGAAAGCATAAGATCTTTTGTGAATACAGATATATGCAATATAGACTATTCTTTGTTTCTCTAAAACTATTATTTTTAAATCATGTTACTTTCTAATATATTGCTCTTGTTTTTACTCTCCTCTTCAAAATGCCCTTAAATCTTGGATTATTAACAATAAAAGCATAGAATTGTATTAAACAACTGATAAACTACACCAAAAATACAGGTGAAAAAATGTTATGTTTAAAGGGTGTATTATATTTTGGGGGGCAGTGTACCAGGAATATAACTAAGGGGCAACTCAATCACTGAGACACATCCCCAACCTTATTTTGTGTTTTATTTAGAAAAAGGGTTTTACAGACTTGCTTAGTGCCTCACTGTTGCTGAGGCTGGCTTTGAACTGGCGACACTCCTACCTCAGACTCTTGAGCCACTGGGTTAAAGCGTATATTATAATCCGGGTTATTTTAGACTCAAAAAGGTAAATGTTGATGCTTAGAATTACTATTAGAAATTTAAAATGGAAACATGCTATAAATATACACCCTGGTTAAAAGATTTCTCATCAAAATTTCTCCAACAAAATACAGCACAGAAAAACAGAACTATTAGTATCTATAATGCATAGTCAGCATTTCCTGTTTCTTTTCCTTTCACTTTCATGTTTTTCCAACCTTCAATACTTGAATTTTATCTCAACAGTGTTTTAAAAGACTTGTTTGACCTCATATCATGCACCTGAATAAAATTATTGATTTGTTTTTATTTAAGACATTAAGGTGATTGTACTCATTTTTTTAAACAATTAAGGTAAGTACTGAGGGTGTAGCTCGGTGGCAGAGTGGCTGCCTAGCATGTATGCAGTCCTGAGTTTGCTGCAAGCAATGAAAAAATAAATAAATAAATTACATAAAATTCAACATTCTATATTTTTTAAAAAAACAAACTAAAATTACAAAATTCTAACTTGGTATAACTAAAAAGTATGCCTTACACTTAAAAATTCAAGTTATGAAACAGCCTGCTACCTGTTTATTCCCCCTAAATTTCCTTAAGCTGATACTTCTCAAAGTTTTACCTTCAGAATAGTTATAATTCTTTCACTTATTACCCACAGTAGTGTTTTGACCATAAAATGTTGCATTATTAAAATGATTTTTACAAAGGCAAAAATTGCAAATTTATTACAAATTTATTTTTCTTTGGAAGGTCAGTGATCATTCAGTAAGAGGAGGGTTTCCTTATTTCTTCTTTACAATCATGTTAAGTTGAACAGTAACTTTCCTGAAAGGTACATTTAGGGAATTTCACTGTAAATGAGAAAGGAGTAAATTCCTCTCCTTGCATTAATATTTAGGGTTATCTATGCATTCATGAGTGGTAATTCTGGAAATGAAAGAATTGTCCACATTTACTTCTTTCCTCTCTTGAATGTGGAAGAAATTCAAGACCCAGGCCTGGGCTTCTTTGTAAGTGATGCACATGCCTCTGGCACTTTCCTTTTCATTTCCATCCTCTGTTCACCTCTCCACCACTGGGGCCTTTGCTCCTGTGTTCCCATGGTCCCTCCATGTGCATTACACTCCATACTGAATATCCTCTTTTCAAATTCAGATCATTCTCACTCCTTTCCCCAACTTATTTTACACCCCCCAAAAAAGCAGTTTGCATACATTTCTCTCATTGGTGTAGAGTTTGCTAAATTTTTGAAGAAATTCTGATTTAGAGAAGTTATGTGTAAACAATTACTGAAAACACTGATGGAAATTTTTATGTTTGATACGGAAAAATTTGATAAAGCAGCATATTTAAAGATATTATTTCCCAATGAATTTATATTTCCATTAAAACACATTTGCTAATACCATGCACTTCAAACAATAAAAATGTAATAAAATTGCAAAAAGAAAAACAGTGATAGCTGTATAAAATTTATCCACATTGTTTCTAATGTTTATTAAAATGAAATTTTTGAATCTTTTTCACTTTTGAAGATAGTTCTTTTGTAGAGTGTGAAAATGACATGTCTCTTGAATATCATATTAATACTATTCATAGATACTGTGTTAACAACTAAAATTATAATTTGAAAATTTAAATATTCAATAAATAATAGCTTTTATGTTATTGCCATTGGCATGTACCTATCAGTATTTTAAAGAGTAAGGACTAAACGATTTCATATAACAAATATCACTTTCCATAAAAACTGTGAATATTATAAGATATGCAGACTACTTGGGTGGTAATTGCAATGTAGAGAATCACAGTAGTTTATGTTCTCAATGTATTGGGCACATACAATCTTCACTGAGGAAATGACAGATTAATTAACATCAAAAAGAATGAAGAGTAGGTGCATAAAAATCTCTTATTTAAATATGTTCTTCAAAACATATGTCAAAATTGAGATATTTTTAATTTTGGAAGTTTAATAAAATTCATATCACAAACAACATATTTGCTTATTTGCTGTATTATTCCTTGTGCTGCTGACATCTACAGAAATGGGGACACTCCAACCAGCCCTCCTCACTATTAAAATTCTTCTATTGCTGTTATCTACTAACCATCTTTTCAATAATGCTTTCTTTATATTAACCTAATATCCTCGGACTATTTTTACTGGTGACATAAATCCATTATTCAGTCTCTGCTCATCTTCTCTATTTCACAATGTTCTTTTGGTTCTTGTTAGCTATGCTTAAGCCTATGCTGCAATATAAAGGAAACTGATGAAACAAGTATCTTTCATGGAACAAGTATCTTTCCAAAATCCCTCTCTTATTTAGAATACTTTTAGCACTTTTATTGTACTTGAACTCTGTACATTTGTAATCTTAATCATTTCCAGAAAGTTGGTCAAACCTGACAAACTGACACTGTACTTTTATGAAGATGCAAAGAGTAGATAATCAAGACAATCTGTGAAGATACTTTACAGGTCTCAAACTACATCATAGAGAGGCCCTATTATAGGTGCACGAATTAATACAATGTGGGTTTTCAAAATGACAGCTACTGAGACCAATAAGAAAGAATCTATCAATGGCTCATACATTAATCGTTTCCAAAGAGATAATGTTTGTGACACTCCCATGAAGTAGGCAAAGATAATCTTTTCAATGAATTGTGTTGGATAGATACATAAATAATCCTAACCCTAACTTAAAGCCTACATAAAATCAATTTCAGAGAGATTTCTGTCTAAAATGTGAAATAAAAACCAATGAATTTTTTGGAATAATAAATGGGAAGACATGTTTATGTTATTGATATAAGCAAATATTTTAAAGTTAGACTTAACAAGTGCTAAATATAATTGGAAATTGATAAATAATATGTCACTCAAACTAAGAATATCTGTTCATAAAAAGACATGATAGAGTGATGACAACTAAAAAGTGGGTGAAAATATTTCTAAGACATATATCTTACAACCTAGGTGTGGGCCTGCACTATGGTACTTACCTATAATCATAGCCGCTCAGGAGGTTGAGGCCAGAGAATCAGAGTTTAAAGCAGGCCTCAGCAACAGTGAGGCACTAAGCAACTCAGTGAGACCCTGTCTCTAAATAAAATACAGAACAGGGCTTGAGATGTGCCTCAGTGGTCAGTGCCCCTGAGCTCAATCCCAGGTACCAAAAAAAAAAAAAAAAAAAAAAAA
>NW_025999968.1:44675522-44709414 GCF_001458135.2 Marmota marmota marmota | reverse complement strand
TATATATATATATATATATATATATATATATATATATATATATACACACACACACACACACATGTGTGTGTTTTTGTGTGTGTGTGTATGTGTAAAAGGACTGGGGCTGTGGCTCAGTCATTAAATGCCCCTCCATTCAATACCCAGTACCCAAAACAAAAAAATGAAAAACAAAAAAAGAAAAGAATATCTAGAGGAATTCATATGGAAAAGTATATAAAATAAAATTTATTTCTATACATAAGTAATGTGTAATACACAAATTAAACATAAAGAAAGCAATTCCATTTACAGATGCATCAAGAAATACTTAAGTATAGTGTTTTCAATGAGTTCTAGAAAACATTTCTAAAACAAATTTAAGAAGACTTAAACAAATATGAAAATATCTGATGTCCCTGGATTATAAGACTTCATACTCTTAAAATCAAAATACTCCCCAAATTGCTCTAGGGCATCAAAGTAATCAATTAGAAAATTCTAACTTCTCTCTTTTTTTTTTCTTCTGGGTATTGATATGCTTATCCAACAGTTCTTATACATGTCCTTTTGATCTATCAGCTCCTAAACATGTGATAGAGCTGTTTTCCTTCTCCAATCACTTCCTAGTATCCAGTCTTGGACTACTTCCTCTCCAATGTCACTACTCATGTATGTGACAAGGTTCCTACATGTTAATTTTTATTTTATATTTATATTTTATTGCTAATGAAAATGTAGAAAGTGAGGACTGGAAGGCACAGGTGAGTACAGCATTCCAAAACCTCCTGCAAAAGTAATTTGCTTTTGAAAATCAACAAGAAGAATCAGGTCAATGAACTGACAAAATAAAAGGCTAACAGTCATCGGTTTGAATAATAAACAGAAAAATTCAAAAGTTTAATGATCTTCCATTTTGTAAAAAATGTACAAACTGAGCTGTTGAAGGGTCAGCTTACTGTTCTTTACTTTTTATGAGTTGTTTTTCTTACATTTTAAGCCATTTCTTTTGTCTTTTGTCTCAGGGTAGTATACTGCAAAGGTGCTCATTTAATATTTATTTCCATTCTGAAGATAAATTTTCTAATTCAAATAATCAATTGCTATGTATGTTCTAGTATAAATTTCTAAATTCTTAAAGTCTTTAAAATTATGTTATTAATTAAAGTAGTAAATAAAGACTTACATGCATAAATGTGTACATTTCTATGTGATAAAGTGATTAACATTTGAACATAAGTGTATAATCATCACTTGAATTTAAGAAAGATGTGCATTTAAGGGAAGTTTAAAATTGAATTCTGGTTTGAAAAAAAGTTATATATTTTAATAATAATTTATTTATGTAGTTTACACGGATATTGATGTCACTTTAAAGCATTTAGAGTTTAATTTTGTTAAAATATTAAAAAGTCTTTAATTTTCTTTTATCAGAAAACTGGATATTTTAGATGAATATTTCTATAAAAATCAGCTGAATATATGTATACAACAGATAGCAAGGATATTCATAGTAACTACTTCTTATCTCATTAACTCAGGTTTGAGATTTGAGGAAACTAGTACCTTAAAAGAGCATTCATTATGCAAGCAAAGTATTTCAACAAATCATACCATGATTTGTTTTTGGAAATGCTAACTATTAGTGTTTGCATAAATATAATTATTCTTAAACATAGAGTAATATTTTATAAAGCACATCTGTAATGATGTGGTACTTTATTTCTTATATATTCTTTCTGAAAGTAGAAACTTGTGCCTCTTATTCAGAGGCAGAAATAATATTAATTTTCACCCTAAGATGTTTTTTCTCAGGTATTTTATTCCAGCAATGGGAAGCTGTCTGACATCATCAAAGAAAAGGAAATATGAAATAGGTAAGAACAGTAATCTACTACACAGCTGTGGGTTGTACCCCAAAACAACTATTGCAAGATTAAAGAAAAAGAAAAGATTCAAGAAAGAGTGTGATTGCAGGGAAATGGAAGACATTAGAGCAGATTATGCTAAGTGAAGTTAGCCAATACCCCCCCCAAGAAAAACCAAATGCCAAATGTCTTCTCTGATATAAGGGAGGTGATTCAAAATGTGGTAGGGAGGAAGAGCATGAAGAGAAGATTACCTCTAGATAGGGAAGAGGTGGGAGGGAAAAAGAGGGAGAAGGGGGATTGCATGGATGGTGGAAGGAGACCCTCATCGTTATACAGAATACATGTATAAAGATGTGAGGGGGAAAAAAAAAAGAAATGTGTCACATTAGATTGGGTAGAGAGAAGTGATGGGAGGGAGAGGAGTGGAAGGGGGGGAATGGAAGGACAGCAGAATAAAATAGACATTATTAATGCTGTGTGAATATATGTGACTGCATGACCAATGTGATTCTGCAACCTGTACACTCAGAAAAATGAGAAATTATGTCCCATCTGATTCAAATGTATGTTATGTCAAGATCATTATACTGTCATGTGTAACTAATTAAAACAAAAAAAAAATAAAAAGAGAAAGAGTGTGGAAATTATATGTTTTTAAAGGACAAACAAAGAAGCTTAAACTTCACTATGGCTAAGTCACAGAGGGACTTATTTAAAAACAAGCAAGGATATAAGTTGAAAAAGCAAGCATTAGAATATTGAGAAAAGAAACTTAAATAGTAGAAAATGATTCGACCCAGATAAGATAAAAGGACTCCCAGATCTGGAAGTATGTCACATTTATTAAGAAGTCATGCTTTCCTAAAAGTAGAGAGAACTATTATCACATATTATAAATGAATAATCACCTAATTTATAAGTCAATTAGTTTTTTTCGTTGACCTTGGATAAATGGCGATGTTCTACATAATTGTTTTAAAACCTGCTATGTTCTATTCCAAGTATAATTGGAATTTTTCAAAAGGGATCTGAATCTTTAAAATGGTAATTGCTTTAGCAGTGGTTAATTTAACTGAGTTGGTACTCCCTAGGCAATAAAGAGCTTGTATTATAAATAAGATATTGTTTGCCAGTACAACAAATTAAATGGTAATAGGTCATGGAGCAGAGGAGTACTCTGACCTAAACCCAAGTGCTATAAACAGAGTAAGTAGAACTTACAATTAAATCATAGGAGATTCATTTGTGTGTATGCCAAATTCATTCCACTATTGTCATGTATGTAAGAAATAAATAAAAAAATATATTTACTGGATTTGAGTCATCATGATCTTTCTTCTGAAAATGTATCAGTTGTAAATGGAATCAAATTAAAAATACATGGAAAAGTACAAGGCATTACTAGTAAATTATAAATATCATTCATGTTCAATGCACCAGAATTTGAATTTAAGGCTGGCAAAGTAATATATAAATGTATGTATGTCATTGAAAAGACATTAGACAGAATATGACTTGTTTTCTGAGAACACAGTCTACACATTTCATATTATACCAAATGTAGTTAAATTATTGTGCTAATTTTACATGTGCTAAAATATACTAAATGTACTTGCCCAACATTATTTCCCAAGTATCTTTCATATCCTTTTAATTGGTGATAGCATATGCTGCTATACATATAAAAACTAAATTCAATAATTGAATTTTATTAAACCACTGATTCTTAAATTTTTACTTATGTAGTTATATATGACAGTAGAATCTATTTTGACATAGTCCTAGAAGCATGGATTATTTCTTATTCTAATTAGGAGTCCAGTCTTGTGGATGAATGTTAGAGTCTGTAAACAAGTCAACATGGCGCCTGGCATTTTGCCAGAGGGAGTGGTTTGTGAAGTAGCCAGTGAGCCATTAAGTGTGGAGACTCCTTATTGGTTGACTGCTGTATCTAGTTTATGTTAATTAAGATAAGGTGTGTGGAATGTTTATATACCCCTCCTGTCCTACAATAAAGGGCTCCCACACCTGCTGTATCAATGTACACAAGTTGTTCATCACCCCCCGGTTATTTTGCTGCAGCTGGACTGGGGCAGATGGACACAATGTTGAAATACAATGTAGTATATTCATATACATACACAGGAAAGTTATGTCAGATTAATTCCACTCCTTCCTATTCCAGTCATTTTAAACACAATATCTTATTAAAAATAATGATAGTTTCATGTTGTATGTTTAAATTAATAATGTTATAACTTTTAATAGTTGAATAGAAAGTAGATTTTCCACATAACCCATCATGCTTTTACTCCAATTATTTCTATTATTAAAATGTAATATTATCTGATATATTTGTTGCAACTAGTGTACTGATATTGATACATTATTAATTATGTTTTATAATTTGCATGACATTTCACTCATTATGTTGGACTTTCTATGAGCTATGATTCATGTATAATAGCAGGTATCCACTATTATACTCATACAGAATCGTCTTACTACTTTAAATATCTCTTTTTCCCATGTATTTCAACCTCTTTTCTTCACTCTAAAGCCCTGATGAACACTAATATTTTTAATTTCTTCACAGTTTTGTTTTACTAGAAAATTCATGCTCCAGAATATTTGCTGGAATCTGTCCACTCTCACTTTCTCATATATTTACTCTATAGTTGTCTTACATTTATCCCAATTGTCATGTACTTTTGCTTTTCAGATTATTCTCATGAACCTAAAAGTATACTATTTGTTTAAATATTTCTAAATTTTATTCAAACTGCTTACTCGAAAGTTACCTAGACTTTTAAAGGGAATGGCTTATCTCAAGAAGCTTCAAAATGCCAATACTTCACAGTCAGGAGTCACATGATGCTGTTGCTACAAAGTAACAATGGGCTTTGTGGTTACCTGCTGACATAAAGTCACCTGTGCTTTATGAAATAATTTCATAAAATTGCAGAATGGGAAAAAAAAATAGAACTAATGTTTCTGAGAGAAGCAGCTATTTGATCCAAATAGAAAAATAAAACTTCTGTGTTTGTTCAAATGTACAAGTTCAAATTGCAAAGAAAACAGTTTATCAAGAGTCGTTGTATTTGTAAATAATTTGGAAAATTTAGTCATTCCAAAATGCAGGATTGATTTCATTTGTGTTGAAAAAAAAAGTTATAACACCAATTGGAAATCTTGTAAATCAGATGTCCCACCCTAGTTCATAAGTGAGTATAAAATTTGCTTTATAATTTTCATGATTTAACTGATTGGGGTAAAAAAGACTTTTAAAGCATATTTGAGCTATAAATTTTAAATATACCATTTTATCAGTCCCAATGTAATTTAATATTATCAGTTGGCCATTTTTTGTAGGTGATTATTATAAAAAATACGTTCATGATCTAGTAAAATATATAAAGAATGAATTAAATATAAAAATAAACTGAATGTAACACATTTCATTTGTTCTTTCATAACAATCAAAGAAGCAGTGTTTCTGTTTTAATGCCTTATATGAAAGTATAGACACTGGCTCAGGTCTATTGCCATACTAAATGGCAATGTAAATATTAGAACTCCATTTTGTTTTCTAAAATATGCTTTTAAAAAGCTGCACATTTATGATATGAGTATCTCTTGAGATAATAAAAGACATTAGGAAAGCAAAAATGTGAGATACAAAGCACCTAGCTTATTTTGACAAGGCTGACTGTACAATACCCAATTCTTATTTCATAAATATTTTGTTTTCTATTTCTAAGACAATTTAAAGTAGATGTATAACATTAAATATAAGATATAATTAAATATCTTAGGTTCTTAAAATTAAGAATAAAATAACCACCTGAAAAATTATCTAAATTGAAGTCTAAAAACTGCAAGAGGAATAGGCAACTGGTCATCTTAGGAGATTGAAAGAAGAGGAAATAGATTTCTGTGTAGGGTGGAAACTGCATTGTTCTAAAATTAAGTAAACTTAACAGAGTTTTCTATTGGAAAACTATTGACAGACATATATAAAATCAAATTGAATTGTGCAATCTTTGATCTTAACATGTGGAGAACAAAACATTCATTTAATATAGGAATGTTCAAGGTTCCTCCTTGCTTCTTAACAAAATTTGTAGCTATTTGAAATGAACAGTCTATTGTATTTTGATGATATTTTCCTAATGTTCTTGCCTTTCCAAAAATCAAGCAAACAAAAAAAGACATAAAGTAAGTTTTAACTGTTTTTTTAATAGATTTAGTGTATGTTGCATATTTCAATAGAAATATTTTATTTAGAAGAAAATGGTAAAAGTAAAATATAGATGATATATGATTAGGAAAAATAAGAAAGTAGAAGTCCAATTTTCTTTAAAAGGATAACATTACAAATATATTTTCATACATTTAACAATAATATCATTTTATTTCATGATTAGTTGTTTTGTACTTGATTATCCATGCAACTTAAATTGTATTGGGCATGCATCCAAAGTTTGGAAAATTAACTATACCTTTTCTGTTTATTTTTATTATTTTTTATTGCAGTGCTGGGGATTGAACCAAGGCTCTAAAATATGATAGGCAATACTCTATCTTTAGATATTTTATACATATCTGAAGCATTCATAAAATAGTATAAAATAAATACATTTCTTCTTTTTTCTTTCTATATGTACTAGTATACAAGTACATAAAGGAATGATTTCACTCAAGTGTGAGTAAAATATCAAGTGTGTTATTCAAAATAAAAAGTAAAACATTTTTAACATCTGTGGAGTTTGTAGAGTGGAATGACTTTATTAGTGATATCCATTTACCTAATTGCCTTTGGCATTTTATTAAATATTACAATTAATACAAATTCAAAATGATAGTGTCCAGCACTTTATCCATGAGAAGGACATTTTTCTTGGCTTTAGATATTAATGACAATGAAGAATTCAACACATGAAAAAAATGTGTTAATGAGGCAGTTGTGCTTTACTAAGTTTCAAAAACTTACAAATAACTAAAGTCTTTATGGATCAAATAAAATAATAAAAAAATATAAGAGTGACTTTGTTTCTGACTCTTCCTTTATCTTTTTAAATTTTGAAGTACTCCTTGTCTATGAAATGTCTTTTTTTTTCCTTTGTGACATCATTCCACTTTTATACTGGGTTACATTTTTCTGTATTTTTTTTTAAGAATTCTTACTATAGGAAATACATTACTATATCTCATAAATAAAAAAATTCTGTTCTGATTATTTTTGTTTATGTTTTTGTTTAACAGCTCATTAAAAAGTATGTGATTTACTGTCCATTTACTCTATGATCTTTCATATTAATATATTTAGGTAGGTCTTCTCCATTCAGTCTGTATAATCTAATATTTAATTCTAATATCATTATAAACAATATTATTTCTGGTTGTCACAATTGCCAACAAATGGAAAGGAGTATAAAAGATTGGTGGTTTTTTAGTATTTGAAAATTAAAGACATGATATGATCCAGTAGTATGGCCTTAAGTAGGTAAATGATGACTTCCCCTTTTTATCTATAATGAAGAATCATCTTTTGTGTCTCTTAGTGACTAGCATCACAGGTGGCCTTTTCAGATCTATAGGCTATAGACTCTGCAATTATTTTAGATTCACATCAAATAACCCTCCATATGCTCCCCAGCCTTGTCATCTTGTCTCATTTAAATTACTATTAAATACTAATCCCTTTCGTGATTCTATGTTATCACATTGCTATTCTCATTGCATAGAAAGTCTTTTAATTCCAGTTTCCTTTAGTTAAATCATCTTGACCATGTAGAAATGTTGAAAGGAAAGAGCAATATAATGAATCATTATAGAAGGTTCTTCAAATAGAAAGATACCTAATTAGTTAAAACCTCTCATACTTGAAATACTCATTATATATTCAAATGTAATTGGTTGATGAAAGGCATTTGTCTCACATTACATATTCACAGCAGTTAGAATTCAAGTTCTAATGTCAAGGACCAAAGAAACTACTTATGCATAACAGGAAACACAATTTAATACTGAAGAAACTGATAATTGGAAGAAGACTTTCATACCAGCATGGCCAGCCTGACTTTCTTGGGATGCCAAAGAGATATTGTAAAATTATTTTTCTCTATTGTACCAAATTTCTGCCTTAAAATCTACATGAGCATAGAAACTGGTTTATGTTATCTTTTCCTTTCTTTTTTTTTAAGTTTTTGTGTCAATTTATTGAGGGACAATTAACATACAGTACAATTTGCCAATTTGTGTGTCTCTGTGGTTCTGGGGATTGAACCCAGGGCCTTATGCATGCAAGGCAAGCACTCAACTGAGCTATATCCCCAGCCCCCAAACTGGCTTATGTTACTGAGGCATTTTCTTCAAATATAGTCAGAGAATATTGATCCCACACAAACACTGAGACATTTTTAACAAAAAGGACATCCCTTTTCGTTTCTTGTTTCATAGGTAAGGTTGATTTCCTTATCTAACTTTAAGCACTAATTAAATATGTGTATTCACTCACTGATATATTTTATTTAAGTTGCTTAAAATCCCTTCAACTTCTAAAAAATATTAATTATACTTTATCAATTCTTCCTATATATTTGTTTCCAATTTCAAATAATTGTATTTAAAAAGAAATATTTTATATTAAAATATATTTTTTAAATCTTTTCATTAGAGGCCAGTATGGAAGCCAATTAGTGACGTCTCTCTGAATATGGATAAAGGGATCCAGGAGTATTTGTATATGTAATTTGTGTAGGTTTTAGGTTTGGAGGCAACACTTTCACATGCTTGATCTATTGTGTTTGGTTTCTAGAGCAGTATTAATACGGTAACACAAACTGGATGGATTATATATCATTTAGTTTCACAATTCTAGAAGGTAAAACCCCAAATCATGAAATTTCCAGGATTGGCTCCTTCTGTGGACTGTGAGGAGGAATCTGTTGTTGCTCTTCTCCCTGAGTTTTGGAGAGCTTCAGATAGTCCCTAACTTGTAGATGTGTTTTACATTATCTTCACTCTATCTTCATTTTTACAAGGATATGAATCATACTGGATAAGGACTCTCTCAGTGATTATAAATTTATTAATCTAATAATCTGCATAGATTCTTTAAAGATTCCCAGTAAGATCACATACATAGGCACCTGGTGTGAGGACTTTAATATCTTTTTTGGGATCACATGTGTCAGGTATGTAATCAAACATTTTGTATTTTATTACCTTTGTGGTTGAAAAAAAATAAGATTATAGCAGTTTAAGATTTCCTATTGAAATGGAAATTCCAATTGATTTATAGTGTTAAAATTCTGATTAAAGAAATAAAAACCAATTCCTTTAGTTTAATAAGTGAGTAAGATCTGGGATTTAATTATATGAAAACCAGCTTGTAGTAATTGTAGAATATAATCTTTTTTCCCCATTCAAATATATGCTTAGTAATAAAATAAAATAATTCCTATGCTGGCTCATTAAATACTAAAGATTTCATTGCATTGAAATAATATAAATTGTCATTGCATAACTGATTACTTTTGAATAACATGAATCAGAAAAACACATCCATAAAACTGAGGAAGTGCCAAGCACATCTGGTACTCACTATCAGCGAACACCAAGTAACTAAAACTTGAGAGAACAGGAGGATGGAGAGAAAACAAACAGATTGCAGGGAGCCAGAAATATACCATCTTTGTTGAGGATTGTTTCTCTAAATCTCGGGATAAGGCATAAAGCTCAGGAGAAAGAAGAAAATTAGATCTTGAAATGTTGTTATAAGAGGCAGTAAAATGTTGTTTTTATAAGTAATAAGGCATACAAGATGTGATGGACAGGAATTCTGGAAGAAAAAAAATATCTCAGAGAAATAATTCCAGAATTCTAAATGCTTTAATGCTCTAGGTCATTGGTAAATCCTAAAAGAGATGGGAGTGAGAGGTCAACAAATCTATCAGAAAGCAATTTCTAAGTGACTAAAATTCTAAGCCCTTCCAGTAATCTTATGTTTCAGGGACACTAAATTGGACTGCAGTATGGGTGAGAAGAAAGAACAGCAATTACCAGACCACGTTCAGATGAGACTTCAGAAGGGCTATTCCCTAAATTTTGAACCAAAAAGGGATACATCCCACAACACATGCTCAAAAAACTCGAGGCTGTCTGTTGAGAAGACAGCATACTCTTACTTTAGCTTTCGTCAAAGAGCATTTTTTTCTTTCCTCAAGAAAAAAAAAATGAAAATATCTAAAGACTTATAATTTTTTAAATACAGAGTATAATATGCAATTTTAAAAAATCTTATTATTAGCATGAGCAAAAATCAAAACACTAAAAACAAGAGAAAACCAACAATTGAAACAGCTCTACAGGTTATCCAGTAATTAAGTCATCAGACATGGAATTTAAAACAAATTTATTATATTCAAATATGTCGAAACTACTAATAGCAAGACCAAGCATTTCACCAGAGAAACTTAAGACTGCATTTTGTGTCTGTTGATTTTGAGTGACTCCTGGTACAAGACCAGCAGGGATTGAAAAGTTACTATTTTGACAAGGATAATTGGCCTTAGCCACTATACATATGTAGCTCAGTTGTTATGTGACTATGTAATGGAGCTAGAGTGGAATAGATAATAACTAATTAAGACAATTTATGATATTCCCATGTGCAGTACTATCTGTAAATGAGCATGGATAACAAAGCCTAATGAAAATATGGCAAACAATCTTTTAGAAGAAAATATCTGAGTCAATCAAAATAGCAAGCCACTTTGATTAACAGAAGTGTTAGCTAACTGGAATATGGAATTACAGTGGGATATAGAAGATGAAGATCAAATATATCAAATATAGACTCACAACCAACTCTGTCAGTAGACCTAAGATTTGCTCCATTTACCTCTTCCATAATTATTATACAAATTACAATCAAATAAAATCTTTCTAAGGCTTAGCCAAGATGGACTATGCCTCTTGGGAGAAACAATTCTGTGAGTGTTGTACTATGAACAATGTTGGTTGAAATCATTTACTAGGCTTCCCTTTATCAAATGGCATAACCATTTCCCAATCTCAGTTATTGTCAGCAAATAAAATTTATAAATGTTCTTTTTTCCATAACTTCCAGAATTATTTTTTTCTGTGTGCAGTGTGTACTCCAGAGGTTGAATAAGACATTGGTCTGTAGTTAGTCTTTAGTTGACCTGAGAGTTTTTCTTAAATCAATTCTTCTCCCCTTATTATTTGATAATTCCTCTCCCAAATGTATGGACTATAGCACTAGAGAATATTACACAACACCTCTTCCCAACTCTTTCTAATATCCTTGTATCCTTGATATAAAATTCTGACAGACTAACATCTTTCAAGAATATAAACAATATAAACAAAATGTATGATAATAATATTTATTTATTTAATATATAAAAGTTATTACAGATGAACTGGATTTCCACTAGAATTTAAGAATTAATTAGTATTAAAAACAATACCTATGATTACATCAATGGAACAAGAAATATGATTATTTCAATAATTAGATGAATTAATAATTTGACCTGCAGAAACAAAAATTACGCATATTCATCCTAAATGTTCAAAAATGGGCTAAATACTTGAACATTCTTCTCAAAGACATGATTGTCATAATACATGAATTCAAGGGTATACAGTATTACTGGACAACAGAAAATGAAATTAAACATTTTAATATACTAAAACATCATACTGGTTAAAATATTAAAAATGTTTAAATGAAAATTTTACTTTTACATAAGAATGCAGAGAAACTGGTACATTCATAAATTATTCTTTGGAATTCAAAATATATGAAAACTTTGAAAATCATTTGTCCTTGTCAATTTGACTTTTGTGTACCCTATAATTCAGTAGTTTTGCTTATGGATACTTATACAACAGAACATCATGCCTAGGTATATCATACATATAATAATTAAAAAATATTAAAGTAGCATTATCAGTAATTGACAATATCAGGGAAGAAAATAATCTATACTAGATGTATTATTAATAAAATGGAATGGTGTTAAAAGTGAAAATTAACAAACTGTTAACAAAAATGTAGATAAAACTGACAAATAACAATATTAATATTGGAAGCCAGACATGAAAAGGGGATAATTGTAAAGTCTCAATCTTTTAAATTTGCTAAGAGAAAAACTAAGACTGGTGGAGGTAGCAATGAACATTAGGTTGAGTGTGACTGGAAACCAGGATGAGGGAGAGTTTTTGGATATGAGTAATATTCTATATTTCTGAATTTTGAAACTTTTTGGGTATAAACTGTAATTAAAAGAGTTTAGTCTTAGAAGCAGAACCTAGAATATATTCCCTAAACACAGTGCAGTTAAATTAGAATCAAACATACACACATAAGAGTGTTTGACTTCTGTTTAAATATAATAAAGAACTAAAAACAAATAATGGAAAATATTTTGAGCTGAATGAGAGTTAAATTCTTAATAGTAAAATACTGTGGGATATATATCAAACCATGCCCTTATAGCTTTCATATGATGTGTTAGAAAAGAATAAAAGACTGAAAATAAAAGATTTCAAATTCTTCTCAAATAGTGAGTGAATAGCAAATAAAACACCAGGAAAATGAAAGAGATGGCAAGAAAATGGGCCTATAGGACGGAGTGTTAGGTTTACAAAAAGTCCTAATACTTAAAAATATTTAACACCTGGAAAAAAGTACAGAATATAAGAAATATATAGAAACAGATAATAAATGTATTCAAGATGAGATAGCCAAAAATGCAGAAAGAATGAAAAATACTCAAAAATTCATATCATTCTTAAGGAATTGGAGGGGAATGGTGTTTCATAAAGATGACCACAAAAGAAAAGGACCCTGATTTCTCATCCCATTGTTTGTTTCCCATCATCTTTTCCTAAAGCCCTAAGAACATTCATTGAGATCCTAAAATTTCATGTATGTGGTGATTAGAAAAAAATCATTACCAATAAATTGAAATTATACTGTATCAGGGTTCAAGTGGATGTATATTACCCGCAAGGCACCTATTTGAGATGAAGAATAATGTAAGAGCTGGGGTTGTGGCTCAGTGTTGGAGCACTTGCCTAGCATGTACAAGGCCCTGGGTTGGATCCTCAGCACCACATAAAAAGAAATACATAAAATAAAGATATTGTGTCCAACTATAACTAAGAAATAAATATTTAAAAAGGATAATGTAGACACTTCTTTGTTAACAAACATGTCATTTCATTGTCAATCTTTATTAGAAACTAGGTCTACATTATCAATGTTTAAATGAGTCAATAAATTATTTGTATTTGTTCTCAGGCTACTATAATTAAGTATTTGTCACCAACAATAACCAGAAAAGCCAGCAGCAACAACAAAAAAACTTGCACTTATATACAAGTTATGACAAACATAACCCAGTGTTTATCTAATAGGCAAAATAGATATAGGTTTGATTTGATCCATTGTACATGCAGGAATAAGTATTGAAGATGTTGCTGACTCTTCTATTATGTTGTGCAGCACTGTGTTTGACATTTGCTAAGAGGAATGTAATGTGTGTATGATGCTGTTAATGACTAAATGAATTTTGTTTTCAGATTTATTTTTACTTTGTACTCTTAAAATATGTCTAATAAATAATATTAAATAAATAAATAAATCTAATAAATAAATATTAAATAAAAACACCTCACTTAGTTTGATTATACAATTAAAACTTATACAATGGCCAAAATGTCCACAGTATGCTCGCTACATAAGTATTTCAACTCTATTCACAGTAAGTTTGTGTTTAAATGATTATTTTTTTTCCTACTGTAGATGGTTTCAGTTGCATACAATTGGAAATATTGCCAACTATTTCCTAGAACTCCTAGAAGAATTAAATGGAATTTGGACTGTTAGCAGGTAAAATAATCCTTACTAATGAAAATATTAGATTGAACAGGAAAACAGAGTTAAGGACACTGATGTGTGTGTGGGTTTTTGTGTGATTTTTAAAACTAAAAATTTCAATATAAATTTAATTTCCTCTGGCTGTCCATGGGTAATTTGTCATTAACTAAATAAGCATGTTGTAAGAACAATAGTATTAACTGAAACTATTTTTCATAACATATTTATAAGGTCGTAAAACATGCTACAAATTGAGAGCTTTGTGTGAAAATGCAAACATATAAATCTAGTCATACTTTAGTGATTTTTTTTTCTAAAGTGTTTGGCAAGCAGTTGTTTTCTGCAGTAAACACGCTGACTGATTTTAGTGGCCTTTTGAGTATAGCTCCCCATCTCATTTTATTGCTGTGATAAAATGTCAGCAAAAATGTATGCATTCTTTAACAGCCTCTAGAGAAGACTGAACCTAAATCTGAAAATAACAACCATGAGGATAAAAAGCACATGTTTTGGTATTTTAGGTGTTATTTGTATTTGCTGAGGAGACATTTTGTATTGGGGATTCTAAATTTTATGAGTAAGTAATACACATTTAAGTGACGCTTTATTATGATAAAATAAGATTATTAAATAAGCTATTTTTTTTTATCTACTGCCACCAATGAGTCTCCTCTCTAATGCTAATTTGTAGGTCACATTGGAGCTTATTCTACCACTGATAACAAAAATTTCTAGCATTATACTAGTACAAATGAAAATGTACATTCCTAAATTCTTGCTTCTGAAAGTGGCTCTACAAAGCTGTGTAGGCAAAAGAGATCCATTGATGAAACAAATAATTTCAAAAAAGAAAATTTGAAAAAGACTTTGAATTTGCTGATGCAAAAATTGACAACTAATGGTGTCAAAACACAATTTTTATTATTATTGATAAGGTGATTTGGATGAGAATATATTAAGCACATAGTTTATAGATACCTCCAAATATAAATTTCCAGTGACAGAGATTGAAGGGCTATAACCAAATAGACACAGATTTTTGGGTTTTGGATTCAAGTCTATGAATGAATAGATTTTTTTGTCTCTATGATGTAGATTCATTTTAACACACACACATTCTATAATGATGTAAGATATTATTGTTTCAAAATCTGTTTCCAGTAATTAATAAATTTTGGATAATCATCAATTAATAGATGAAGAAATGTAATGATATGGAAGAAATCCATAAAATTATAGACCCCAACATTTGCTTATATAAAGGTTAGAGGGAAGCACATCAACAGCTTGGTACACAAAATATGGTTTCATAAAAGAATAAACTTAAAAATATAATTGTATATAAACTTCTGAATATTAAATATATAAAGAGAAAATATGAGAACAGAAATAAAGAGGATTCATCAAGGAAGCTTCTGTATTTAAGGAATAAATTCAAATTGTCCTGAAATTATTCTGTTAAAAACAGTTTACATTTCCTAAAATATAATAGGTCACACTTTCTAAGCAAGTTGTATTTTAGCATTTTTCCAATATCATGACTGTCTTGTATTCTATGTGACACTTTGGAAGTCTATGTTATATAAATTAATGTTGAAAGAACTATGTTGAAGTGTACATTTTTGAAAAATTTCCACTGAAAATTTTATCAATTAGTTATTGCTGTGTAACAACCCACTCCAAATTTGTGGCTTAAAAGAAAATAATTTTGTTTGTTCATTATTATTCTAATTAGAGATGAATGTTGAGTGTAGCTGGCTCCTTCTTCAGATCTCAGTAAAAAGCACTACATGGCTGTTACTGTGATTCAGCTAAGAGATTCTACATTTCAAAAGTGGAGGAGATGTTAGCTGTCCTCTAAATGATATGTCACCCATCAGAAGTTTAAGGGGGTATGCTTACATACAGTTGAATACAAGGATACAAAGAGCAACATGGTACAGGATAGGATAGAGAGAAGAATAGAAGGATTGGATAGAGAAAAGCATAGTAGAAAAACACTGCATTCTATTTACCAAAGCAAGTCTCAAGGCCCATCTACCTTAAAGGAATGGTGAAGTAAACTTAACTCCTGACAGGAAGAACTTAAATTAAACTTGAAAGCATCAACGGTAGAGGGAGACGTAGTAAGTTACAGCATTATTCACAATATATACCCATGCTATTATGATCTATCTCATTTTATTATATTACTAGATTTAAATAGTTTTAAAGATAGATTTATAGAAGTTTGAAAGTGTCAAAGTATTTATGTTTTTCCCTCTAAATTGAAGAAAAATCATTACAAATTGTTTTATATGGTCTATTATTTCCTTCACATCTGCTATGGTTTGAGCATCTTTCCTCCAAAAATTTAGGTATTAAAATGTGATGGCAGATTTGCCACATTTTCTTTATCCACTAATCTGTTGAAGGGCACCTAGGTTGGTTCCATAGCTTAGTTTTTGCGAATTACACTGCTATAAATATTGATGTGGATGCATCACTGTAGTAGGTGGATTTTAAATCCTTTGGGTACATCCTGAGGAGTGGGATAAGTGGATCAAATATGCTATATGTTCACAATGTTGTATTACTAAGACATAAAGAATAATTTTATGATATTTGCCAGCAAATGGATGGATCTGGAAATTATCATTCTAAGCAAAATAAACCAGTCCTCGTGAAAAAAAAGGTCAAATTTTTTCTCTGATATGTGGAAGCTAATCCATAACAAGATGGAGAGAGGAAGAATTTGAAGTAAAGTAGATTAGACAAAATATAAAGGTGGGACAGGAAAAGGTAAGATAGTAGAATGAACCTGACATAATTTTCACATGTAGATATATAAAAAATAACACAATGAATGTCCCCATCATATACATCGCTAAGAATGAGATCCCAAGTAGAATAAGATATATTCCATCCTTATATAATTATATCAAAATGTATTCTGCTCTTATGTAAGACTAAAAAAGAAAACAATAAAAATGTAATCACAGGTACAATAGAAATAAAAAGGGAGATTTAAAGACACAATTGGACCAATCTAGCTTCTCCTTCATGAACAGGTGTTGGTAGGAAAGACAGTAGAATGAATTTACTATAATTTTCCTATGTTCATATATAAATACACTACCAGTGAAACTTCACATCGTCTACAAGAATGGGATCCTAATTAGAGTAAGTTATACTTGTGTATCTATAATATGTCAAAAAACACTCTACTGCCATGTAAATCTAAAAAGAACAAATTAAATTAAATTGGATTAATTAAATTTAAATATTTTTAAAAGGACATATCATTGCCTTCAAAGGCTTTTTCCTGGTGGTGTGATAAGAAGGATTTCAAGGAATATGATAATGAAGGAAACAGAGGGGAAACTGGCCACTTTTATTGAAAGTAACACAGGGGTAAGGCTTCTTTGATTATGAAAGAGCATATTTCCTTCCCATATTATGTTTTAGTTATTATTTTAGTGATGTAATACATAGTGTTCCTATTATATGTACCTTGGAATCTGGGAACTGGGAACCAGTATTCTTCATGCATACCTTTTTGTCAAGTGTTTAACACTGTCCAAGTGAATGTGTTACTCAGGTTTTTGGTTGAATTATTAATCCCTATTTTCACACTTTTAGTTCATCTAATTTTTAAAATAACACAAAGCAAAGTGATTTGAAGAATAAATATTATTTTTCATTTTTTACAATAAAAATATAATGTAAGCTATCCCCTCCTAAAAAGAGAAGTTCCATTATTTTAATAATCATGGCCAATGACATATCACATACTTTCTAAATGCCTTCACCAGGTTGCAAAAATCAGGCTCAATAAATAAAACTAAGTTTGACAAACACAGCAGAGCTGAGTAAGACTGCTTTTTATATAAACATGGCTTTCAATTATGTCCATTTTATTTCCAGAGTATCTATTAAGAAACAAATAGTGATTAGTAAAATGTTAGATTTTTGTATGGTTAAAATAAATGTGAAGGACAATGTTAAATTTTATCTAAAACCATGGTAATTAAAGCACAAGTGTTTCGCCTCCATTTTCCAAATGTGGATATGCATAAACTCTAAAGCAAAATATAGGAAACTTCAGAATTAAAGAAAATCCAATCTAAGTAATGAAAGAACACTAACTCTTAAATTTTAATTGGGTTATAAAAATAATCATCCCACTCTATAAAAGCTGTTATCCCTATTACAAGCTTACATTAATATCCCATATATGGTTAATTTTGTCTGCTATCTTTTAGCATTACAATTTTGAAAATGAAACACAAATTGAGAAAAAATGCATTAGGTATATAAAATTACATAGTTTGCATTTTCTCTTGTACTTAATCACCAACAACATGCATCTATAAAATTTATTTGCTCCATATTGCTAATAAATGTCATAAATAAGTCCTCTCTAACTGCCAAACCAAGATGTTCACTTACAGTACTAAATTAAGAAATGCTTTAAAATAAAACATTACCAAATTATGACACTAAAACAAGTGAAGAGGGCAATGATTTTAACTATTTGGCAATTAATTAAAAATCTACATGTTAAGCTTTAGAATTCTGCTAGTGATTTGAGCTTATTTGTTTCCTAAGTGTCACCGTATTTACCAGTCAATAATACCATAAAATTATAATGTGAGCAAAAGTATGTGCACAACAGCCTTAAGCACAGGCAGTAAACCTCCGCACATCAATGTGCACAGAATACTGTTCATTTGTCCCTCTTGGTATGAGTGAGGAATAAAAACATTCTAGGTCCTATTTGCCTCTTTATAGACTCAAAACTCCTTTCTGCCATTCCCATTACTTTGCTTATGGAAGCTTTCACTTCAGTTTCCTATATTTTTTCATTCACATGTGGGAAACACTGTTTTATCTGTATATTACAAATTAGGGTCTTTGGTGTCAAGGAGAATATGTCATATTGTTTGTTTTAATGGGGAAAAGTTCAAGGAATATGCCAGTTATGCATTAGCCTTTTGCAACCATTTAAAACAGACTTGAATTACATTTATTTTCTATCATTTATTTTATTCTCTATTGTTTTCCTGTTTTCAGTTGCATTGATTTTCACTTTGATGTTTATTACTTTTCTTATTTGTTTTGTGTATGTTGATCTTATTCTATTTTATTGAGAAGAAGTCAGAGTGTGAATCTAAAATCTTTCCACTTTTCTTATATCAACATTTAGTTCTATAAATTTTGCTGTCCAGACATCCAGAGTTTCCCCCACATATTTTGTTGTTTGATTTTCATTTTTCTTCACTGATATGTGTTTTTTATTTTAATTTTCATGTGAATTTCCTCTTTGACCTCAGCTCAGGTTACTTAAAAGTATATTATTAATCTCAAAGTGTTAAGACATTTCTCTGCTGGTTTTTTTTTTTTCTGTCATTGATAACTACATTGATTCTAATATGATCAAGAACTATAAATTATGCATGATTTCAATTGTGTTAAGTAAGTCAATTTGTTTTTTTGATTCAGGATATGGTGACTTCTTTCTACATGAGTGTTAAATAAAGTAGTTCTGTGTAGTATACATGTGAATTAGATTTTGTTATTTGATTGTGTTGTTCAGTTCTCCTATATTCTTGCTGATTTTTTGTTTCTTTATTTTGATTGTTGTTGAGAGTAAAATGTCAGTGACCTTGATTATAATTATGGACTGTCCTTTTCTCCTTTAGGGTCTATTAGTTTTTGCTTATCACTAATAAGTGTTTGGAATTCTGTTCTTTAATGCAGGCATGTTTAGGGGGATTGTCTTCCTAGTGGATTTTCCATTTTATCATTAAGTAAGGTACCTTCCCTCCAGTAATTTAATTTTCTGTAATCTGCTTTATCTGATATTTATGTGAGTGTCCACGCTTCTTTTTAAAACTAATATTGGCATGGAAAATTGTTTTCTGCTGTTTAACTGTCAACCTGTCTACATAATTTTGATTGAATTTATTTTCTATAGCAAACATATTTTTGGAATATTTTTCTCATTTTGCCAATATCTGTCTTTTAACTAATGTATTAAATCATTACATTTAAATTACTCATTGAAAATGTTAGGGATTACATTTGTTATTAATTCATAAAAAAATGAAATCCTGTCTTTTGTGGAAAAATAGACGAAAGTAGAGGACATTAAATTAAATAATCCAGGCAGAGAAAGAAAAAAAAAATCAATGTTCTCACTTACATGACACAGCCACATCATTGTTTATAGCAGCACAATTCACAATAGCTAAACTGTGGACCCAACCTAGATGTCTTTCAGTGGATGAATGGATTAAAAAACGTGGTATATATACACAATGGAATTTAACTCCACATTAAAAAAGAACAAAATCATGGCATTTTCATGTAAATGGATGGCATTGGAGAAGATAATGCTAAGTCAAGTCAGCCAGTCCCCAAAAAACAAATGTGGAATGTTTTCTCTGATATAAGGAGGTTGACTCAGTGGGGTAGGGAGGGAGAGCATGGGAGGAACAGATGAATTCTAGACAGGGAAGAGGGATGGGAGGGAAAGGTAGGGGGCAGGGGATTAGCAAAGATGGTGGAATATGATGGAGAAAATTATACAAAGTACATGTATGAAGATTCAAATTGGGTGTCAACATACTTTATATACAAACAGAGATACAAAAAATTGTGCTATATATGTGTATTAAGAATTGTAATGCAAAAAAAAAAAAACCAACAACAAAGTACATGTATAAGGCATAAATTAGCGTGAACATACTTTATATACAGAGATATGAAGAATTGTGCCCTATATGTGTAATAAGAATTGTTATGCTTTCCACTGCTGTCGTTATTAAAAAAATTAAAATTAAAAAAATAGAAAGTAAAAAGTATGCTCTCAAACAAGACAGTAAAATAGTTACTTCAAGAAGCGATGGTAAGTAGAAGAAGTGGGAAGTAGAAGAAATTGTACAAAGGAGATCAAAATATAGTTAGATGAGAGGGATAAATTTTAGAGTCCAATGGCACAGTAGGGTGAACATTGTATACAATTATCTATTATATATTTTATGAAAAGCTCAAAGAGAGTTCAAAGATTTTAATCACAAAGAAATTGTAGTGAACAATAAGACGGAGGTGCTCATTACACTGAATGACCTTAGATATTGCATAGGAACATTAAATGATCATGCTATTTCCTATAAGCGTAAAATTTACTGTGTGATTTAAAAAAGAAAATTTTTAAATTGCTACTTTTATCATTTATTTTGTTGATTCAATATCTCATTATTTTGTATCTTTTTTCTTTTTTTAGTCTTCCTCTAAGTTATTTTAACTATTTTTTTAGGTTTTCATCTTGTATGCTTTTTTTTTAGTATATCACTTAACATAGCTGAAAGAAAACTATTCTGACTATTATAATTTACATGCATAATTTATCAAAATTTTACTACATGTAAAGTATAGAAAACTTATTTGCATTAGATACCTTTTCTCTCTGTTGTTGAATATAATTGTCTTAAATGTTTCATCTACGTATATCAATACAATATTTGATGTTGTTATAATTTAGAATTATTAAATATTTCTTGGGAAATTCATGAGGATGATCTAATATATTTTACCCATAATTTTCCCTATTCTTAAATTGTTTTATTTTTTGTTACTTCCATTTCTTTTCTTCAGTATTATCTTTGTTCATCGTGTGTTGTTCTTAGTTCTTAATATAATGGAACATATTAATGTATCAGAAACAATCTAATATCATAATCTTTAATTCTTTGAAATCTTGTATTTTAAAGGATAATCACCTTAGGCAGGTTTGGCAGGCAAATCCTAAACTTTTTTTTTTTTTTTTCAGAATGTATTTCTAACAATAGTTTTGCTTTGCAACCTTTGAGGTATGGATTTTGTCTCCTTGGTGTTTTGGTGCCAATGGGCTGTATCCAGTCTAATGTTAAGTCTGATTTTATCTTATGCTAAATGTGGCCCAGGGCAGGCAACCATGGATCTTTCCAGGCTTGAATATTAGTGTCATATATTCTTGTGGTAGTAGGGGAGAGTTTCCTTGTCTACCTTCACTTTGTCAAGATCCTTACTACTTTATGGGAACCACTCCAGTGTCTCTGTCCAATGAGGATGTTTTTAGCCTTGGTGGGAAAGGACAATTTACCTACTATTGATTTATGATTACTAGAGTTTATGACTGATCCCCTTTATCAGTGATTTCAGTTAAGTCTTACATTGTTTGAATGAATCCTATTTGAGCCGTCTTCTATTGCTGACCTAGACACAGGAAATGTCAGTTAAAGGTCATGTACTTCTCATGATAGAGGGGTGAGAAGCTAAACTGCTTTCCTTTTCCTCCAATTCTATACTCTCATACCAAAACTCCTTCCTCTTACTACCTGTCAGAATTCTCCCTGGATCTCACATTATTTGGAAGTTTTATAGTCAGTGGGAAAGAGTAGAAATAAAACTAGTCTATACTGTCTTATTCAAACGCCAAGTGCCTTTATATTCTTTCTGAAGTTTCAGGTCTTTTTTTGTGTGTGTTTTTGGTATCATCTTTTTATTTTGAGAATTTTCTTTAGCTATTGTTTTAAGATTATATATGTATATGAGAAAAAAACTTCTTAATTTTCCTTTATCTGAAAGTATTTTTGGGGGGCAGGGGCAGGGCACCAGAGTTTGAACTCAGGGACATTCTACCATAAGCCACATCCCTAGCCCTATTTTTTATTTTATTTAGAAACAGGGTCTCACTAAGTTACTTAGGGCCTCACCATTGCTGAGGCTGGCTGTGAACATTCAATCCTCCTGCTTCAGCCTCTCAAGCCATATCTGAGTCTGTATTTTTCTATAATTCCTTTAAAACAAAGCTGATCCAAATAGAATTTTTAGTTCAGAGTTTCTTTTCTTCTAATGTTTGAAAACAGTTATGCCACTTTCTTTTGCCCTCTCTGTTACTCAGCTAGTCTTCACTGTAACCACAACACCTGACTAGAATGATTTAGAGGCGGGAAAATTTATTTTGAACTCAGGGTTCTATAGACATAGTTCATGGTCAACCGACTCTATTGCCCTGGGAATAAAATGAGCAGAAGATTATTGTGGAAGTGTGAAGAGTGAAGAGGTGGAGTGCTGCTGCTCTGTTCATGGTGCCAGGAAGGAGAGAGAGAGAGAGAGAGAGAGAGAGAGAGAGAGAGAGAGAGAGAAGTGTGTGTGTAGGGGGGAAAGACATAAGGAAGAAGGGACTGGACTGCAAGAGAATATGAGTCAATCCAGAGCATGCCCTGATGACCCATATCTTCCAGTCGTGCCCCACTTGCCTAAGTTACCATCTCGTTAGTCCATTCAAACTATGATGGACTGCTTTTTTTTTTTTTTACAGTTTTCATAATTTAATATTTTTCCTCTGAATATCCTTTCATAAACACAGAAGCTTTGCGGGGACACCTCATATCCAAACCATCATCTTCTACACCGGTGATTCTTAAATGTGTTGTTTTAAAGTTATCACTGATTTCTTAAATATTCTGGTCATGGTTTCTCAACATCTTTCTTTTTTATTGTTGACTTGACTTTATAGATTACTTCCTTTGTTTTTAAGGGCTGAAAAATCTGTTTCAAAGTGGTCTAATTTTGATTTATTGCATCATTCATTGCCAGGATTTCCATTTGGTTCTTTTTTCAGAATCTCTTTTTATTGAAATTCACTTTTTCTTATTGTATTTTCTCTCTAAGTCCATTTCTTACATCTTCTTTAAGTTTGTTGAACATTATGACTTTGAACTTTCTGAATTCTTCCCCTGATATTCTTTCCACTCATAGGTTCAGTTTTTGACGTGTTATAGGCTGCTTGGCATAGATTTTTTTCTTGCTTTTTTATACTGCTTGTATGTTTACCCATCTGTTGAGATGATTGGCATTTCTTCTTTTCTGCAAGAAACTATTTTGTGAGCTTCTTTCTCTTAAGAGCTCTGAGGTGGGTGAATATATAGGTATTGGTACTTTGACTAAATGTGTATGCCCTCTGCTATTCCCAGTATTGGCACCACCTTGAGAGAAGGCATTGAACCCTATGTTCTACAATCACTTTAGAGCAAAGTCAGGTACTAGTTAACCTTAGAAAAAGCCAGAAACTTGACACTATTCTCCACAGTTCTTCTAATCCAGGTATAATCATGTAATAAAGTTTATTTCCTGGCTTTCAAGTGACCTGGCATTCTCCCTGTAGATCTTCTAGCACCTATGTAGGAGAAAAACCTGTTCTTCCTACACATAAGAGATAGAGCTTAGAGATAGATTTGAAGACTCTGAATATGCTTCTGATTCTAGTTTCTCCTCTTCCTCTGTATATTCAATAATGCAAATATTAACTCTTCGGATTTTGCTGTACTGGTCCCTAACAGTGTATTATTTTAATCTATTTTCATCTATTGTTCAGACTGAGTAAATTGTATTGATCTAGAAGTTCAGGGCTTCTCTCCTCTCTCTTCTGCACTTGACTACTAAGCCAAACCCACAATTCTGTTATACTTTTAAGAAAGATGTCTCTGAGTCATCACATTTTATTTTGATCAAGTCTAATATATTGAAACTTATTTATTGGCCTAACATATTCTTCCTGGAAAACATTCCAATTACATCTTAAAAGAATGCAATTTGTGGGAGTTGTATGGAGTCATCAATGTATGTTTGTTAGGGATGATTGTTTTATAACATAGTTAAAATATTTTATTATATTTTAATTTTAAACCAAATTGTTGTATTCATTATAGAAAGTGAATTTGCCAGTCTTTAATTATAACTACTCAATTGTCTATTTCTCATTTTGATTATTTATTTTTTCCTTCAGTAATTTGGGCTTCTAATTTTAGGTTTATATATATTTATAGTCATTTAGCCTTTGTGAATGACAAACTTACATCTCAATAGAAATGACTTTTCTCTCTATTAATTTTTGGTCTCAAAATTTATTATCAGATGAATTATCTACATAACATTTCACTGGTTACAGTTTACTTATCATAATTTTCCCATCATTTCTCTTTCAATGTGTTCATGTTATTATATCTGAAGTGAAAATTTAGTATAAATCAAAGACTTTACCATTTTTGTAAAAGTACATTCTGTCAATCTAAGATATGTAATTAAATTTTGTCCATTTGCATTTAATGTTTTAAGGCCTCACATCTTACTCTTTATTGTGACTTATATGTTTTACTTTGTTTACTATGTCTTATGATCAGTGTGCCATTTGTCCATTAAAGATTAATTTTCTGTTCAATAGAAAATTTTAAGTGGACTATAGTGTTTCACTTGGAGTTTTCTTACATTTTTCCTTGAAACGCTTTTTGGTGTTTGCACAGAGGATTAAAATTAATAAGTTTTTATGCCATTCTTCATTAATAAGAACATCCAAATTGCATCATTTTAGCTTATAACACTGTTAACATGAATTTACAACTTTTGATTCCTGTGAATTCTGTTTTAATCAGCAGCAGAAATGAGTTACAAACAAACATACATTTTGGTACTTTTCTATTTATTGTTTAACTAACACATAAAGAATTAAAAGTATACACAGTAATTGTAATAAGTTACTATGTGATGCTTGGGTACATGTACATAGTGTGTAATGATTAAATCAGTTTAAACGTATCTATGTCTTCAAAACTTATCATTTACTATGGCAAAACTTTCAAAATCCTGTCTTCCAACTTTTGAAATATATAGTGCCTTACTATAACTTTGTTCTTACTGATCAACCTTTACATACCCACCACTGCCATCCCCAACCTCTGGTAATCACCATTCTGCTTTCAACTTCTATTAGATCATTTTTTTATATATTCCATCTGAGTGAGATGATGAGCTAATTGTTTCTGTGCCTGACTCATTACAGTTAACATAATGATCTCCAGTTCCATCCATGATGCCACAAATTGAATAATTATGTTTTCTAAGACTAGATGCTATTCCATTGTGTAAATGTCCCACATTTTTCTTATCCATCCATCAGTTGATAGACACTAAATTTGTTTCCATGTCTTGGCTATTGTGAATATTGCTGGAATGAACACAGGAGTGCATATGTCTCTTTAACATACTGATTTCATTTTCTTTGCATACATACTACTGGTGGCATTGTTGGATCATTTGGCAGTTCTATCTTTAATGTTTTGAGAAAATTTCACACTATTTTTATAATGTATAAACTGATTTACATTTGCCAAACAGTGTGCAAGTTTTTATTTCACTCTGTATCCTTGCCAGCACTAGTTTTCTTTAATCTTTTTGATGATAGCTATTCTTACTGGGAAGAAGTGATATCTCACTGTGGTTTTAATTTGTATTTTCCTAATGATTGATGATTTTATGCAAAATGTTCCTCTGTGGTGGCTTTTAAAATTTGCTTTTGCATTTACCTTTATCGTGTGATTTATTGATCCATTCATATGTTTACATATTCACTGTGGTACAGAGTATTTACCCCAGAGTCTTGCCCATACTGAGCAAAAACTCTACCTCTCAGTTCTAAACCCAGCAACTAATCTGTGTATTTATTTGCTTTTATAAATTTGAATTTCTGTCTAACGTCCTTTACTTCCTGCTATTTCTTGTAGTCCTGGTCTTCTGTCAGCAAATTCTTTCACATATGTTTGCCTCATTCTTTCCTTTTCATTTATACTTTCATTGTGTATTTTTTGATATATTTGATGGTGATCCATAATTCACTATGGGACTGGCTTTTTATTTTTGTGTTTTATACTGGATAAACTTTATTGATCTATCTTCAAATTCACTTTCTTTTTCCTTCTGCCAGCTGAAATCAGCTGTTGAGCCTGCCACTCATGAATTTTACATTTCTGTTGAATTTCTCAATTTCATGTTTTTTTAATTTACTTTGCAACACTATACTATTTTTATAGTATAACATTGTTTTTGTACTTTCACTTAATTTGCTAACAGAGTTACCTTTAACTCTTTGAATTTCTTTTAAATAACACTTGATTTTAAATACTAGTCTAGTAAGTCCAATGACAGTTTCTTTAGAGATAGTTTCTATAGATTAATGGTTTTCTCTATCAATGTCTGTGGCAGACTTTCTTGATTCTTTCCATGTGTATTTTTCTTGTTTATTAAAACAATATTTTCAAAATTATAATTGTAGAAAACATAGATCACATTCTTCCTTCCTTTCATATATTGTTTTTATAGTTACTGTTGTTCAGTGACTTTCCTAAATTATTTAAGTTCTGTAACCTCTGTCATGGGTGACCACTGGAGTCTCTGCTTAGCAAAATTAGTATTGGTAAGTTTCTGACAAGTAGAAATGAGTTACAAACCTTAAATATTGTGACAAATCTTCCCCTAATTTTTTCCAAGGTACTCAATGTCTTTGTTGTATGATGCTTTCCATTCTCTAGAAGATAATTTAAGACCTCTGACTCAATATGTATTTCCTACTTCTATAAACTTCTGTCTCCCTCAGAGACACCAGCTTACTACCTTCTGAGTTTCTTTATGGGCTTGTTTATAGGTTTGGCATGAGAAGACCTTTCATATGTCAAGTATTTTCAAAGCCTGTTATTGACAACTTATTCCCCAGTTTTTCCTTTATAATTTTTAGTTGACTTCTCATTTTCCCAATATGTTGTTGTAGCCCCAGGCAGCTGCAGTGATAAAAGTACTGATTATTTTTAATGAACACCTTTGGGGAAAGGTTGCTCACACTAGGAACATAGTGATCCAGGTCAACTGAAGACAAGCTATACAATTAGGGCTTCAAGGGCATTCCCAGATAAGTCAAATGATTATAATTCTCTGAAAATTTCATATTTAAGCATTATCAGGATATTGCCCTTCTAGTTCTTGTTGCATCATTGTTATTCACTGTGATTTGGGGAATGTCAGTTTTTATGGTTAGTGATGAGCTAGAAGAAGGGCCTGGGAATAATTAAACATCACATTATTGCACAGATTTAAGTGTTTCAATGATTATTGTGTTAAATGTCAACAGATGTTTCAAGTCACTACTTCTAGAGTGCTGACAATACTGATTTGGATCATTTTTGTTAATATTATTTTCATAAAATAGTTTTTCATAATTCTATGTAATCACTAAGTACCTTCCCATTCATTTTCTTTTCAATGAATCCACATGTCAGAATCTCATTTTTTCTCTACATAAACCATTTTTAAGCGTGCAGTTCAGTAGAGCTAAGCCTATTTATACTTTTGTGAAACAGATTTTAGAAATTTTTATCTTGAGAAGCTGCTGTGTTATCCATTAACTCGTAAATCACTATTTCTTACTCCCCCAATTCTGGCAATCACCCTCCTACTTTCTATATCAATGTGTTTGACAGAAGCTAACCTAATGGGTAGGCTAACCTAATGGGTAGGTGTCAAGTAATATCTTATTGTGGGGTTGCTTTGAATTTCTTTAGTGATTAATGCCAAGTACATTTTCCTATGCTTGTTGTATATTTGTGTAATTTCTTTGCATATTTCAATCTAGCTATTTGTTTATTATTCATATTGAATTTTTTGCTGCAGTTCTAAATATATATTTAGGATACTAAACATACTCCAGACCTATGATATACATTTTTTTTTTCTGTCTGTATGTTGCATTTCCACTGTGATGACTTTTTCTTTTGATTCAAAGATATTCTTAAATTTGATGTCATTTTATTTCTCTTTGCTATTCTAGCTGGTACTTTTGGTATTAATTTTAGGAAATCATATTCAAGTTAGAATTGATATAATGAAGCTTTCCCTGATATTTCTTTCAAAAATTTTAGAAATTTAGGTCTTATGTTTAAATATTTAATTCATTTTGAGTTATGATTTCTAGATTATATAAATGGAGTATGAACCTCATTATTTTATGCACAGATATTCATCTTTTTATCATCATTTGTTAAGAGATTTTCATTTTCTTGCAGAGTTATCAAGGAATACTTTGGGGAGTTTATTGGGTCACATATAAAGGATTTACATCTGGCCTCATTGTTGTTCTATTGATGTATACCTACTATTATGTCAGTGTCACAATATTTTTATTACTGGAACTTTGTGATATGTTTTGAAATAAGGAGGTGCAGTCAATCCTTTTTTTTTCTTTTTCTAAATTCTTGTGGCTCATCAGTGTCCCATGAGATTCCACATGAATTTTATAATACTTTTTTTAATGCATGCAAACATATCATGTGGATTTTCATAGTGAATTCATGGAATCTGTAGACTTCTTTGGGTAGTATGAACCTCTTAAGATTATTAAGTATTCAAATCTATAAGCATAGTGTGTCTTTTCAATTATTTTTATTTCTCAGATTCTTTAAGAAAATTTGTTCTTTTATTTAGTTGTCAGTGTGTAAATTTTTTTTCCTCTTGGGTTAAATTCATATATGAGCATTTTAGACATTTTGATGAATTATAAATGGAATTAATAATTCAATTTTTGAACTGTTCATTGTTAATATTTAGAAATTCAGTTGATTTTTGTATGTTCACTTAATATTCTGAAAATTGATTAAATTTTGTTTTTCTATTCTAAAATGTTATATTTTTTGTTTGTGTGTGTGTATATGTGTGTGGGATCAATAAGATTTTCTACGTGTAAGTTGAGGTGATGTGCAAATTTAAAAAATATATATATTTCTTTATTAATTTGAATAGCTTTATTTTCTTCATTCCCTATTTTCTCTAAGTAGGACTTGTAGTTCTATGCATACTGAAAGTGGTGAGAGTGACTATCTTTATCATGTTTCTGACATGAGAAGCAAAGCTGTCATTCTTTTGACATCAAGAATGACTTTTGCTGTATTTTTTTAAATATAGCTTTTATAATGTTTGGGTATCTTTAGTCCATTCTAATTTTGAGTGTTTTATTATAAAAGGTATTAAACTCTGTCTAATGAATTTTCTGCATCAATTAACTCTGTGGTTTGTTCATTGTTCTGGATATAGGGTTTCTTACATTGATTGAATTTTATATGATGAATAATACATCTTTACCTTCCAGGGAAAATTCCTACTTAGTTGTTAACTTAGTTTTCTAGTATTTTTATGAATTTTTACATTACTCAACAAAATGGTTTATATGTTGTTATTATTATCATTTAATTGTTCAGGGTTTTTTTGGTCAGAGTATTGCTGATCTCACAGAGTAAGTATAGGGCTGTTTCATCGTAATTTTTGTAAGTGTTTATGAAGGAATTGTACTGATTATTATTTAATTAATAATTATGATTTAGTAAAATCTTCTAGATAAACCTTTGGTACTGGACTATCTTTTATGGATATGTTATTGCTTGTTTATTCAGTCTTTTTACTAGTTATGAGTCTCATCAAATCTTCTATTTCTTCAAGATTCAATCTTCATTTACTGAGGTCTTTAGAAAAATTTCCTGACTTCACTTCTAATCTATTAATATATGATGTTTTACATTGTTGCTTTACAAAACCTTATTTATATGATTTCATTAAAATGTCTGCTGTTTCATTTCTGACTTTAGTTAAATCTTTTCTTTTCAATGGCCAGTTTTTATTTTTTTTCTCTAACTCAATAATTGCAAAAGACCTGCCTTCAAGTTTAATGATTATTTCGTCTTATCAGATAGGTTTGTGGGTTTTATTTAATTTTTTACTTGAGTGATTGTATTTTTTCAACTCCAAAATTTCTTTTGGGCTATGTTTATATAGTTAGTATTTGTTAATATTTTCACTGTATTCATGCAGTTTTCCTTATTTTATTTAGCTGTCCTTCTTTGTTCTCTTGTAAATTACTGAGCATGTTTCGGAAAGTTGTTTAGGTTCTCTTTATCTTTTGTAGCAGGTAATGAAAGCATGAGTACTTAACCACTGAGACACAACCCTAGCCCTTTTATTTGTTATTTTGAGACAGGGTCTTGCTAAGTTGCTTAGAACCTCACTGAGCTGCTGAGGCTGGCTAACTTGTGATCTTCTTGCTTCAGACTCCCAAATCTCTGGGATTACATGCCACCATGTCCAGCTATTTAGTTACTTTGTCAAATAACTCAGAGATATGAGACCCAGTTTCTAAATATGTGTTCATTTACTTTTTATTTCTGTTATTTCCCCGCTTTTTCATGTTTATGTTCTTTTTCGAGATTTATGTAAGTGAATAAAAAGAGCTTTCTCTCCTAACCTTCATGTAATGACTCAATACATGAAAAAAATAATTTCATCAATGAACATAACTACATATTCTAGCATCTCTCAAAACTTTTCTGGGATGTGTCATTCATGGAAGGTTTCCTCATTGGTAAGGTCTGTAAACAAGTCAGGATGGCTCCTGGCAAATGTTAGAGTCTGTAAACAAGTCTGGATGGCACCTGGCATTTTGCCAGGGGAATGTTAGAGTCTCTAAACAAGTCAGGATGGCACCTGGCATTTTGCCAGAGGGAGTGGTTTGTGAAGTAACTCCAGCGAGCCATTAAGTGTGGAGATTCCTTATTGGTTGACTGCTGTATCTAGTTTATGTTAATTAGATAAGCTGCTTGGAATGTATAAATACCCCTCCTGTCCTACAATAAACGGCTCCCACTCCTGCTGTATCAATGTACACAAGTTGTTCGTCACCCCCCGGTTATTTTGCTGCAGCTGGAGTGCGGCACTTCATGATTATGATATGCTACACCAGTATGGGAATTGACAAATATGAGTAAAATATCATGAACACTTCCACCATGTTCAGTCTAGCCTCTTCTTGGCATTTTAAACTTGATGCTGCATGCTTTAGAGGGTTAAATTAGAATATGGCAGAGATGAAACTCCAATTAAAACTGCTTCATGTATATTTTACTAATAAAATGAGGGTCCCTCATCTGATGACAATAAAATTATAGTGAACAAATAACATGAAAATTAATCATACAGTAATTAAATACTGAAAATAAATGAGTCTGCATAGTTCTAACATATTGGTGGGATTATGAGAGGGATTTCAATAATAATGAGACTGAGGGAGGAGAGTAATTTTCTGTTTTGTCTTGAAACTGTAAAATGCAAAAACACAGACATGTTTTCTTATTATAATCTCTTGTTTTTCCATCAAAGTCTAACTTAGTGTTAGTTAAGAAACATTGCCTCATTTATGTAACTCTATTATTGCTCCTTAGATTGAAATGTCAAACTAGAACATTAGGATGAGAAAACCAAACTTACCTCCTATTGCCCATAAGAATTTTTCTCTTATTAAAATGTAATGTGTTCTTCCAATTCATCTATCTTTTCAGAAAGGTTTTAGGGGAAAAACTGGTTAAATAAAATATTCAAATTTATGTCATAATAGCTTTATAAATGCTATTCAAATTTTAATGTAGAAAACTATAAAGACAATTGCATCACTGAAAGAATGTATGCTTTTGACATTTGTAAGTATTTTAGTTGGATTTAATTTATTCAGCATCATGTTTTGATCACCATTCCAACTTCAAATCATCTAACCAAAGGCTTCAATTCCCTCTACCATGTTGAGACAGGCAGGTTTTATAAAAGTGTTGCATTCTTAGTGAAACATTTTCCAGACCATGTAAACTGCTTCAATTTTAATGGATTTGCTATACATAAATATCATCCTACCTATCTTGCTCATTCCCTTTTTGTCTCTTTCTTTTATATTGGATAAGTGTTTATCAAATATTATGTCACCTATTTCCTTTCTATAAATACCTCATTTGAGAAAATCTTATCTTTTAGAATTTCTTTAGGAAGTGTGTCTGTAAGGAACTTATTTGACAATCTGTAAATCAGTAATGGTTATGCCTTGAATCTGAAATAACCCCAGAAGTTCATGTATTGAAGGGTTGGTTTTAAGTACATCAGTATTCAGAAGTGGGGCTGTTGGGTAATAATTAGATCATAAGTAGTATCACTGGAAATTTGATTATTGACTGAAACAGGTTTAGGAAAGAAATGAGGAAGGCTCTGTGACACATGCCTGTAATCTCAGCAGTTGGGGAGGCTGAGGCAGGAGGACCATGAGTTCAAAGCCAACTTCAGCAAACACGAGGTGCTATGCAACTCAGTGAGACCTTGTTTCTAAATAAAATACAAAATAGGGCTGGGGATATGGCTCAGTGGTTGAGTGCCCCTGAGTTCAATTCCTGGTATCCTCCCATTAAAAAAAAAAAAAAAAAAAGAGAGAGAAATGAGGAAATAAATAGCTGGTGTTTTTTTGTTGTTGTTGTTTTTTGTTTGTTTTTTGTTGTTAGAGAGAGAGAGAGATTTTAATATTTATTTTTTAGTTTTTGGTGGACACAACATCTTTATTTTTATGTGGTGCTGAGGATGAACCCAGAGCCCCACGCATTCCAGGCATGTGCATTACCACTTGAGCCACATCCCCAGCCCCTAAATAGCTGTTTTGTTCAGCTATTTCACTGTTATGGGGAAAAAAAAAACTTATATGAAGAGTATTCGAGGAGGAAAAGTTTATTTGGGGGCTCATAGTTTCAGAGGTTTTAGTCCATAGATGGCCAACCCTATTCCTCTGGGTACAAGGTGAGGCAGAACATCATGGTGGAAAGGTGTGGATAATGAAAGCAGCTCAGGATGTGAAACCAGGAAGCAGAGAGAGAGAGAGAGGGCTCCTTCATTAAGGATAAAATACATATCCCAAAGGCAGGTTCTCAGGGACCCTGCTTGCAGTTACTCCCAGTTAATTCCTATCAATGGACCAATACACTGTTTAGTTTAAGACTCTTACATCCTAATTATTTCACCTCTAAACTTTCTTGCTTTGTCTCAAACATGAGCTTAGTGGGGACATCTCACATCCAAATCATAATAAAGGGCAATTTTGTTAAGGGCCACATCCAAGTCAAGATGGCGCCTGGCACTTTGCCAGAAGGAGTGGTTTGAGGAGTAACACTAGGGAGCCATTAAGATGATGAAGGTTCCTAATGACTGACTGCTGTATCTAATGATGTTAATTAAGTTAAGCTGTGTGTAATTATTAAGATGATGAGGATTCCTTAATGACCAATTGATGTATCTGTATGATGTTAATTGAAACAAACTGTGTATAATCAGTTAAGTGTATATATACCTCTACTGTCCTACAATAAAGCGGCTCCTGCTGTATCAACCTTCACAAGTTGCTTGTCACCCCCCCCCCCCTTCCCCC
>NW_025999968.1:44621180-44675168 GCF_001458135.2 Marmota marmota marmota | reverse complement strand
CAACAACAAGTGCTGGCGAGGATGTGGGGAAAAGGGTACTCTTATACATTGCTGGTGGGACTTCAAATTGATATGGCCAATTTGGAAAGCATTATGGAGATTCCTGGGAAAGCTGGGAATGGAACCACCATTTGACCCAGCTATTGCCCTTCTTGGACTATTCCCTGAAGACCTTAAAAGAGCGTATTACAGGGATACTGCCACATAGATGTTCATAGCAGCACAATTCACAATAGCTAGACTGTGGAACCAACCCAGATGCCCTTCAATAGATGAATGGATAAAAAAAAATATGGCATTTATACACAATGGAGTATTACACAGCACTAAAAAATGACAAAATCATGGAATTTGCAGGGAAATGGTTGGCATTAGAGCAGATTATGCTAAGTGAAGCTAGCCAATCCCTAAAAATCAATTGCCAAATGTCTTCTTTGATATAATGAGAGCAACTAAGAACAGATCAGGGAGGAAGAGCAGGAGGAAAAGACTAACATTAAACAGAGACATGAGGTGGGAGGGAAAGGGAAAGAAAAGAGAAATTGCATGGAAATGGAAGGAGACCCTCATACCCTCATTGTTACACAAAATTACATATAAGAGGTTGTGAGGGGAATGGGGAAAAAAACAAGGAGAGATATGAATTGTAGTAGATGGGGTAGAGAGAGAAGATGGGAGGGGAGGGGAGGGGGGATAGTAGAGGATAGGAAAGGTAGCAGAATACAACAGTTACTAATAGGGCATTATGTAAAAATGTGGATGTGTAACCGATGTGATTCTGCAATCTGTATTTGGGGTAAAATTGGGAGTTCATAACCCACTTGAATCTAATGTATGAAATATGATATGTCAAGAGCTTTGTAATGTTTTGAACAACCATTAAAAAATAAAATAAAATTACTATTTAGAAGGGTAGTAATTATCTTTAGAGTTTACCTTAATATGTACTATATTTCCATAAAAGTTGTTAATGGGTAATGGAAGAAATATGTTTTAGTGTTCATCAAACATGAAAGAAAGGGTGTGTAGGCAGAAATTTGCCATTCCATTGAAGTTCTGTAAACAAATTTTTCATGTTATAAATATATCTGGGCAAATTTGAGTGTTTATTAGTCATTATGACCTATAAATCAAAAGGAAAAATGCATTCTGCTGTTGTGTAAAGAGTTATGTCTTCCCAATAATCAGGTGCCTACAGAAGTCAAACAGAAATCTTCTTAAATTGTGGATTCTGATTTGGTAAGTCTTGGATGATATCTAAGATTCTATTTTTCCAGAAACCTACTGTGGCTAATGAATAGATTTAACTTTAACTAGCAAGAACATATAAAATGTGATTACTCATTTCTTTTAATATAGATATTCAAATTGGTTTGGGGTTGTAGTCCCTGGGAAGTCCTATGACTAAAGTATAGTTAGATATTAGTGAAATCCCTTAGTTAAATCAAAAATCAAAGGAAAATTAATCTATTGAATACAAAGGATTATGGAGTTTAAGAACTTCTTGTCTTGTTCTGTCATGCTATTAGATTTATGATTCAGGTCACACAACCAGAGATCAAACCGAGTCTAGAAATATGAGGAAGAAAGTAGAGTCTGGATCAATATCTTTACATATGAGGCATTTCTTGAAAGCCTGCACTAGTCTAAACTTCTTTTAATAGATAAAGGGTCCTGAGTATTATTATTTAAAGTGAATGCGTTAGGATTCATTGATCCATAATAAATAAAAACATAATGTAGAAACATTTATGTATTATCATGAGATGAAATCACATGTATCATCTTTTTATCTCATGTCTAATAAGTTCAACATTATAAGCATGTCCACGTGTAAGAAATACTAGTTTGGAATTAGTAACAGTTTACTGCACTGAGTACTTTGCTTCGCTATACAAAGTAATATTTTTGTCATGAATGTTTTAATAAATGATAATGCAAAAAGTCACTTATTTAGTTTAACAATTGATTAATATAGGCTTATATATATGTTACAAAGATCATATTATGACTATGACAATATAGTTCAGTTTATTCTGTTTAACAGAGTAATCATTCTTCTTGTACCAAGTTTCCAATGAGCAAAATTAGACTTATTTTTGTAACAAAAATTACTTTCTTTATATCTTTAACTTTATTTATGATAGCAAAACTACATTAGAACATTTCTTTATAACCTAGAGTTTAATAGGCTTAAAGTCTTTGCAAGAAATATGAGTAGATTACAAATTTAGAGTTTGTGATGGGCTAAAGACCCTTTTGGAAAGGAAAGTTTTTAATAACATTGCTGAAATCAGTATATATTATATGCTTTTGGAACATATTTGGTTGAATAGATATTGCACTGAGAATGTCATAAAAAGACAATTTTTTTAAGAGAGGAACATATGTGCTTAGGGTAAAAATAAAGCAAAGAAATATAAAAATACATATAAACGGATGTACTTGTATATGTAAATTTATAGAAAACACATCAGAAAACAAGTAGTAAACTCAGATTGGGACTTATGACAATATTAGTTAATGTGGTGTATAATTTACATTAATTAGTGAAATATTCAATTATGTTGCAATAACAATTGGACATTTAAATAATTATGCAAATAATGAATTAACAGTATATCTCTCATTCTTGTGCAGTCTGTGTTATATAGTTCAGAGCATCCCATATTTAAACAGATTGTGGCAAGAAAAAAAAGGATAAAGAAGGCATATAATCTATTTTCTATTCACCACACATCCTTTTTTTTCATCCTTTTCCCATAAGTAGAATATTCTCATGCCTTCCCTGAAGGGTGTAACTGAAGTGCTATCCTATTAGTGACTTGTTTGAAGCAATTGTAAAATGCCACTGGTAAGAGACTTCAAAAGACTTTTACTCTAACCTTGAGGATGTAGTTCATGACTAAGACCGGACAGTCTGTTCTCTCAGAGGTCCTTGTTCTCCTGGCTCCTGTCTTGTTCTGTTCTGGGGATTAATACACACTTTGTAGTGCTTGTCTATCTATGCGTCAGGTGTGGGTTAAATGTGCCTTTTTAAAGTGCAGTTTTTGCAGTTCAGTTTCTACAAGGAGATGCTCAGAGACCAACTGTGTTTGTTTGTTTGGTTTTGGTTTTAAATCTCATTTTAAGCTTTCCATTTCAGTCTTCTGGGTTCTTTGCCAAAAGAATATATATATATATATATATATGTGTGTGTGTGTGTGTGTGTGTGTGTGTGTGTGTGTGTGTGAGTGTGTGTGTGTGTGTGTAATAAATATATAAAAATTTTATATTAATATATAAAAATGTTAGTCTCCGTATTTATTTGATTTCAGTAATCTGTATGCACTAACTACTACATTCAAAGTTCTTTGGAGATATTTTGCTAAAGTATGTTTTATTTCTTGGAAAGTCCATGTCCTTGTCCCTTTTAACTTCTCAATTAACAGAGACTACAGAGACTATATTATGACAAATGCAAAGTTTAATCAGTTCTACTTGTTGAGGTATTTTGCTAGACTTTTCCCTCAACATTTTTGGTCGTCCTATTGACACTGCTGGTCATCAGTGATGAGTCCTGCTTCCTCACATGTTGAAGTTTGAACATTAGAGAAGCACGCCGAGGCAAGCGTATAAAGCAGGGTTTATTTGAAAAGGGGTAACATAGACTTCTCCAGGGAGGGAGAAGGGGGCCATAGCTGGTATCCTGGTATCCCAAGAGGGGAGGTGTTCTGCCCTTTTCATATGTCCTAAGCTTCCTTTGTTCTCCTGCCTTTTCCAGTTATCTTTCTCCTTCCTGTGTACAGTGACTAGGCCCAGGAATGCTCCATGGGATGGCCCAAAGGTGGGAAACAGGTGGGCTGAAGGGGGAAGGGCCGGATGGAGTAGCTAAGGAAACATTATCAACCTTATAACTCCTTGTAAGGAGAGTAAATTCCTGGGACAGGTTACCTTGACAACAGGTTGGAGCAGGGGCAGGTTCTTGATAAAGGTGGAGAAAGGTCTCTCAAGGAATTAACACTTCAATCTCGCAGGGGACAGTCTCCAACTTCCCAGACTCACTCAAAATTGGCCTCCTTGATCTGACCTGACTAGATTTACCTATGTATACTGCCTGCCTGTCTGATTCTGGCTTCACTATCACTGAAATTTAAGAGGAATTGACTTTCTAACTCTCTTAATTGCTGAATTTGTCATAAGTTTACTTGGGACAATGTTAAACTTTATTTGCTTACTGTGCCCCTGGAAAATAGCCTTGATGAAAGTAATCTCCCACTCCATGTTTTTGTATTGTAGAAAAGGTTAGTTGCAAAGAAATACCCTTCCACTTATGACATAATAAAGCATTTAGAAAAGAACCCCTTGCTTACTTATTGGAAAGGCTCTCCAAGTTCCCATTCTTTTCCTCATGAAAGGTCAGATCAACATTTTTTTTTTCTTTTCCAATAGAATTTTTTTTAAATTTTTTATTGTTGGCTGTTCAAAACATTACATAGTTCTTGATATATCATATTTCACACTTTGATTCAAGTGGGTTATGAGCTCCCATTTTTACCCCATATACAGATTGCAAAATCACATCAGTTACACACCCATTGATTTACATATTGCCATACTAGTGTCTGTTGTGTTCTGCTGCCTTTCCTATCNATTTCTACAAGAAATGCCGTTGGGATTTTGATTGGCATTGCATTAAACCTATAGAGAACTTTTGGTAATATCGCCATTTTGATGATGTTAGTTCTGCCTATCCATGAACAGGGTATATTTTTCCATCTTCTAAGATCTTCTTCTATTTCTCTCTTTAGGGTTCTGTAGTTTTCATTGTATAAGTCTTTCACCTCTTTTGTTAGGTTGATTCCCAAGTATTTTATTTTTTTTGAAGATATTGTGAATGGAGTGGTTGTCCTCATTTCCATTTCAGAGGATTTGTCGCTGATATACAGGAATGCCTTTGATTTATGCGTGTTGATTTTATATCCTGCCACTTTGCTGAATTCATTTATTAGCTCTAATAGTTTCTTTGTAGAGCCTTTTGGGTATGCTAGGTATAGAATCATATCATCTGCAAATAGTGATAATTTAAGTTCTTCTTTTCCTATTTTTATGCCTTTAATTTCTTTCGTCTGTCTAATTGCTCTGGCCAGTGTTTCGAGAACTATGTTGAACAGAAGTGGTGAGTGAGGGCATCCCTGTCTTGTTCCAGATTTTAGAGGGAATGCCTTCAATTTTTCTCCATTCAGAATGATGCTAGCCTGAGGCTTAGCATAGATTGCTTTTACAATATTGAAGTATGTTCCTGTTATCCCTAGTTTTTCTAGAGTTTTGAACATAAAGGGATGCTGTACTTTGTCGAATGCTTTTTCCGCATCTATCGAGATGATCATATGGTTCTTATTTTTAAGTCTATTGATGTGGTGAATAACATTTATTGATTTCCGTATATTGAACCAGCCTTGCATCCCAGGGATGAATCCTACTTGATCATGGTGCACAATTTTTTTTTTATCCCTGCTCTTCAGCTGGAAAAAAGTACTTTTTAAGTAACTTGACAGTTGGATTCCTGTCCCCCCGACAGGACTCTGAATATTGAGCCAGTCTCACCCATATCTGGCATATAGTCCCTTCTTAAAGAGAATCTCCTGACCTCAGGGAACACCATTTTCTCACCAACTTGCAATTCTATACTTGGTTCTTTTTAACTTTTCTTACTCCTTCCCAAACCAAAAAACATTTTCTGCCTGACATTTTGAGAAGTTTGCAGACTTCATGGTTGGAATGTACTCCATATTGCAAGAGTCCCCCTCCTTCTATTACAACAGTCTCATTCCTACCACTTGTAATAAATATTTCAAATAAGGCCTCCTTATGATGAGATTTGTTGTTATTCCGACACTGTAACTTGACGCATCATTCTTAGAGTTTGTCACTTTCTCATAAGGTCTTGCTAAATGCAGGCTATATCTACACTCACACAACATTAACCTCATGGTTTTTAACTTCTTCTAGAGCTACAGGATTTGCTTCCTAGATGATTGTTGGCAACAATTTACCCCATGTTTTGCTTCTGTTCATAAGGATCTCCATCTCTTTATGCATGGATGTCACTTTTTCTTAACTGCCCCACTCAATTGCTAAGTTAATACCATATAATTAGTTTTGTCTTTTTGTTCCTTATTTTTACAGAGACATTTCACTCAGGGTCTAATTTCTAGAGAAGGCAGCATAATGTGAGGCAGGATAAAGAAACAATCCTCTACGTTGTTAGTGAGAAATAAAAATGTTTTAGTTTTTGTGTGATTGTACTCTACATTCAAACCGTGCATTTCGATTAGAGAGTGACTCCCAGTTCTGGTAACTACCCCACACAGGAAAATATAGACACAACTTAGTTCACAGACCTCTGGCCATAAACAGATGCATGACTCAGCTCAACCTCAGGAAGAACTAGACATGCCATGATGACATACTTTGAAGTGGATCTACACTATACTTGCATTTTAAAATGTTGGAGGGATACTTTATATTAAGGAACATAGGCCTGTATTTTCTAAATGATAATCAAACATAGTTTATTTGAACCAGTTTCCATTTTGAAACATACTCTCTGAACTATGTTCAGTCTTTGGGCAAAACATATTCAGAATCTGTGGTTGAGTCTCTGCTGACTTCCTCCTCAGAGCCCAGGCACGTATTATTGTGGAATGTGTGAGAAGTCTGTGTATTGGTGAAGCTAACACTTTGAGCATCAACTATTCAGGGAGAAATCAACTTCCTTGTATAAAATTATAGTGGCATGAGTGTGTTGCTTCCAAATTACTATGCTTTTTATTTTCACTCCTGTATCATATTTTCAAGTAAAATATGTGTTGTTCTTCTTTGGTTGGTGATGAGCACAGGATGCGCTCTTAGAAATAAATTTAACACAGTTCATTAAAAATTAGAATATCAATATATTGTAATATTGTAATAAAAAAGCCAATGAGTGGTTAATGCCATGCAATTTAAACTTAAAATAACTTATCAGGTAATGCTGAAAAAATAAGATCTTTTTATGAAATAGTTCATATTTCCAAAGTTAATATCTCTAAAGTCTACCCTGATTTAAATTAGTTCCTACTGATCTGAGTCCTTAAGAACTCAGCTACTACATTTTCTATCATGCAATATCTATGCAAATGCCTTTTTAACATTTTTTTTTGGCCTGAGTGTCTTCCTGGAATATGCCACATTTGCTCATGCTTCAGATGCCCTGCTTCTAAATGGACAACTATTACAATTCACTTTAACAAAGCATTTTCATTGCAACCTCATTCTACTGAGGTCCCCGCTCAAGGGCCAACACATGAAAATGACCTTTTCAGACCAGCCACACTAAAATACATTTTCACATTTCTCTCTGATTAGAGTTTCTGTTTTCAATAGCACTCTAGCATTACTAAAAAATACAGAGGTTTTATAACTATCTTTCCCTGTCTTATTACAAGTACTAGAACTCTGTGGGTGGAGAGATTTTTTTGGTATTCTCCAATATATTCTTAGTTACCAGAAAACCCTGTTACATAATTGATACTCAAGACCTATTTCTATTGCCAGTTGACTTGAAAGATACCTGTTGCATATCAGTTATTTGCTGTATAATTATTGATTTAGTGAATTAATTTAGTCAATCAATTTAAAGAAATACCTAATTGAATTAAACATTTACTAGATTATCAATGCAAAAATCAATTAAAATAATACTATTTTGTTTCCACACCAAAAGACTAGTTGAATTCCTAACAACTAGAGTCTGTGAATGTGTTGTTATTAACTTTAATTTTTTTGTATGGAATCTAATAACAGTAATGTCATACTAGCATACAACCAGTCCTACTTCAGAGTTGGTGTTTATATAAGAAGGAAATTTGAACACAGAGACATAGAGAAGGATGCTATCAGAAGGCAAAGGCAGAGTCTGGAGTGATGTAGCTACAAGATAGGAAATGCTGTTGACTACTGGCAACAATAAGAAGCTAGGAATGGAAACATCTTTTCCAGCATTCAAAGAGAATGTGGCCTATGTGAAACCTTGATTTCAAACTACTATATTCCATAACTGTGGTAAAATAGGTTTTTCTTTTGTGAAGTCATCTGGTTTATGGTAACTTGTTATGACAGCCCTAAGAAATTAATGTGTGTCCTGACTCACTAACTAAGGTCATACTTGTATGCTGAAACATGCTGTGATGGGTGTATTTACAATACAGAAAACAGCAAGTGATGTAAATAAGAGATTGATTTAATTCTGTTGCTGAAAAAAAAAAGGTTTAATTTAATGAATACAATTTTCATGAGGGTTAGAAATAGTTGACTAGTAGGTCACATCTATGATTTAATAATAATGCTCTTGTGGTCAAAAATTATTAGGCTGTCATTTCATTTATCAAATCATACTTGAATTAAAACCACAAGTTGGATACAGCAAAAAATCAACAAAGTCTGATGATTAATTGATCAGAGCCCAAGGGCCATGTAGAGCATTCCTGTATGGTGTGAAGAAGAGTTTTTTAATTGGAATAGTGCTGAAGAAGACTCAAACTGTCAATGACATCAAAGCGACACGGAACAACAAAAATACATAACAAGTCTTTTTGGAGAATATATGGTGTTTCTCCTCCAGATACTTTCCTTATTCAAAGTGATCTCTGAGCAGATACTAATCTCTCTTCACCTAGAGTATGCAAATACTAGATCAGTGAGGGTGCAAATTAATAGAAGAACAGGTAGGTCAACAGACAGGATTTTTAAATATTCACATTCCCAAGCATTGGTCTCAACTTATCAAAACAAAATAAAGGAATTAGAATGGAATGAATTCAACATTCCAAAATTTCACCAAGTGATGATGAATACTCAGAACTGGGAACTATAAAGATCAATCTTCTTGATATATTTTTTACTCTAATTATGAGATTTTCTGATTCAAAATTCCCCTTGCTGATTCTCTTTCTTTTGTCCAATGTTCCTGGGGAGAAAAGAACCACTTTCTATTGGCAGGAATTCTTTGCTATTTTTTGCAGCCAGAAGAGCTGATGTTTGTATTATTCTCAATTTCCTAGTTTGCATCTGCAGCTGGTATTCACAAAATCTGATATCAGTGCTTTTACTCAGAGTCACATTGGCTGAAAACCAGAGTGGGCCATTCTACCTACATTTTCCCAGCAAACCTATCTCTGTTGTTTCGCTCTCCTTTGTATTTTAGGACATTATTTGAATGTGTCTGCAGAGCCATCATCTACCTTTAGGCTTTCCCTTGCTTACATTATACAATCTTTCTTTAACACTATTTATCAATTATTCATTAGGTAGTTGCACTTAATATTGGCAGACTGGTTCCACATCAATCTTTGTTGTCAATCATTCCCTGTCATTTAATGACAAATATATTCACAGTGAAGTCACATCCAAAAGCACAGTTTCTCAGCCATTAAAAATAAAACAGGTTGTTTTATTAATGCAACTACTTGGTTGAAATGGAATTTGATACTATATTGGAAACATATTATAGGCTCATCTTTCAAAATATTTGTTAGCTTTATGGTTTTGCATCCTGGGAATTAAATATATAATTATAGGATAGGGTAAAGCATTCTGTGATTATTTTCAGATCTTTATTACCTGTGAAAATTACAAGCTTAATGATCTGTTTCTTTCATGCTGGCTGGTTGGTGATAGCAGACTCATTTAACTTGGTCATCCATCCAAAATGTAGTGCTGATTCTGCAAATTAACTAACCAGTATTGGAGCACTCTCATCTGCAGGTGCCTTATTTGTTCTGTAATGTAAACAATATAGGTGGAACAAAGTGCTTTTAAGTATAATATCTAAATGCTGTGAAAAAAGTTGTATATAAACAACTGTATCCATATTTGAGTTTTTGCAAAATAAAGGTTATATAATATATTGTGATATAATGTAATAATTTTTGAGAGGCAGAATGCATTTGAAATAACACAGGAAAAAATAGTGAAAAAAGACAGAAAACATCAAAGAACACGTAATTATCATATCTTAGTTAGGGTAGACTTATATATACATTTATTGATTTTATACCATTTGGTTAGAGCTACTGAATATATTTGTCAGTAACTTTTTAAATGGGAAAGTGCATTTTGTGTTGTTTTGGGAAATCTCAATTATGCCATTCAAATAGGAACCATTACTATAGACTGAATTGTGTTCCCCTCCCACTAAAAGAACCATATATTGAAGTCCTAAACTCTACCTCATGATATGACCTTACTCAGAGATACAATCTTAATACAATAAATCAAATTAAACTGAGATGACATTTGACCTTATAGGAAGGGGAAATTTGGAAACAAAGATACACATAACAACAATTACACATGAAGAGACACAGTAAAAAGTAATGGTATGTGATTCAAAGATAAAGGCCTGGAATAAATTGTTGCTTCATGGTCATCAGAAGGACCACTTCTACCAGCATATTTATTTTAGGATTAATACAACTTTATACAAACCCTCTTCATTCATGACTCTGTTTCCCTGAAGACAGTATTGGGAGTAAGGGTGGTATCTAATTCATACTACACCATACACACTCTCTAATATTCCTAGTGACAGTTTAAGGGGCTGAATGTGTTGCCTAATCTAAAGGCCATTTAGGGTTCTTCTCATGGATTTATATAAATTGGGGTATAGAGAATAATAACTTTATTATCTATTGGAAAAATCTAGAAAATATGAGTCTAGAAGTTACTGATAGCCCATGGAGAAAATTAATAAAGAGAAATGGCAAAAGATCTGACACACAGACAGGAAGAGTGATCTTAAAAGGCCCAAATAAACAAGGGTAACTTATAGTATTTCCCAGTGAAAGTTTCTACATCTCTCCAAACTTTGCAGATTACATGAGATATTAAAAGAAAATTTTTGCTTTTTGATTGTGCATCTAACATCATGCAATTTTCTCAAACTGTTCAAACATATATTCTTACAAGTAAAAGTAGGAATAATAATGGATGCCTTTTATGATGACTGAACAGCCAATAAAAATGTTTATAAAATTCCTGATACATAGAGTGTATTGAATTTAAAAATAAGTTTTTAATATTACATCAATCAATGTCTTAAGCTCAATAATGTTTTCATTAGAAATCATGTCATACTTTAGAAAGGAGGGTCTAGAATCTTGACTTATGTTAGATCTCTGCTATGGATAGATGGAGTAGTATATTCCTACATTCTTTTTTTTTAATTTTTTTTAATTTATTTTTTTATTGGTTGTTCAAAACATTATAAAGCTCTTGACATATCATATTTCATACATTAGATTCAAGTTGGTTATGAACTCCCAATTTTACCCCAAATACAGATTGCAGAATCACATCGGTTACACATCCACATTTTTACATAATGCCCTATTAGTAACTGTTGTATTCTGCTACCTTTCCTATCCTCTACTATCCCCCCTCCCTCCCCTCCCATCTTCTCTCTCTACCCCATCCACTGTAATTCATTTCTCTCCTTGTTTATTTTCCCATTCCCCTCACAACCTCTTATATGTAACAGATGTGGTATCTCCAGAAGGGGTAGTGTCCTAGAATCAACCCCTCATGATAATAAGGGAAAATAGTAGCAAGCACTGGACAATNGTTCCATTCCCAGCTTTCCCAGGAATCTCCATACTGCTTTCCAGATTGGCCGCACCAGTTTGCAGTCCCACCAGCAATGTACAAGAGTACCCTTTTCCCCACATCCTCTCCAGCACTTGTTGTTGTTTGACTTCATAATGGCTGCCAATCTTACTGGAGTGAGATGGTATCTTAGGTGGTTTTGATTTGCATTTCTCTGACTGCTAGAGATGGTGAGCATTTTTTCATGTACTTGTTGATTGATTGTATGTCCTCCTCTGAGAAGTGTCTGTTCAGGTCCTTGGCCCATTTGTTGATTGGGTTATTTGTTTTCTTATTCCTACATTCTTTAGTGTAGGAAACTTTCCTCTGCCCTATGTCCCTTTGGCTTCAAGCTTCTGTGCCTTTCCATCATACACCTTCCTGCTGCCTGAATTCTTTCTCTTGATATTGGCCTTAATTCTGTTTGTTTGTGTTCCACATCATTATAGACATTGCCAAAATATATAGTACTCATGTGGAAAGCCATCAAAACAAATCAAAACAAAAAAACAAACAAACAAAACCACTAAATTGAAAAATTGAAACCTTATTTATTTATTTTTCTGAGCTATCAGATGTCCTATAAGCACATTCATTCTATGACAAGAGGAAAAATAAATGTGATGGCAGTAGGACAGCAAGTAATTTACTTATGTTTCATAAAAACAGCTGTTTAGTCAATTAAATTACAGAAATAAAAAAAAGATTGATAATAAACCACCCTACAGTATCCTAGAATCTGTTTTTAATATTTTGCCATCTTATCTACATAATATTATCCATGCAACAAAATTGCTTAATGTAGCTTCTAAGGTAATTCCATGTTCAATTTCTAAACATGAGGTCATTTTGCTCTGCCTGCATGACCTGTTTCACATTTTTGTTTCACCTGAGATCAACCTAGAGTTTGTTACACATCACTACTCCTTGGCCATAACTAGAGGCCACATAACACAGATATTTACTTTAAGAGGTAATAAAAATGAAACAGGGAAATATGCACTTTATGTGAAATAAAAATGTGCATTTTGGAATGTAAAGTAAGGAAACAAAGCATATCAGCAGTTTCTAGAGGAGAAATTTTGTACTTTTGTTCTTTTTAATTTTAAAGAAAGCTTTAACAACTACATTATCAGTAAGAGAGATAATATTAATGTTTAGTAGATAAAGATTTGACAAGATACAAAAAAGTACATGTCATATTAATGTTTACAATATTTGAATTTTTAATGTAATAATTGTAATAAAATTAAACTTTGCATATCATCTTAACTTGTAAAAAAACATATGGAGGTACATGTATACATATATTTATACAGTTTACCCTTTTTTACGTAAATTTAAACTTAAATGTTTCTTACAAGGCACATTTATGCCTGTATATCTATTTATGCTATTCTGTGCTAAGTTCTAGAAATATAACAATAGTTCAGTTTCAAATTAATAATATAGACAAGACAAGCTTTGCTTTATAAGGTAAAATGAACAGGAAATGCAGCAATTGGGTGTTAAGGGGTAAAAAACACATTTTAGCATCCAGGAGAAACACAAGGATTGTGTCTTCTAATCCCTAAAACAAAGACACACTTTCCCAAAGACAAAAGTCACCAACAAAGCACTCAAATTTCACAAGGCAAAGTACACACACAAAATAAATCTATTTTGAAAGTTAAAAAAAAAAAAGAGGTAATTGTCGCATCTCACAACTAAAACACTCAGAATCACTCCAGATGAACTGGGCTGCACGAAATAATCTCACAAGAGACATAGATATCTTTTTTTTTGGATCCTGTGATAGCTCCTCTGATCTTAGGGTTCTGTGGAGAGTGGGGGAGAGAGAGAGAGAGATAGACAGGAGAGAGAGCATGCTGAATCCACTTATTGGGGAGAAGCCATTCAGATGAGTCAAGGGGTCAAATTTCAGGGGGTTGAGTTTAGCTTCATGATGGCTGTCAGCAGGTTGACTGACATCTAGGAAGGCCACACCCAAAGGCAGAGCAAGAGAAGGTGACTCACAAAGGGTGTTTCTATGGAACTTACTATCCCAACAGGGCAAAGGGGGTAAGATTACAAAAGAATAGGTGGGTGTAGCTCAACCCCAGGGGGTATGCCTACTCAGAAGACTGGCCTTGCTATCCAAAATCAAGGGGGGGGGGGAATACTGAGCATGAGTCATGGCACTACCATGCCAGTCTACAGTGATCTTTCAGACCCCTGTTGGTGCATTAGGACTGGAAGCCATGGTAACTCAATGTGGCTCCCCACAGGTAATAATATTAGTAAATGACTCTTTGGACAGGATGTGCATAAAGAATATAAACATAATTGGTTTGGCAGAAATAATCCCTTAGATTTCTTATTTTCTCCTATTCTAGGAGAAAGGTAATTTCTTTTTTTAATTCTGCACCAGTCACAAAGAACACACACATATGTACATGAACACATACATACATACACACACACACACATACATGTTTGAAATTACCTTTTAATAATATCACATTCTGATTACAGAAAAGTATAAAACAATTTCAGAGCCTCCAAAAAAATCTTTATTGTTCCATTGTCTCAATATAATACCCCATATGCCCATATTAACTTATATGCCCATATTAACAAGTCAGGAATTTAGAATTACTTCACAAAATTGAGTTTTCAAGGATGTAACTTAAGTGATAGAAACCTAGTCTAAATAGAAAGTCTGAAGATGAAGTGGACCAAAGCAGATTGTACAAAGAAAGCATTTAGGGAAATGTCACAAAAAAGACGTGCAGTTAGCCGCCATCCATAGCCACAGGTTCAGTATCTCTGAATTTAACCAGCTATAGACCAAAAAGGTAGTTATGCCTATAACAGTTGTATCTGTACTTAATATGCACAGACTTCTTATCATATTATTATCCCTTGAACAGTAGTGCATAATAACTAATTTTGTAGCATTTACATTGTATTTGATATTATAAGTAATCTTAAGTTGATTTATAATATGTGGGAGGATTTGAGTAGATTGCATGTAAATACTCTATCATTTTTAAATTTGTTTTTAGTTGTAGATGGACATCATCTTTTTATTTATTTATGTTTATATGAGCGGAGGATGAATCACAGTGCCTCACATGTGCTAGGCAAGCACTCTACCACTGAACTACAATCTCAGCCCAATACTTTATCATTATATGTAACAGATGTGGTATCTCCAGAAGGGGTAGTGTCCTAGAATCAACCCCTCATGATAATAAGGGAAAATAGTAGCAAGCACTGGACAATATTCTATGGTAATACATGATAAGAGTTAGTTTGACACATCTTAGAGAGTATGGACTTCTAAGTGGTTTCACTTAGATGATCATGGGCAAATGAATAAAAATAATTACTCTTAAGCAGACATTAATGGTACATGTTGGTGACACAGTATAATATGCCTACTGTCCTAGGTACTCAAGAGGCTGAGGCAGGGATCCCTTTGCACAGGAGTCCAGCACATCCTGGGGAGCATAGTAAGACTTCATCTCTTGAAAACAAAAGACAAAGAGTATATATCAAAATTAGTCAAGTCTCCTTCTGCTTCTATAAAAATAGAAGTCCTAATTAAAAGGTGGTCAACTCCATTTTTAGAGTCATTAAAAAAATCATAATTTAGAAAACTGAAATTAGGAAATGTTAATTTTTACAACTAACACACATGTAAGGATTTAGAGGAAATTGATAACATAGCAGCCTGTTAGAGTCTGTAAACAAGTCTGGATGGTGCCTGGCATTTTGCCAGAGGGAGTTGTTTGTGAAGTAACTCCAGGGAGCCATTAAGTGTGAAGATTCCTTATTGGTTGACTGCTGTATCAAATTTATGTTAATTAGATAAGCTGTGTGAAATGTATAAATACCTCTGTTGTCCTACAAGAAATGGCTCCCACTCATGCTGTATCAATATACACAAGTTGTTCTTTGCCCCCCCCACCCCCCCTGGTTATTTTGCTGCAGCCGGACTGCGGCAGCAGCCGAAATTATGGGTAACTCAGAAAACAAAAGAAACAATATAGGAGGGCAAAATATGAATTCTACTGAAATATGTAATATTGGAAGTGAAAATTTAATGGAATTTGTATGCAAAATAATGGCATTTTTCTCACCTTCTCCAAAAAGAATTTATATCCTAATAGCCAAAGTATGTGACTATTAGATTGTATGGTAATTGCCCATTAAGGTTGCAAATGGAATTAAAGTTCCTAGTCAACTGACTATAAAATAGATGAATTTGGTTTATACATATGGGCACATTGTAATCATTGGTATTCTTAAATTGGAAGACAGCGAGAGAGGTGGAATTTAAGTAACATTTGTGGCTTTGAAGTTGGATGTAAGGAGATACTAACCAAAAATATGTGAGTCCTCTAAGAGCTAGAAAAAACAAGAAAAGGATTCTGCCCCATAATCTCTCAAAAGAAACAAACATATCCCTAGGTTACCTTGATTTTAGCCAGAGATATCTGCATCAGATTTGACCTCCAGATATGCAAGATGAAAATTTGTGTTGTTTTACATCATCAAGCCTGTGGTAATGTTTGGAAGTAACAATATCAAACAATTAAATAAAATGAGAACTTCAAAACTTGAAATTAGCTAGGGGGAATATTAATAGAACATTCAACAAGATTTAAAGGAATCAAAGGGGAAAAAAACACATTATGGAGAACATGGGGAATTACAGCAGGAGATTAGAGATTAGGAAACATAAAAAAGAACCGAATCAAAATTCTAGACTTGAAAATGGAAATATCTGAAATGAAAATTTTACAATATAGAGTTAATTGTATATCATGTATAGCCAATGAAAAGATCAGTGAATTTGAATGTAGATCAATAGATTAGTGAAATAATTGAGTGAAGGAAGCTGAATGGGATAATATGTGACTATGTTGGAAAAGTTTTTGTGGTCAGAAGTCTCCAAAGCTAGTAATTTTTTTTCTTCTATCTTTGTATGTGCATTCTGCTAATCTATTAAGGAACCAAGTTTATTAGACAATAGCAAAAGCAAATTTTTGGACTCTGCACTTTCTGCTTGTGTTCTTTTGCATCCCAGTCATCATCTTTTGAGAACCCTTAGTAGCAAAGAAAATAAACCTCCACAAATAAGCTCCCAGCAAAAAGCTGCAAATATTGTCAGCCACGTGAATTGCCCCTTTTGATCAATTAAGCCCAGACTAATCAAGGTTTTAGAGCAGGAGATAACATCATATGCTGCACAACCATCTAGTTGAGCCCATTCAAAGTAACAGAGTAGTGCATCCTCTCAAGCATTTACCATATTGGATAATCTCAGCTGTGTGTGACAATCTAATTAACTAAAACTACTTCTTAATCTAGTAGTCAGTTAAAAGTCACAGAATTTATACTTTCAGTACTGTCTACCCAGCCCCATGTGTTGAGCACTCCCAAAACTATAGAATGAAGTACAATGACTAATCATGTATAACATCTTTTTTCCATCCATCTGACTAATGGCATCCATCTTAGTATCCTGCAGGAGTATATTAGTCAAGGGAAGGTGAAAAAACTTCATTTAAGTCTCAAAATCTTAAGTATCTTCCACCCAACTGCAACTCAATCACCATCCCTTACATTGTTGCTTACAAAGAAATTTCTCAGTTACCCATTTGACCTGCTATCATTTCTTAAATTCATACTTTCTTTAGGTTACTAGGGAACACAGCAAATTTTACTCTATTTTCAAAATTAGAACTGAACCAAATCAAAATGTTTCCTTGAAGATTACCAAAAATGAGAATAACGCTATGTACAAAGCACAATATTGCTTCTGAGATTAGAAAGCTCAGATGCTCTCAAAACCATGAGGAAATAGTTTTAATCATAATAACTCTTTATGTCAAACTTTTATATGGGGTGGTCTTTTTAGAAGAAAAGAACAGAAAAAAAGGAGTGGTGACAGCATCATGACATGTGTGGGTGGTAGCCCTTGGAGCCAATATTTTACTCTCTAGTCATTTGTTTTATTTTTCTCCATGTAAACGGAAACTTAAATAAAAACAAACAAAAAACTGCAACAACAAAATCTGACTTCCAATAGTTGATAGGGTAAGAGGACAAAATAACTTGAACACAATTTACAGCAGCCTGATGAATCTTTGCATAGTGATCTAAGTATTTGTTCTGTGAATAATGGTGGAGGAGGAAAGAACTTAAAGGTTAAGGCAAAAAACTATACAAACAACAAGGGCAGAAAGAAACTCAATTTCCTAGAATAGTCAGAGAAACCAGGGGCTCATATAAGCACCCAAGTAAATTTGTGTACTGTTAATTTATGCATGAGTTTCAGTGATCTCTCTAAATATTATTTTATGAAAATATATTTGGGTCCTTAAACATCCCATCTAGTGTGGGACATGTTATGTGCCAATCTAGTTATATTCCCAAGGAAATAAAACTAGTTGGGCACATAATTAAATCTGCAAATATATTGTTGCAACATTTTTATCAGAGTAAAAATTGCAGAAAAGAAAACAAAACAATGTTTTCAAAACAAAATAAGAGATTTTCTCTTAGCCCTTTTTTGTTAATTATTTTTTTTTAAATATCTGGGTTTTTTTTAGATGTCAGTGGACCTTTATTTTACTTATTTATATGTGGTGATGAAACTCAAACCCAAGGCCTCCTACAGGCTAGGTAAGTACTGTACCACTGAGACACATCCCAAGCCTTCTCTTATCTCAGATATATATCAGATGTGCTCAATTTATTGCAAATGGAATTAAAGTTCCATATATGTATGTATGTGTGTGTGTGTGTGTGTGTGTGTGTATATATATATATATATATATATATATATATTTACTTATTTTTATGTAGTGCTGAGGATGGAACCCAGGGCCTTGCACATGCTAGGCTAGTGGTCTACTTCTGAGCCACAACCCCAGCCCTTCTCTTATCTCTTTATAATGAAAAACAACTTTTCAAACCCTTTTTTAAGTGTATATGAAATATTAATTTGAAATCACACTTAAGAAAGTACTTAATCAGATTGTTGTCTCATTTTCTGCCTTTGTAAAATGAGCATAATAATAATCTAATCGAATACTACTGTGAGGATTAAAAATGAAACATCTGGGGGCTGGGGATGTGGCTCAAGCGGTAGCGTGCTCGCCTGGCATGTGAGGGGCGCTGGGTTAGATCCTCAACACCACATAAAAATAAAATAAGGGTATTTTGTCCACCTAAAACTAAAAAATAAATATTAAAAAAAATGAAACATCTGGAAGTGATCCCAAAATATAGAAATTATTAAATAATTGCTGTATACCAAGCCTATTTCTGTAAAAGAGTGTTTATAATTTTTTGGTACTTTTTGAATATATATTACTCTGGATTACTGATAATAAATGAATTTTATATCATGGATTATTACAGAATCACATACACAAATGGAAGCATTTTCTCAGGTACTTACAATCCAAAATGTTTTCTCAGCGTCTGTATTCTTCTTAGGTCAGAACATCTGATTTTTCTTGTGTGTTATGCTGTACTATGCTATGCTACTCTTTGGTATACCCACATTCATTCTAAAATACTAGTCATAATCCACTAAATATTCTCATAATCAGCCAACACACCTGGGAATGGTCTTATAGAAGCTATATTCTTACTTACTGGTGCTCATAAATCAGCCCCTCCTTTATTATCTAATCTAACCACTAGGTCGGTTTCTGATGTTTCTTGCACATGAGTTAAATTACTTCTCCTTCTAGAATGCACAATTATTGGGGGCAAAAAGTTGCTGCTTCAACAATGCTTAGAGTAATGTTAAGAACATTTTAATGTAAAACATAACACAAATAAAATTCAGTAAAATTAACAGTTTATTGATTATTAAAATTTTAATTGATCACTTATTTTTTTAAATAAGTGATCAATTAAAATATTATGATGTCTGTACAAAACCCAATGATTAAAATAATGTATTGCAGTAACATAATCAAAAGATAAATAAAAGAAAGCAGATGGTTGGTTGAACATTATGTAAAAAAAAAATCTAGGAAAAATCTCCTGATTCAGTAGAACATATTGATGTTGTAGAACATTACAAAGATACTTCTGTTAGAAGTTCTTTTAAGAATAAAAGAAATTTTCAAACCTACCAACAAAGATATTAAATTTGATTTTATAAGCTTTTTAAAATTCATGGTACACTTGGAAATACGTGTGTTAACTCCTTGAAATAACTTTACTATCAATAAGTTTACTAGCCACTAAAAATTAATATATCTAGAGATATTGGTTATATTTGTTTTTATATTGAGTTTTATGTTACATTCTTTCCCTTTTATTTTAAGGCTAGCATCATTGTGGTTTGTCTAAAATCATAGTTGCACATGTATTCATCTGTTGAAAATGCTGGCAGTTAGCAAAAATGACAGTATTAATATGTCTGTTCTAATTTATGTATGTGGAGGTTCTAATGTATTATTTTCTAGTTCATTTACATTCCATATCACTGTATTAAATTACTATGGATAGACAGGCTTGTCAGAATTGTTTTTATAAAATGTGACAGCAGACTAGTAGATGACTATATATACAGAGAGAATGGAACTCAGCGAACTGTCAGTGCCACTTGATATCAGTTATTGATTTAAATTGAATTTGTAACTTTTTTCCAAATAGTATGTCTTATAGTCCATTATGTTAAAATAACTACAACAAAACACACAAATATTTCAAATGTACTTCATGTTAACAGTAGTGAGAAAGAACAAGATCACTATAGAAACATTTTTAACTTGCTTTTGAACATTCTAATGTAAAACATAATACAAATAAAATTCAGTAAAATTAACAGTTTATTGATTATTAAAATTTAAATATATGTATCCCTTTTTTAAATTAAGAAATTTCTTTGAATGTCAACAAATGGATCCCAGATAACCTCAAATAATATCTGTAATGTGAAGATTAATTTCATTTGAATTGCCTTCCCCTGCAAATAAAGACCTATACCCACATAAGTATGTATCTATTAGACTTTCACTATTGGTACAATAAAAACTTTTAGTTGTTGCACAACTTGGCACACACACAAAATATTGAGAGATTTTAGTTTACTTTTAATGATTTTAAAATTGCTAATAGTAAATTTGAATTTTATTTAGATTTAAAGTTATTTTCTCTGATAGTCACAGGTTATTTTTTTTAAAGACAAACTATGGCTTATTTGCATTTATTCTGTACAGAACCAATTTTTAAAACACTTAATTCAGTAATTATTTTTATTTTACATATGTTGATTACATACTTTGAAAAACTTTTTTATTATTTATAGGTGTCACTCTGGCAGTGGGGGGACTAGATTTTTTATAATTATGCATTTTAAATAAGTAATGTTTTACACAAAATAAGCCAATATTATCAATTATTTCCAAATAGTGTGTAGTTCTTTGACTTTGCCTAAATAAATGGTCCTTATCTAAATTGACAAGTTATTCTTTTTTGTTGCTTTTTAAAGTTTAATAATTTTGCTTGTTACATCTACAGACTGCAATGTGTATTGATGTTTTTCATATATAAAAGAATAACATTCATTGATCCTTTATTAATATTTATTCTAAGAATAATTAATGAATAACATCCTATTACTGTATATATTGTTAGTCTTAATTATGAAAATTTATCATCACAACCTCTTATTTCACAGATCAAGACTTCTCATTAATTTTCTTCAAAATAGTATTCACTTTTCAGTCATTCATTCCTCCATATCAAAGATCATGAATTTAGGCAGTTTTACTTACAGTGGGATACAATGATGTCTTGAGATGCTTGGATGTCTTGAATGTTACTGTGGGTAGTGACCAGGGATGCTGCTAAATTTCCTACAATGTCAATAAAGACCCCCTTCAATTAATATTAAACTGGCTTCAAATGTCTATTTGCAAATCATGTTCTATGTGGACATTAGAATCTGTTTTTTTTGGTAATATAAAGATTTGCATGCTATCAAATAATTTGGCATAAATTTGGAAATGATTTTCATTCCACAATGTTGAATATCTGCATTCACACACTAGTATTTGCCCCTAGAAATTACTTAATGTTTATTAATATATTGTAAGCATTCTTCAAGAATACCTGTACAATTTTTTTAAATTTTATAATGTATTTATATTATTTGCTAAAACTGAAAAATATCAATTTAAAATTAAATTCCTTGACTGATCATTACTGTTTTACAAAAATTCATTTGAGAGCCAGGTTAATTTTGTCAATAATAAACTACATATGACTTTATAAATTTTAATATTTTATCTGTATATTCTATGAAAACTCCTGAATTTTCTGTTTCAAAATCCTAAACTTTCTTTTGTTTCAAATAAGTATCTTTCAGTTAGTTTCTTAATTTTGAATCATCATAGGAATTTTGAATACATATAGTTAGAAATAAAAATGTTGACAGCTATAATTACCAAATTTTTAATAATTCTAAAGAAGTATACTCTCAAAAATTCATCATTTATTATGATATTTGATATATTATTCCTGTTTTTTATAAAAAAGTTTTTTTATTAGGTTGATAATTTTAAGCATTAAGTGATTTTGAAATATTATATATATTCTCTACACTTGTTAAAATAATATTTGATATGTTAATGGGGGTAATTCCATGTTAAATGTGCTTTTCACTATTTATTCTATATTCTAGAATAAATTTTCTCATAATGAGTGTATATTTCTTTGCAGTGCTCAGTAATTTTTTATATTTATCAATATATCTTTGGTGATATTAATGTCTACTTTGCTCTCCTTTAATCTAATTTAGCTGTGTTCCTATAAGGTTTATTCATGTTTTATCAAATGAGATGGAAATGTCTAGTTTTTCTGTTTTCCAAGAGCTTTTCTAATTTTAGAAACGTATTTGTTAATATTTGGTAGAACTCATCTGTAAAGCATACTGTACCATGTGTTACTTTGTGTCAAGTGTTTTCTTAATTTCTAATTAGATTGCATTTATGATGTTGGGTTCATTTAGTAGCTCTATTTCCTCTAGAGTCAATTTTTGTAAGTTGTATTTCTTTAGAATTTATTGATTTCAACTATATGATCACATGTGTTGGAACAAATTTATTCATAGTAATCATTTCAAGTAATAAGTTTTACTCTGTGATTACAACTGTGTGTGTGTGTGAGAGAGAGAGTCACAGAGAGAGAGAGAGAGAAGCACAGACAAAGAGAGAGATCCTTTTCCTAGAATCAATCATCCTCAGGTAATTTTCCCTGCTGTCATTTTCTGTTTATTTGTTGAATGTCCCCCAACTACAGTTAAAATCCTTCAAAGTCCTACACATGGGATTCTGCTCTTACATTCCTGACTTGCTCTCAGTCAATGGATTTCTTGTCTGTTTTCTACACTCAGTTCAATTGATTTCAGAGCTTTTACAAGGGTCATCAGAATCTCTCAGTGTGAAAATAGGCACTAATGCTTGTTTCTACCTTGTCACTTTTGCTCTATATTGTTTTTTTGGATATGGAAGCATCTTCACCCTTTTGATAGTTTAATATTAAATATAATGGAAGTTGTTTGTTTTATTTTAACCAGATTCTACTTGTTGCTGTTGTTTTCTTTCCCCAGATTCAAGTGTTTCTTGGTATATAGTAGTTTTCATATTATTGGGAATAGACTGTTTTCATCTTTGGTGTACATTTCCTCTTGAGATTCATGAATTGCCATGGTATTTACCAAATACTACAATATGACAAATGAAGATAATGATATAGATGGGAGACATTTTTTAAAAGTATGTATAATAGAATGTATTGGACATTATTACCCTATGTACATATATGATTACATAATTAGTATGATTGTACAACATATACAACCCAGAAGATTGAGAAGTTATACTCCATTTATGTGTGATATGTCAAAATACATTTTAACATCATGTAAACTAATTAGAACATTTTTTTAAAATTACCCACAAATTAGCTGTTATCCTAATTGTCATTCATCAAATTATCTCTGATAAACATCTCATTTCTCCTACCCTTTCCAAATTTCATTAAGAATAACCTATATGTTAGTATCTCTGTAGCAAGTATTATCCAAAAGGCAGACAGATATACAGTTGATTTGGAAAATGCTTCCTTATTGTTATATAATTACTCTTTCTCAACTAGTGTCATACTTTACTTTCATGCTCTTTTAAAACAATATCTTTGAATGCTACACCTAAAAGTACAATAATGATACAAACTCTAAAGCAACATCATTCAGGTTTGTTCCAAATGTGAGAGCCTTAAATATTACATATTGACATAACACTACTCCCAATTTCAGATGGAGTTACTCCCTAGAAGTTCCTACATGTTGATTTGGGTCACAGTGGTTCAAACATTGACCTCAGGTGGAGCAGCATCATGTATATTTAGTGGAATATAATTGGTTAGATAGATTCTTCACTTTTAAACTTTTAAACTAAAGGAAAGTAAATGTTGAAAAAAGGAATGAAATTTCATTCAGGTAAAAAGCATATATTTTTTATTACAATGAGATAGAAATTTGATATCACTTTATACTACACATTGATGGTTCAATGCAAAAGGAAATAAAATATTCAGGTTTATTACTGATAGTGATTGTAATTCAGAAATGAGAAATAATATAAATTTAAGAAGTTAGTCAAAGGCATTTTCCAGTGTTGTTCTTGGCATTGAAAATTTGGCAGTGTGTAGATATGTTCATTTCTAATGCATCTGACACAAGGTCTGGCACACATTCAAGTCTCAGAAATGCATTTGCTAATTCCTCTCTGAGAAATGAAATGCTTTCATCAGAGACAGTTTGATGTCAGTATGTTCTCTTATGATGAGATAAAATAAGGAACTTGTCTTCAGGGCTGCAAAAACTATATTAGAAAGTAATAAAGCCAAAAGGGAAAATAACTTAGATATGATTAACCTTATAAATAAGGTTGAAGTCTTAAAGTTGACTTCAGCTTTCTTGTTTTTCTTTTCCCTGCTATGAATTTCTTCTTCTCTGTTCCCAGTTTCTAATCAGAGTACTAGATATCTTTCCAGATTTGAGAGAGATTCAGTTTAGAATAATCCTTTAAAATTTTAGAAAAAGAAAATATTTCTATCTATATTTTTTGTTGCTTTCCTGATCCCTGACATCTCCCACCCAGGGGCAAAAGAATTTCCTGGAATCCTGTTTGGGACAGTGAAAACGTAGAAAAAACTTCAGAGAAAAGGGTCCAAGTGTCAAAGTGAATTCATACCGTACAAAGATTTGGAATTGAACAAGTAAAAAGCAGAGTAAAATGGGTCACTTGAAATAAATAAGTGGTTGCTTAAAGGATAAATCAACATTATGGTCCATGGCTTTATCAAAACTATTTAATATCTCTAGCTAAATAAATCAAATAAGTGATGTTTTCCTGAAATTTTAATCCTTTTGCATTCTGGTCTTCTATACTCAGACAACATCACTGTGCAGCACAGGACTAAGAGTACAAGGTATAGCAGGTGTAATATCTAATTCCTCAACTGCTTCTTGCTTCTTCTTATACTTCTTAGTTTAGTTTCTTTTCTTTTCTTCCTTCTTTCCATTTTCCCCCTCAGTAAATGTAGCACAAAACTTAGGCGTTGTAAGGTTTGTCTCTGTACTATTATGTCTATTTTATTTTTTTAACATTACAAAAATAGACTCACTATAGCTCTATTCACAGCAATTTCTGAGGTTCATGAATTAAGTTTGGTACCAGGTAAATAATCAGTAATATTAATTTCCTTTCCATTTTTTTTTTAGTTATGTGGAGAAATTCTAATTTTAATCATTTTAAGGTGTTAATCATGTTATCTACTATAGAACTTTTTGTACTTTCTGGATAAGAAAAATTTATAGATATTTTTATCTTAATATTATAAAGAATGAAACTCTGTAAATGATAATTAATAATAGACAGAAAAGGAGAAAAAGGATGTGAAAATTAAATGAATAAAACATGAGTACCGAAACTTATCTCTGAGTAAAAGTACATCCACAAAACCTAATAGCCTCAGCTCCTAAATGTTAATTCACACAATTAAGAATAATGATACAATTGTAGAAACATATTTGACTATGTATTAAATAAATGGCTGACCCAAAGAAACGAATGACAATTAACTAAAGATGACATCACCTTCTGATTTAGTGCTGACATCACCATCTCATTTCAAATGCTTTGATATACCATAGCAATTAACCTAAGTATAACTTTTTTTTTCTTTTTGGTACCAGGAGATTAAGCACAGGGGCACTTAGCCACTGAATCACATCCCCAGCTCCTTTTTATATTTTATTTTGAGACAGAGTCTCACTTAATTGCTTAGGGCCTCACTAAATTGGTGAAACTATCTTTTGAACATGTGCCTTAACCTAAGCCTCCGAAGCCACCGAGATTACAGGTGTGACCCACCTAAGTACAACTTGGCTGACTATGTACAACTTTGACTGACTACTTATTTATATTGTCCACTATTTTCTCATATTTTGTTTATGGTGTACTTTGAAAGGTAAAAAAAAAATTATGTTGATAAATTTTGTAAACGTTGATAGTAAGTCATTAAACATACTTATTCCCTAAAATAACACTCAGTTAACAATCTTTGTTAGAAGAAATATTATAGAGAAAGGAAAAGAGCATTATCTTTTCTCCAAAGACACTCTGAAGCTCCATTGTGTAGACACATCATTTGTCCAAAATTGTGAATTAAAGGAGTTCAGCTACTACCATTCAGCTATTTCAGTCAGTTATGCAGAAGGTATTTTATGCGGTACACAAAACAAACCTTTTGCCAAAATGTAAGACAATTCCATCAAGATCCAAGAAACTTCCCTTATAACACACACAAAGAAAGTTGGAGAAAGTAAGTTGGACGTAACTTCTTGGACCCTCTTGACGCTTCTGGAAGACCACATGTCTTTCTTTCAGCAGTGTCCAAACATGTAGCATCCTCAACAATTCCCTGGGTATTTCTGATAAAATACCTTAATTGATGAAGAGTCCTTTAGAACTTTCCAGACATTGTATATCTCTGGCATGTTAAGGCTTATGTTAAGGCTTTAGGCATGCTTGAGGTTTTTTGTTTGTTTGTTTGTTTGTTTGATTAATGTCCTATTTTACATGGATTAACAAACGTCTATCTGTGGCCAAGTATGTGCAGCTACCCTGTTTCTGAAAATGAGGTTTTATTATTACGCAGCCATGCTGTCATTTAGGATTGCTTTAGGAAACTTTGGGCTGAACTGTATAGTGTTGAGTAACCATTATAGAGATGGTGGATCCCAGATTACATGATCTTTTTACTATTTGGCTGTTTACAGCAAATGTTCACTGACCCCTATTTTACAAAATGGAAGAAAAAGAAACATTGTTTTTATTCTATATCTTAAAATGTAAGCAATATGTTGTTGAGAAGCAAAGATGAGCGTTTCTATGACATAACTTAAAGAAACCACCCAAGTAAGTTGCCCCCAAATAAAGTTCAAGATAGTAAGTATTTGTAAGAGTATTTTAATGAACATTTTATGAATATTGGACTTCATTTTTCCCAATGCAATTATTTCTTTTCATTGTATTACATTATTTCTACTTATAAATTATCAATGTTCATATTATTAAAAACTATGTGAGCAGTGAACATCAGTATTTTGTTATTTAATGTAGCATAAAATATCACCAGATAAAAGAGTAGTAATTTTTTCTATGAAAGTGTTCTTTTCTAAGTACTCTTAGATGGGTATTATTCACAGCATTGGTAACTGAAAAAGATTGAAGTTCCTAATAGACTTCATGCTGATAGTGTCAGCAACTGTAGATACACAGAGATCCTACAATAAGAAGAAAATAAGATGTTCTGATGTTTAACTATGAGCATTTATCATTTTCCTGCTATAGATTTATAATCTCACAAAAGTAAATTTCATAATTTTGTGAATTACACATTAAAACTTATTCTTACAGTCCTGAATGCAATCTATTTTGATGCTTTCTCAGGATTTTCATACTTTATATGCCTCCCAAAAGTTAATCATTCCAATAATTCATTTAAAGCTACTGTGCGTATTTACTTCACTGGAATACATATAAAGAAAAACAATCTCTGAATACATAATACAGTACTCCCATTTTTAGTCATCTATTCACAATATAAATCACTTATTTTAATATTTTCAAAATAATTTTATAAACTATAGCTTATATTTATCATTTCATCTTTGATAAATAGCTATGTGAGCAAGGAATGGCCCTAGCAATTAGTGTAGCTATTTATGTAAAAATTTTCAAGTATCATTTCAACAATTTAGTATGATGAGTTTGCTTTATTCCATTTCTCAATTTTATAAAGAAAATTTTCATTGTATATTTCATGAATGTAAACCTCAAGAATATTATTATGGGAATTATAAACTATCCAAAGGAATCAATTGCCTCACAAGACTCCTAAATCTTTAAGACAGATGAGTGGCTATAGGTATCAAATGTAATTTTCCTTAGTTTTTGTTAACTGGGTAACTAAAAATGATTTGGATAGTACATTTTTATCTTCATTCCCAGCATTAATAATACAATAATTTAAACTTTTGTTTAGGTTTATATCCTTTCAGTTTTTATTAACAACACTATTACAATGGCAAAGAAAATGCTGACTATGTTTACAAATGAGAGAAAATAGCAATAGAAAACAAGATGAGTTATTGTGTATGACATTATCCCCATCAAAATCTTTCAGGTATCTTAATAGTCTCCACAAAAAAAAAAAAAAAATCATGATTTGAAGGATCAAGACTACCTAGTTTGACTTATAAATAAAAAGCATGAATTATGAGAAAATATATAAATTTTAACAATAATTATTTCTGTACATGTTTGAATAATAATAATACAAGCTTCTTCACATAAACAAGGATTTATATTTAATAAAATATATTGCAATCTACAGGCACCTAAGTATGCCTGAAACATATGTCTGATATAATGCTAAGCATATGCTTTATCTGATAATATTTAGATCAATTGGAGTTACTTGAAAAAATATGAAACTATCAATTGTTAGTATTAAAAGTAATATAGAAAATCATTTATCCATACTTCTCCATTTTGTGTCTTCATAAAAAAAGAATACATGCAAATAAAAATATATCCATTGACAGATATGCAGTTTTCGATTGAATTGCCATTAGAAATAAATGTTATGATTCTAATGAGTTAGTATAAATGTTCAGATAGTTGGTGTTTATAATACTCCACATAAAATGAAAGGAACTCTATTTTCAGTCAAAGGCCAGGGTTTTTCCACTTCCATTAGAAAACACATTTGTGACATGGGACCGATACTTAATCTAAAACTTTCTCAATTTGCCTTCTTTTTTCACAAAATGGGGTCCATAAAAGTTCCTTATTACAGTGAAGATTATAGGCTATAGTAATTATGAAATTAATTTCAGGTTCATTAGCTTATCAAAGAGCATCCTTTAAGTATCATGAACAATTTCATTTTGGGTGTTTCTAATAGAAAGTTCAAATATGAAAGAATCATCAAATGTTTGTTGAATTCAAGATATTTTTATTTCATATGCCTTAAATAATGATATCATATATAACACACTATATGTAGTGATGGAAATGATGACATAATATGTACAGTAATAGCAGCATTCAAATGTATAGATGCTGCTTATTGATTTGTTACCCCTTTAGAACCAAACTGACAAAATTATTCATAGAAAAAAAAACTGTGGCATAAAATGACAACATCTATGTTTATCTGATTCTTAATTATGCCCTAATAATTTTATATTTAAGAAACCTTGATAGTGTGAACTGGACATGGTCTGAGGAAGCTCATCACCTTAGGTTTTTGTGCTTCCAGTTTGAGCTACTACACTCACAGATTCTTGTTGGTACTGTCATTGATTAGAGGTCCTAGACATGAGGAGATGCCCTGTTCACAGCCTCACATGTGGAATCTTTTCCATGTGGCTCTAGTCATAATGAGTGTTCCCTTGTAGACTCGTGTCAAATTACTTACTTCCTTTGAAGCAAATAATAAACTACTCTACAGAAACACAAATAATAAGAAAATGATTGCCCTAATCTAAATAGTTTTTAAGAAGTATTTTCTCCTAAAACAAGAAAACAAAATTGAAAAATCAAGCAAAACAAACTTGTGACATCAGGCAGTCCATGACAGAAACAGCTGCAGAAAAAATGACAATAAGAGAGAGCATAATTGAAACAGATGTTGTAAAATGTGCAGTTTAAATAGCATACAAACATTGATGTAAAGTAAATTTTAAATAAAATGGAGTAGATTGGAAGCATAATTAAAACCCAAAAGAAACAAAACAATCTTGATGAAAATTAAATTAGAATGATAGAAAACAATTGTCTTTTCCTAGACAATAAAGTATTACAAAAATTTGAAAGTTATTTGTTATTTTAATTTCACTGCTGTTTACAAAAAATGTATAGAACATATAAATTAAAGAACATATAAATTAAAGAATGATAAATTAAGACAAAAATACCACTCTAAGATACGTGCTTTGTAAGTCTTTGAAAAAAAAAAACAGTCCAAAAATCCCTATGATTCAAAGTTCTGAGAAATTATTAAAAACTTTAACATGAAGCCAAATGAAGAAAGACATTTAAAATCATCACACTTGTCCAAAACTCCTCCTCATCCTAGACCACATATTGTCAAAAATAGTGAAAGATTTGAGATTTTATTATAATTCAAACCAAAAAATTACGTTGTCACAGTTTTGTGGACCATGCAGAGGATGAGTCTTGAATTGCAGAAGAGAACTACAGGTTTCACAGAACAGCAGGCAGAATTGCAATTGGATTAATTCCATGGATTCTCCTTGACCCAGCTTCCACAAAATGACATGAAAAGTAACATTTATGACTGCACACATAATGGATTTCTATGAAATGAAATAACCTAAACATTTTATAATAGAATGTAAGCAAACATGAATTTTGTGTCGGAGGGAGACATTTCTACTTCTCAGGGCAAACTAACATACACACCTCGTTGACAACATTTTCCACAAGAGGCAATCAATGCCTTGCTTTGCAAGATGTAAAGAAGTACCAGAGACCTGAGAATATTTTTTCCCAGTACAGGTTGCTTTCACACTGAAACCAGTTATCTTTATTCTGAAACTTGGGCACAGGTATCTATACTTACTGTCATGATCATCCATATAAGGACAGATCATTGGTGCAAGCAGCAAATATTGTGCCTACTTGCTGGTGCAGCACTAGTGAATATGAGAAAGATAAGATGCTGTTGTAAAAAAAATGCTGAAAAGCATTTGATCATACTCAAATCAAGACCATATGGATGCCACATTTGGGCCCCATATATCATACATATTCCATAAAGGCCAAAGATCTATCTCCAGAATTAGGAGATATTGTCGTACAAATTTTGACATTAGATATATTGTATTTTGGTATGCTTTATGTGTATTTCATTTTTCCTTTAAGATATTATTCTTTCTCACATAGTTTTATAAAGGGCTATTCTACTCATCATCAGAAGGCTCACACCCTCATGTGAGTGTTGTGTGATACTGGCTATCATCCACCTATCCTCTCAGCCTGGGACACCAGTGGAATGATTACATATAGCATTCTTTTGTGGTTCCCTGAGCTCCTTCACAGAATAGTTCTTACTATTTTTCCAGACAGAAATTAAAGAGATCCTGGAAGAAGATTAACTGGCTCTTAGGACCAAGTATAGCATCACTTCTGCTATGAACATGAACCCCCATAAAAGGGAAGTTATAATCCAGTCCCCGAAAGGGAAATACAAAAGTCACATCATAGAAAGAGTGGAGAAATACTATCTTTGCAGAGTTCCACTGGAGCCACCTTACACTGGCTCAAGAAAATTAACTTTGTTCATCTTGTCTTAACTTTGCATTCAGTGAATGCTAGCAACTTTAAATCAGAGAATTGACAGCACTGAAGCCAGACAATGCAACAAATGCCTTCTTTTTTTTCTTTTAATACAAGACTGATAATGAAAAACTTACCAGCACACCTCTGCTCATACGTCACCTCATCCATCGTCTTTGTCACATTCTCTTTTATTTCTTATACCAATATGGTTAACAAGATAACAGTAATTTAATATAGTTATATGAAATAAATTACTATTTTTGCATATTTCTTGAGATAATAAGAAAATTGGAAAAGAGAAATATGGAGGAAACATTTTAATAAATACATATTAATATACAAAACTACCATGGTTTTCATTTATGCATAAATCACATAGTCTTAAATCATATTTGTAGATTCATCTTTTAATTTCCAGTTGATATTGACCAGACATTAAACAAGCACTTTTGTGGTTCCTGGTGACTTGCTTGTTGCTATGACCTAAGTCCTCTTTTCAGAATGTCTAAGAAATTAATGGTTCTTCCTGGACTCTTTGATGTGTCTACCAAGTTCTATCATAATAAATAGGAATATAAGAGATGTCTCATAAGTCACCCATTTAGCCCCCATTGAGAATCAGAATTAATCAATGCATCCAATAAAATAAGCTTTTTTTTTTCTTGTTTGAACTTGTCTCCTCATGCAGGCAGGTTTTGCACTGATGAGTATAGGTGGACTCATTGCAAGAAAATATAAGTCCATGATGTAGATACCTGCATTAGCTTCACCTCTAACACCATGAGCACTGTGTGGATGAATGATGGTTCAAGGATACAGGATGATGTTGAGAGAGGATAATATCAACTGCATAAATCATTTCTTCTAACTAAAAATAATCAATTTTGATATGTGTTAGATATAATATAATCAATACATGATATGTATTAGAAGTCATTCTCCTACCATCTTTCATGTTCCAAATGGTGTCACTTTATGATAGCAATATCTCTGGAAAATTCTTTAGGTTTGTATCATTGCTTTTAAGATGCTATTTGGTCAACACAACTACTTTTAATGGCTTTGACTTGGTTTTCACTTCATTCAGAATATCAGAGTGAGGTGTCTGATTGTTGTATAATACATTCAGATATTGATAAAATAAATATCATTGAGTTTGGGGACCTGCTGTAACCATCAGGATTCAAAACTCCTAAATAACTTTAATTCTAAAAGCTTATGTTGTTATTTAGATATGAGGTGTCTCCCAAAAGCTCATGTGTGAGATAATGAAAGAAATCTTAGAAGTGAAAAGATTGGGTTATGAGATGTTTAACCTCATCATTTACTGGGTAGTAACTATAGACGGGGGCGGGGGTTGGCTGAAGTATGTGGGTCATTGGGGCATATCTTTGGTGTATACAGTTTATACTTGGTGAGAGAAAAAGTCTCTTTCTTAGCTTCCTGGTATGATGTCCTGAGCTGTGTTCCTCTACCATGCCCTTTGGTCACATTATATACAGAGCAATAGTGCTGGAGTCTATGGACTGAGACCTCTGAACTGTGAACCCTAAATAAAATTTTCCTCCTTGAAAAGTGTTCTTGTCATGTATTTTTTTTCCACAGTAGCAACAAAGCTGGCTTAAAGAGCTAAAATTCTGTGTCTGCAGTAATTATTATCCATTTTCCTCTTTGCCTATATTTATACCAAATTCTAGCTGCTCTGTCTCTTCACCCATTGTATAATAAATAGAAAAATACCATGTTAGGAAAAGTTTGTAGGAAACTATATTACAATTTGGATGTAGGGAGGCAATGTAGTCTTTTCTTTAAAGGGTACTTGACTCCCTCTTCATTCAAAGATTTCATTTTTTTTAATATAACCTTCTAATCTGGGTATTGAGTTGTAACTTTTTATTATTAATTCAAGTCAAACTAGACATGTTTGTTTTATAAATCAAGCATCTTTAGTTATTATCATTAGTGATATGCTATTTATTATAGATTATTATGATTATTTTTTATTGCATTTCTGGATTTCTTTTGACCAATCAGACAATGTAAAATACCTCTGTAGGTAAAACTATTGCAGGTTTAACTGGGATTTGCTTCCTAATGCAGCAGTCATATTCATCTGTTTCTGACAAGCGAGTGGTAACTCTTATCTCCTCTAACATTAGAATGCCATTGAAATCGGGACATTCAGTTCAATGAAAATATTTCCCACTGTCATTCCTGGCATACAAATAGCATAGCAATAGCCCTCAGGAATGGATGATTCATGACTCAGCTTCTCAGACTTCATAGAAATCAAGGCATATGTACTGTAATAGAATATTCTACAAAACTTTTTATTTTAAGTGATGTTCTATTCTAAACTCTTCAAAACATTAACTAACATCCTTATAATCACCTTTTGCAGCAGTATTAAGGCCTAGTATAATATAGCCTAACAATTAAAAGATCTATATAAGTCTCTCTAATTTTTAACCAAATATGTGAAAATTATATCTACATACACTAAGCTCTTTAATAATAATACTCTGATTTGTGGTTATGGGCACCTTTGGATTAAAGTGGAGGCAGACACATTTTAACTGCATAGGCATTGTTATTCCATTAATGCACAATGCATACCTATGTTTGGAAATGTTAGAAGAGTAACAATCATGTATTTAATTATACAACTTTCTAAAAATGTTAATTTAATTTCATGTGTTCTGATTGCTTTGACTGAAAAAATGTCATGGTGGCCAATGTAGGAAAGATAATATTGGGATTTTTGTTATCACCCACACACAGAAGGTACAATATCAGTAAGTTGAACATAGGCTGCCAAGATATTGCACTAAGCCCAGTTAACACCCTGTTCCAAGCAAAACAGGAATCTTATTTTACTAATTTTGCTTAAGAATATGCAGAAAGTGAATCAAGAACTAAAAACATTTGTTGATAATAGGATTTTTTAATTTGGGGAAAAGACTTTGTGCTTGACTCTGGTATTTGAAATTTTCTCTTACTTTCTGGGTGCATGTGGTTGTATTTCAAATAGTAACTTCAAATTATGCACATCTTTTATGTGTGTTAGGTGCATTCCTTGGACATATTTTTTTGGCTAAGGGGGTGAGGGATGGTACTGGAGATTGAACTCAAGGGCACTGGACCACTGAGCCACATTCTTGTTCCTATTTTGTATTTTATTTAGAGACAGAGTCTCACTGAGTTGCTTAGTGCCTTCCTTTTGCTAAGTCTGGCTTTCAACTCATGATCCTCACCTTCCTGAGCCCCTGGGTATTACAGGAGTGTACACCACAGTGACCAGCTAATACCTTGGTAATATTAAACTGATTACTTTCTGGGTTTATGTCACCTCTTTAAGTATGAATACTATTATGTAACTCAAAAATGCATCACCACAACAAATATTAATATAACTGAGAAAGTCAAAGTTATAATAAACCATGATATTTTAAGCTCCTGAGAGATAAAAATATCCATATCTCTTTATTAGTAAACTTAGTATTAATACCTGAATGTGTGTACCTATTTACTTGCAGTTAAATTTTTATATTTTAAAATATGCAATTATGGAACAAAGAATCACCTAAGACAGACATATGTACCATGAACATTTTAAACTAATGAGCTAATTATATTATTTTCAATAATATAAACTAAAATATAGGGTTTATTGTGGGTAATTGTACCAAAAGATGCTAAGTAAGATGTTGGGCCTCTATATGATTTGTTATCTTGAAAAAAGTGGGTAAAAATAACATCTGTGATTTCAGTACATTATCAAAAATCATGGTAAATAGAGATTATTAAATGAAATTGAAATAACCAATAGCAGTTTTTAAAACTGCTTTGCCTGATTCTAACAACAATTTGGGGACAAAACCTCACTAGATTCCTAAAGACTGCAGCAGCAAATATAAACCAACAATGACATGGGTTATTCATTTCTTTTGCTCTAAAATGAAATTTTCAAGTTGTATTTTGTAGGATGAGTCTTGAACAGTTAAATATAGATTGAATACTGAATAGTTACTAATTAGAATATTTTAAAAACACACAATTGATTTACATCCTTCTAAATTTGTTTAATTATTAGTTCTTCAAATACTTGGAAGAAAAAAAAAGGAAACTTGTTGGTTAACATTACTTGTGATTTGAATCTTATAAAATATTGTGGGTTTTTTCTTTTATTATAAAAAATCACATTTTTAATGAGCTATCATGAGAGGTTGGGTAAGGGAAGAATATTTATAGAGGAAGAACAGCTCTGCAAGGGCATTTCAGAAAGCAGAGACACATCAATGACCAGAAATTCAGTCATTGCTCTGCACGTAGAGGTATTTCTTCACCTCCTTCTACTGGTATTCTGTTTATATCATAGGATTATCATTTATCATAGTGTTTTCTCAAAAGGGTAAATGCAACATCTGCATCAGAAATCACCTCTCAGGTGAAATTTTACTTCAGACTTACATCTGAAACAATAAATGAACATCTCAGAATATAAGACTCTCAAATTGTTATTTAAGCTCCTAATTTAGGCTAATGCTAGTTATAATTTAGGAACATCTAGCCTACCATTTATCAAAAGTTTGATGTATAAAAATTAACTTAAAAAATCACTACATCTGATATTCATTAATTTCCTTATGTCATTCATCCCTATAAATCCTCAAAATTTTTTCAAGGGAAATCTACATCCCACTACTAAATAATCTTTACCCACAACAGAAAACAAATATAAAACGGAAAGTACTTTAAAATTTAACATAGTTGTCACTATGGAGCTATGAGGGATTGTTTGCCAGACCCATATGTGGATACCAAAATCCACAGATGTTCAAATTCCAAGTTAAGAAGGTGCAATATTTAGATAAACTGTGTGCACCTTCCATATAGTTTAAATAACCTATACATTACTTATAAAACCAAGTATAATGTAAACACTGTGTAAATAGTTATTATATTGCATTGTTTATGGAACAATGAGAAGAAAATATGTTTGTATGTGTTCAGTAAAGATGTGAATATTTTCCTAAAAATGTTCAATCTGTGGTTTGTTGAATCTGTGAATATGGAACCCGTGAGTACAGAGGACCTGCTAGATATGTGCTATGCAATTATCTAGTGACATCTAATTTGTTCAGTAGAGAAAAGTAAAATTTCATTGTGACAAAACTAAACTTAAAAAAAATACAATACTTTTATATTTTTCTTGATAAACTTGGATATTCTCAGATGATCTTTTTGTACTGTTGCTGCTAGCAAGTTATTGTACCAATTGCTACAGAATCTAACTCCGCTTCTCTTCTCAGGGGGAAGTGAGGGAAAGCATTCACCTTGACTTTGATCTGTTTCTCATCAGATTCAGCTGCAGGAAATGTCAGACTTAAAATTGTTTCAGGTTTGCCATAATGCTTCAGGGATGGAGCTTTTTTCTTCCACATTGTATAATTCACTTTGTAATACCAGGAAATGTAGGTTTCAGGAAACTAAACTGTTGAGAGGAGGAAAAGCAGCATATTCCTTTGGCCTTATTTGTTCTCTGTCTCTTTCTCTAGCTTTATTTATTGTTATTAGCTTATTTATTATAACAGTAACTCCAACAATAGGTTTTAAGTAATATTTAACCTGACAAAGACAGTTAAATAAGTTCCCCAGTCCTGTTTCCTATTAAAAGTCAGATAATATTAATGCTGACTTGTAAGTTTCCCTTGGTATGTTTTGTGTCATCTCCTTGACCCTGGCAGCTGAATTCACCTGCTATTTCACTAACAGAACCAGAAGTTTAAAAATTCCAAGAAAGAGTTCCTTCCCAATGCTTTTGCAAGACAATATAGTCTTTTAGCTATTATTGCAAAGATAATCATTCAAAAATGCCATATTTAATTCAGCTGATTCTCCTAGACTATAAAAAATATGGTCACTGAGATCAAATGTAGCAAATTGTGTTTTCACTTCATTAGTATGCTTCATGTGAGGAAAGGACTATGGTCCTTCTATGTTGAAGAGAATTTCTACAGGGGGATGTAATTCCATGAAACAAAATTGGAATCTTACATAACTCTCTTAAAGTCTTTTGAAAATATGATGTTAATCTTTCTATTATATCATCCTCTTCATATGCATATATATTATTTCTTCTGAAAGTTATGGAATGTTTAATATACTTGCTGCCAATCCCTCTACCAATATGTCTAAAATTTATAGATTTTTGTACAAGAGAAAATAGTAATGCATTTGGTGTAAAATGCCCGTAGATTGTATACAAACAATCAAGATGGTGTTTCAGAACTTGGCAATTTTGAACTATATATATTTGCCCAGTTTTTAGAACAGCATAGAGAATTTTAAGAACTTTACCTGGATGCTTTGTATAATTACTGGTATATCTGGGAAAAGAAAGAGGTAGTGCAATTTTCGAAGTTTATACATTGAAAATTAAAAAAAAAAACAAGTCTAGTCCATTGTGCATAATTAATCATTTTAATTTCCTCCTAATACAATAGATTGCCTCAAATGGCAAAGCTACTTTTTTGTCACAAAATAATAAAAATGTGGAAGTATTTAAGCATCATTGCCACAGTTTTTCAATTAGATAATATTAATATTAAAGCTTTTGTTTTAAACCAAAGCTATTTTGTATATATTTTACTAAGTAAGAAATGAAATATTAACTTACAATATTCTTGAAGTTACAAATAAAGATAAACTAAATCTATTAGCAGAAACTAAACTCATCCCTCCAAAGGTATTTATATGTGGAAACTTTAAGTAAAAAAAAAAAAAAAAAAAACAACATTAGGTTAGATGAACCTAAAGTAATTAAAACACATGTATTAACCAGTTCAAACTCAACTTTCCTGTTAAGAAAATAAAATTTCCTAAAGTACATTAAGGTAAAATTATGTATAAAAACTACTGCACATTTCGAGTTTGATCAGTCTGTAAAAGTCAAAAGTCAACTTTTTCTTTGATAAGCTGAAGCTAATCCAAAATAAGGTGTGGGGGGGAATGGTGGTATAAAAAAAAGAAAAAAAAAATAGAAGATCAATGGAGTAGACAAAGTGGAATGAAGGGAAGGGAAGAAGGTGTGATAGGAAAAGACACTGGAATGAATCTGACCTTAATTTCCTTTGTACATGTAGGAATATACCACAGTAGCTCTCAACATCATGTCTATCTATAAGAAAAAGGGGGGATGGAGAAAGGGAGGGGGACGGAAGTACTAGAGAATGAATTAGAACATGCTTTTATAATTAGGTAAAAATGAATCCTATTGTTATTTATAACTAAAAAGAACCAATAAAAAAATTCCAAGATTGTGAATTTGCTTAAGGTAACATTTAGTTTGCATTTCTGAGATGATTTCTTTAAATTTAACTATTTTAAGTCGATGAATTATTCATTTTAAATATTTTCATTTGACTTGGAAATGTGACCAGCTGAAAGAAAGTAAATGTAGCTTTAATCACATATTGAGGCAAGAAGAAAGTTGAACAGATATTAATTGTCTTGGCCCACAAAATGCTGACACACATTTAATTTTTTTCTGGAAATAATAATTACAACATCCAATAAGGACCCTTGTTTTTGAGACTTTGCAAGCCGATTATACTGGTATTGAACATTCATAAAGTAGTTTTTATTTATTTTCTGGGAAAAAAATCAAAGCAATTTTCTGCTAAATAACACATGCTGGCCATTAACAGAAAGCCAAAAATGTAATGTGCTTCTAGGCAAAATGAGATTACTGACAAATAACATAGAGAGTCAAAGTGTAAAAGATAGGAAATGTACATAAAATAAATGTGTCTGGTGGCTGCCAATCATTATCACTATTGTTTTCTTGATAGATTTTCTCTAGATAAAATCTGCATGTAACTACTGAAGCACTATCTTTATCTGAAATCAATATTCCTGTGAATATAAAAATCAGAGTTTTATAGAGAAAAAAACTGGAAAATAATTTTTTAAAAATTAATGTAACGTTTTATTCAAGTGCCTTTGTTAAACAGTTGTGTTTAATTTGGAGAATTCACTGAATATCATTGTATTACTCTTCCTTTATCTTTAAATTTCAAATTATGATCACATGATAGTTATACCAAGATAGATTTGGTACTTCATACTAGTTTATAACAACATTTCCAAAATGAGAAGTAAATTACTTATTCATGCCTAATTTGATTTTATATGTAATTTTAATGTTTGAAGCTTAGGAGTTCTCTCAATACACTGAAATAGTACATTTCTTGTAAACATATAGAGTCTGATAGGTATTTAACCAAATTCAATGCATTTAAAACTGAATCAATAGATCATAAATCAGTTTATTTAATTCTTTGGGTAGAATACTGTTCTTACACTATCGCAGTTGGAGAAAGACAAAAAACTGTGTGGCCCCAGAGTTTCAGTCTCTTGGTGATAATAAAAATTTGATTCTCATGGTTGTATTTTTGAACATCTTAGTGTGTTACTAAAAGTTGGGAAGGTGGTAAATTGAAGTCATTGCAGAAACAAAACTCTAAAGCATTTCTAGTTTCTGCTCTGAGCCAGAAAATAACAACAACAATAAATCCTAATAATAATTATTACTTTTGAGGCATCCAAGTGGAAACTCTCATTATTTTTGTTATTATGCTCTATACTTTCAATTCAAAATTATGTTTGTACTTTTCCCAGTTCATAAATTAAATATTAAAATTACCCAAATTGCCTCTTCTAATAAAAAGGATAAAGAGTTTTTGATAGGATATACTGTTAACTTAGAATGAATATTATATATGAATATAGAGAAAGTATCTGTACTGCATTTCACATATTATATTCTTTCCAAATTGTCTGTAATAAGCATGTTCACTCTTATGAAAAAGTGAATAAAAAATAAAGCTTCAATGCATATACATATTTAGATGTAAATATTAATAGGTATATAAATGATAAATAAAAAGACACATGAAAAACACTAATAGTGAGAAGTTGAATTTATATATATGAACTCAACACATCAAAAATATAGTCAAGACTATAATTGTAAAATGAAAAATCCTGTTCATTTCAAATACATTTCATTTGGACAGTATGTATTTCACAATATTCTTTCCTTTTATTTTCTAAGATAGATCCATGATTTTGATATTTGCTTTCTGACTTGGCTCTCAAGTTCAAAAGTCCTGCTGTAATTTTTACTTTGTTAAAATTTAGGAAAGAGACTAAATGAATCTAAAATTTCTGACAATTTGTAAGTATAATAATAAGTGGCTATGAGCTTAAAATATTGGCTTAAGTGAATGCCACTTAGACATTTATAATAACTTTATATGAAAAATGGTAGAAGGAAATATACAAAAAACTAGGTCTTTGAAAATATCATAGTAGCAATCTAATGCTAATGTTGATATGTGTTAAGTATAAATATATATTTTGTACTAGAGATTGAACTCAGGGCACTCGACCACTAAGCCACATCCCCAGTCCTATTTTGTATATTATTTAGAAACAGGGTTTCCCTGACCAGCTTAGCTTTTGCTGAAGCTGGCTTTGAACTTGTGATTTTCTACTCAGCCTCCCAAGATGCTGGGATTATAGGTGTGCACCACTGCACCCAGCTGTTAAATATGTTTATATATAAATAACTGTAAGAAAATTACTATGTATTTGAAAAAAACTGTAAACAATAAATATATGATGACTTTCTTTATGAGAAATATTATTTAAAAAACAAACAACATTATCTGCAATAAAATTTAGAGAAAAAATGTCTATGTAGTTCTCTAATGTACTCCTGATAGTTATCTCTATAACATATTAGAACTTTGGAGTTCATGCTTGACAGGACCACCCCTGTTCAAGTTTCTTTTTGTTATAGTTCTATTATTATAAAAGGATGATGAACACCACAAAATCTAATATTTATAAACAATGGCATTGTCATTTAAATTAAATACATTTTCTTAAGACACCCAATATATAATAATCTGTGGTCCCTACTGATTTATTTACAGAATTGAACTTGATTATCATAATCACACTGAAATATAAAGGTGTGAGGTAATTAAGGTGCAATAACAGTCTCAAATCATTAAACATTTAGAACAGTGTAGCTCATTTTAGAAACTAAGCTTCTCCCCTTTTTAATGAAATTTGTCAGCTTTATGAGAAAAATTCAGAAATATATAGATAGTCTGGGATTTAGAGTTAAAATGTTGATTTTAAAGCATCAGTTAAGCATTCATGTAGATTAATCCAACAGGCCTCTGAATTCAAGATGAAAGGCTCAACATTAACATCAGAGATAAAGAAATAATCTATAGGGTTAATAATATAAAATCTGGATAATTGACAACTTATTCACATAGGAGAAATTCTCATAGCACTACATTCATGTTGGAGAGAGCCATATCATGTGACCTATGTTTTATTTTTAGATCTTTGTCTTCTGTGGTTTGATTCTGCTTTCTATCCAGTTCAGATGTGGCTACTGGGACAGTATTCAGAGATGGAGTATTTAAGAGGTGATTAAACCCATGAAGGCTCCTCAAATGAGTAGGATTCATTTCCCCTAAAACTGGTTCCATGGAGGAGCTCACTCACTTATCATATTGGTCAGCTTTGCATTACTACCAAAAAAAAAAATTTTGTGGGATAATTAAATTAAGAGGAAAGTTTTCTTTGGTTTCACAGTTTAGAATCCACACATGATCAAGTAGCCCCACTAATTTAGACTTGTGGCAAAGCAGCACACCATGGTGGAAGTGCTCAACAGTGAAAAACTGCTCACTTTGGAAGAGTAGGTTGGCTAGGGTTCCACAATCACCTTAAAGGACATGCTGTCAGTGACCTAAAGAACCCCAATGAGGCACTGCCTATCAAAGATTTCACCACCTGCCAAAAGTACCACCAAACCTTTAACACATGAGCCTTTTGGGACACTCATCCAAATCATGACACTTATTTTCTACTTTCAATTATATCATGATGTGGGAAAGAGGCCCTGACCAGATACCATATGCCAGCACCTTGGCTTGGACTTGGACTTGGACTTATCAGCCTTTAGTATTGGAAGAGAATAAATTTGTTTTCTTTATAAATGAGCCAGTCAGTGGTATTTTCTTATAGCAACACACATGGAGTCAGGAAATTTTTTTTTCATTTTACTGTTCATTTCAGTTTAGATATTGAAAAATGAGATTATCATAATTTTGACATTATCAAATATATTCCAATGAGAAACAGGAAAATAATGTAGTACTATTAAGATATTTAAAGGTACCAAATTGACACCTAATGTGTCTAATATTGAACAATCCTGCTCTATGGGTATCCTCCATCTTCTTCCAGGAGAATCTGTATAAAAGAGAAAAGAAAAATGTAAAGACAGTAGCAAATCTATACTTGCTCTAAAAACATTATTCTCTAAATTTTACCCAATTCTAAGAGGTCATGTGATGACTAGTTATACTGATCATGTATTTAAAGACAAGATCATGTTTTATAGACAAATGATCATAACAATGTAATGTGAAATTGTACCTGAGTCATGCCATGGTAATATTAAAACAGAATAAATAAGCTATAGGAATGCTATAGCAAAATCATTCTATTAGAAGCAATTAAAAAGGACATGGAGGAAGTTGCTTTTTATAAAACACTCTGAAAAAACAAACACTGAATTATTCACTTCAATGAAAAATAAGTACCTTTCATCACCAATTAATTTGTCAAAATATAGCTGGATTAGAAAAAAATTAAAGATTTCTTTGGGTGACTAATTAACTCCAGAATTGCAATAATCAGACAAATGGAGACTCTGTTTATTATTCTAAAATGTCTTTTTCTGATAATTATGCAATACATTTCTTTTCATTATATCATTTTATGACCTACTTATTATGAATTTTATATTACAATTATTTTTACACAGTAATTTTTCTGACATAATAATATTTCAAACTTTGTTGAATATCACACAAAGGATTTTTCTAATTTATACTTTTTCAACTTACAACTCATAATAATATATAAATGACGATATTAATATAATGCTACTTAATAATCCATTTAAATTCAGTACATGAAAAACTTTTGAATTGAGAACTTTTATAGTTTTCAAAAATAGCATTAGATACCATTATGACTCCAATGGAAATTTTCAGAAAGGAAAATTAGCAAACAGCTAAACATGTTTTAAAATGGAAATACAAATTTCAGAAATTTCACATCAGCCAGACTTAACAGTAAGAATGAACTTAGAGCAATGCAAAACTAAGTTATTCCTATCAAGAACAAAGGAAAACAGAATGAATTCCACTAAAAGTTAAAATGTAACGGATTTGGAATTTATCTAAAATTTATTAAAAAATCACTGTCATTTAGATAGAAAGTCATTTTTTATTCTCAGTAATTACACATTACTTTATTCATGAGTATAATGCTTCAACTGGCCACTAGCTTGGTGAGGAGAGATTTTATTTATATATAATTTCATGGGAGATCAAAATGCAGCAGAAGGTGATGCCACTTCTACTCAAGTGAATTGGAAGATGCCCTTCATGATTCCATAGTGCATGGTTTTCCTCCACTTATAAGGCAAAAAAAAAAAATCAAAGTGGGTGTAGAAGGATCAAGTGTATCAGATTATATAAAATGTCATTCATATGTCTGAGTAATAAGTTTGGGGAATATTTGGAACAATGCAATAAAAGATATTGTAACTTTCTTACTTAAATACATAGTGTTAATTTTGCAAATGAAAGTTGTACCATTTCTATTCTCTGTATTTTATTATGACTATTATGATGACCACAAGAAACCTGTTATAGCTGTAATAAAACATCTGTTAGGCATATTGTATTGCTTTCAGCAGCTTCAAAATGTTTTTAGTAAACTAACCATGTCAAACTCGCAATCTACTATAAACAATGTCTAATAAGTTATGATACAACTAGAGAAAATTATATATTAACTCTTCAAAGTGTGGCTATTACAGTTTTGGGTAGTTAAAATAGTTTGTACCAACTTAAGTAGAGATACTGCTGTGTAGTAATGTTTTGTTCATTTTTATTGAACTATAATATCGCATTTATAAGATAATTTAAAGGACCATTCAAAGGTAAGTTTGTACTATTTTTACTTCTATATTTACCAGAAAAAAAATCTGCACCTGGAATTGTCTAAATAGTTTAATCTTGCATAAGCAACAAGTCTGCCTTTATAATTTTATATTTACATGTAAAATAAATTATATTTATTGCAAGATCTCCATGGATATGACACAGAAGTATGTAGGATTAGATAAAATTAATAATTCATTATTGAATAGATTAAATTATTTCAAATTACCAGTAATATTAGAGATAGTGATAAAACCAGAGTGCCATTTTTTAAAAGATATTGGGCTATTCTGGGTTTTATTTATAAGTAAATACTATCAAAGTTCTTAAGAAAGTCCTACAATTTAGTTTTTTTCTTAATTTATACTCTTAATTATTGTGTAGTAAAATATAAAAATAAGGTTTATCCTTATAAAAAGAGACATAAGAAAAGATTATATTTTAACTTTGTTAATTTAATGTAGCACATTAAAGACACATTTGACCACCAGCAATTTTCATTGATTTATTTGATAAAATCAACCTAATCAGTGAGTAGACAGTCATTGAGAATATCCCAAAATAAATTAAAAAATGAAAAATGAATATATGTCTAACTTTATATTTATATTTGTTTAAGTATCAGAAGTTTTTATGTGAGTATAAAAACTTTTATATGTGTAAAATTCTTCAATAGCATGAGTTCTAGGTATGTAGAAATTTACTTGTGGTCTGCTTTAAGAGAGAGTTTTTTTTTTTTTTTTACAAGAAAAAAATATTAAATAGCATGTTAATGGCTAATACTTACTTTGTGTTAAAATATTTACACATGTGTTTTGATGTATGTCCTTTCAAAGGTTAAAGTAATATTTAATGTTTGTGAAGAGGAGTAAACAGAAGCAGTTTTAAGGTAGGACTTTTAATATTGAAATCCCCTTTAGTTTTCTCTTTAGATGAGTGAAAAAGAGAAAACAAATGAGGTACTATGCTGGGAAAAAAAAAACAATAAAAAAGCTAATGTCAGTTTTTGAACATGATGGCCTGTATGTATTGAAATTTTGCTGATTTAAATACTACATTACATATTTTTTTGATTTAAATACTACATTATATATTTTTGTTTTAAAAATTATTTTGTATAATCAGAATACTTAGTGAAACCTCATATTTTAAGTTTTAATCTTGAATATCTTTCTGGTTTTGATAATTACATTTTTTAAATATAGAAAAATTAACTATGGAACATATTATTTGACAATATTATTTATATACCTGAACTGATACCTGAAAATATTAATAACCAGTATGTAGAGGTAGAAAAATCTAAAAAATTTGGGTGTCCAATATTAGATTGAAGCCTAGATAATAATGACTGCCAATATTAATTAATAATAATCATCGTTTATAAAGGTTTAAGAAATTTTCTAAAATTTGTATAGATACATGGTAATTTTTCTATTTTAGAGATGAGTAAACTTACTTGAAGAGGGAAAAGTCATATACAAAAGTTCACACAATTAATAATTGTAGTAATCACTGTCTCAAAATGCTGAAGGCATAACCATAATTATTCAACTAACTTCTATCAAATAGCAAATCATGATCTTGGTTAGTCATCTCAGTGACTTCTGGTTTCTTCTTAAGGTAAAATGAGAACATTTACTTCTCTGTTTTTTTTTTTTTTTTTTAGAGAGAGAGACAGAGAGAATTTTAATATTTATTTTTTAGTTTTCTGTGGACATAACATCTTTGTTTGTATGTGGTGCTGAGGATCGAACCCGGGCCACACGCATGCCAGGCAAGCACGCTACCACTTGAGCCACATCCTCAGCCCCAACTTTTCTTATTTTTAAATGTTATCACAAATAACACTATTTTCAATATAACAATAGCTAATACGTATTTGATTATTGTTTTAGTCTCTTTTGTGTTGTTGTGGCCCAAATACCCACCAGAACAATTTATGTTGCTCTTGAAGGATATGGAAAATGACAATCCTCAGGATGGGAAATGACAACCTCCCAAAACTTTCTGACCTGGAGGAAGAAGGAGGAAGAAGGCAACCATTAATCTTATTCCAGTAAATCCTTTCCCAGTACAATGGGCATCAAGGGGGAAAAAAACAAACTTTAATTCCTTCCTGGGTTCAGTCTCCAGCATCTCCACCAAAAGCAAGTATTCATCCCTTCCCCAAAACAATGGGTCCTGAATGGAAAAGGTAGATACTGAAATCCTGAGCCCTGGACTTTTACCCTTTCCCAGTACTGATGAGTCCTGGAAGGAGAAAAGCCAATAATGAAGCTCTGAATATCAATGAGTCCCAGGGGGAAGAAGAGAAATGGTGAACTTCAACAGAGTTCTGAGCTTTCATTCCTTCCCAGTAATAATAAGTTGTGGACTTTTTACAACTTCATTCCTGACTATGCAAACCAACACATTCCGCTTCAATCTTCAATGATTAAATCACCTTCATTTTAACCTATAAAACTCAGAGCTCCTTTGTAACTGAAAATGAACCCCCCTAATACTTGATTGATTGACTCTTCTGCAGAATAAAAGAAAGTGTGCTGATCTGTTTGAGAGGTGAGCTTCCATCCTGGTTATTTGTGCTTCCATAATGGTGCTGAAACCCTTTGGGTTATTTTTGTTTATAGCTCTAATCTGTGAAAATTGTTAAAATTCAAAATGGAGTTGCTAGTGTCAAACCATGACAGAATGGAATCTATGGAAGCCATAAATGGAAGATTCACGTACAAGTTGCCTGATGATAAGAAGTATTATAAGAAATTCCACAAAACCACAGTCTTACACAAAGAAAAGCACACATTATGCAGATTATAATGCCAAGACATCTAGCCAGTAACTGTTTACTGAACTTTGGCTTTCTGCTATCCTTGTTGGTATCTGAACACTCTTGATATTAATCTATGTAGACAATGATTATTATATCAGAAAAATTTAGGCAATCTTCCTAATTTTGCTTTCAAAATATTCCCTTTGCCTTAACTTATTTAGTAGTTTTCTAGGGCATGGTATTTCCTTTGCAATGCTATTACTAAATTTCTTATTACTCCTTGAAGAAGATCTCTGTATTTGTTATAGAGGTTAGCATAATGGTTATCTCAGATGTCAAAGTTAAGGTCACTGTATGTATGACATGTTGTTTTGTTTGACCTGCATATCTGGTTAATAATTGTCAACACTTGTTTTAGTTCTATTTTGATTGTTTTATATGCATCTGCAAATGATGTGAGTTTTTTTTTTTTTCATTTTGTTTTTCATTCCTTGTTAGTGAACATTTTCAGGAGCAAGGAGAAACATATGGAACTCATAGGATTTTTTTTTCCTAACAATAAGAAATAGAACAGGATCCCCAAATTCTGTAGCATACAAAGAAGTTCCCTTTTGGGGACTTAAATAGGTCCACTTTTGTGGAATTTTAAAAATAATGGTTCAAATTACACCAAAAATAGGTTCTCAAAACTAAAAGACTATATCCATAGGGTCGAAATGTAGAAACTTCTAGGCTCTTCAGTGCTGCTGTTCTCCTTATTTTTAATCTGCTGACTTTTCGCTAATATTAAGATAAAACTCTATAACAAATTAAAACAAAAAAAGGAATGTGCTATTGCTGATTTCAAGACCAATTTGAAAAGCATTTTCTTATTACAGCCAAAAGAGGTAAGGAAAAAAAAAATTCAATTAGTGGTTTTTAAACTTACAGCAATTTGTTGCAACACCAACCTAGAGACCTAAAAGTAGTTCTGTTATGATGTAAATTTACATTCCTCTCTCTCAACAATTGTTTAAGGTGTCAAAACAGTTGGATGGAAACTTAATAATAGAAAAGGACAAACAATAATTGTTAATAAAATTTAAATCCTTAAATGTAAACTGTTTTACCCAAATTTTGAAGCATAACCTTCTATTATTAGCAAAAGAAAAATCTTCAAGGTTTTTCTCCAAAAATATTGGCAAAAATGTTAGCCATGCAAATGGTGACATTGCCTTGCTTCATTTTATCAGGAAAAAATAATTTAATTAATCCTGACGTCTCTTTTCACAAACTGAAGAGTTCATATTACTATGTTCTTGTGTCTGTGGTTAAATATCTAAAACAAAAGCTATAAAATCTTGTATGTATGTGCTTATGCATATCTACCAATTGTATATAGTGTCAACATGTTAAAATCACTTAAAAAACTATTTAAATTGGATTACATTAAAATGAGTGCTCATATAAGTTAAAACTTAAAATATATGGTAATTTGCCAAAATGTATTTTAGTGCATAGACTTAAATTAATCTTTGATAGAAAGCAAATTTAACTTGTTAGTAAAATTGAAATGAAGATATTGTCAGAATTGTTAGCATGTATTTTCAAAAGCCTGACGGTCAGGCCAGTAATGTCTTGCAAACTGAAACAACTAAGTGAGGGTAAAATAAAATTTTCTAATTTCTTATTGCTCCTAAGAAATCTGACAGACTACAGGAAAATCCATAGTATTATACATTGTATTTATATTTTCTACAAAAAATAAAATGTCTGGCAAAAACAGCACGAATAATAGGAAGAATTGATTGTTGACATATATTGTAATGCCATTTTGCTGCCAACTGCTATAATAACATAGGAAGGTAGAATCTAATTAATTAAAGTTGTATAATGTCAACCCTAGCAGTACTGTTGAAATACTTAAACAAGAGACATAAACATTGCATGGAATATGGAAGGAAAAGGTTTTCATAAATAATTTAGAGTTTCATTTTAGAGCATTAAAAGATAATAAATCAAGAATGGTTTTAAGTATACACTATTTCATGGGATTTTTCAAGGAAAATAAAATCACTAAAAGTAGGGTTAAAAAAAAAAGGAAAGAAACAAAAGTCACCACTGGAATTATGAGAGGATGAAAGAAAAGAATTTTGAACTTTGTCCCTGTGTTGTGTGTCAATAGTTTCTACTGGGAAAGACTGATACTATTTATTTCTCATATAACTGGGAAAATGATGTTCCTAAATGTTCTACAGATTTGTAAATTCTGTATTGCTACACATCATGAAAAAAGTTGCAGTATAAGGGGTGACACATTATAATGACTCTTAGGAAAGATGTCAAAATGCTTTTAGCTCATTTTATTTCCTTATTTATTTATTTTTTTAGGATAGTTGCTTACTACAAACTTATTTTAGAGCTTGGTTGTTGTTCTAGGAAAATAAAATGAGAAGGCAAGAGTATATGTACAATGATATGAGTTAAGAATAAAATTTCTAGTGCTAGCTACTCCAAACTGTTTTTCCAAGCTTCTTTTGGTCTGTTTTTATCTCTGTTATCATTTTGTGTTTCCATTTGTATCTCTGTTTTTGTCATATGTACACAAAAAGATCATAATCCAATATATCAGGTTCATTAGTTTTACTTATTAATTAAATTATGCTTTATTAAACAATGGGTAAGTATATAAGTGTTTACACAGATACATCACTAAAGAGGTATAATCCACACAGAATGATCTCTTGTGGAAAGAAAATATTTTTATGTGTTACATACATACTTCAGTACAGAAACGTGTGATGCTTTTCTTCACCCATCATGAGAGTTAAGGCTGATACTCCTGTAATAAAAGGCATGTTAACAAGAGAAAAATCACACCAAAATTAATTTAATCAACATTTTATGTGACCTGAGAGATTTTAGAAATGAAGATACAACGAATTGGGAAACTGCCCAGTATTTGCTTAGGTTCTATGAATAGTGGACAGCTGTGATAAAATGCAACTGGTCTAAAAGGTGTGACATAATTATAATCAACCAAGGGGGAAGCTCAGAAAGGTTTGAAACTGAAATCAGAAATGTTCAGACTCTTTTTGGGCTTTCTCAGTTACATGCCTTCCTCCCAGATATGAAGCAGACTCATCTAGATCAAGGGTCTTGAAAGGAGAGAAAGAAGAATCAAAAGTTTCCTTGATAAGTTTTATGTCTTGTTTTGGAGGATAGGAGTTATATGAACCATCCTAATAAAATAAGCAGAATTTGGTTTATCTGATATGCTTGGAAGAGAAAGGGGGGCATGAGACAGAAGGGCAGAAGAATCAAAGAAAAACCTTGCTTCTGAGGTTCTTTGTGGGCATTTACTATTAAGTACTCAGTGTGTTAAGAGACCATATAGTATGGCATATCATATTATGAACCCCAGTAATATTTTGATATTTGAATAAACAAGGGAATATTTATTTGGATAACCAAAAAGAGATTTGGAGTGAAGAGTCATTTATCTGTCATGGTTTTCCATAAAAGGTGTGTATACTTCAATTGAAAACCCTGAGGCCATTAGAAAATGGAGCTTGATTTGCATTTTTAAATTATTGCTTTTAACATTCATTATCCTGAGGAGACCTCTACTATGCATCTTTAAACTTTAACCTTTAATGTAGAAGTATCCCTGAGAACTTTGGATGGCATTGGAAACCCAATCATATGCAACTCTGACTTCAGTGAAGCCTGTGAGAATACCCTTGTGCAGTAAGAAAGACTCCAAAAATGTATGTGATGCTTGCTTCTTGTCTAAAGCAGACAAAGCCTCCCATGCAGCTGATGTTGTAGGAACCCACTCAGAGTGGTTGTGCTAGTTTCTGTAATGTTTCCATAGGTGAAGCATAATCACCTGTATTCATCTGCATTGCCAAATGTTTGAAATCTGAACTCAGTTAAGTTTAAATTTCCTTCTAAAGTATTCTTTAACTGGATTCATGAAATTCTGCATAAATTCCTCAGAAATAGTTCCTGTCTTTTGTAGTTTTATTGTTTTATTTTTTTGATTTTGAAACAAATTTGATAAACATTCCTAAAATATAGTTGTTATGATAATAAATGATGAAATATGTTGTTATAAGGAAATTTTTAAATGAAATGTTAATTCAACTAAACCTAGCATTGGCACTTTCCTCAATCACAGGATAGATAATCTGTAGTTTCCTTAAGTACTTATGAGGCATCACTATGGGATATATTATGGAATCTCTGATGAGAAATACATAGAAATAATAAATGACCCATTTAGAAATATTTTTCTTTCACATAAAATACCATTAAGATAGATACTATTTTCTTTCTTTGTAGAAGGAATTTAGTCCTCTCAATAAAATCCTAAATAAATGCTAGCCATTGGTAACATTGACCTCAATAGTCTTAAAAAAAACTTTAAAAAGTACAAAATAAGCCTAAATATACATTGCAGGTATTAAAATTTGATGAACTTCATATAGAGATACCGTTTGAAATAATTAGATATAGCTCAAATTATATAGCTACTACATACACTTAGTACAGCACAGAACTTCAAAATTGTTTATAACACCAATCTGATATTCCTGTATTGTTATGCATAGAACAACAAAAAAAGAATCAAATTCATATTCTCTTAAAATGATTATAAAATAATAACTATTCAATATTAATTGTGATACATTTTATGAGGGAATGCAGCTATCATATATGTGAGGTAAGTACAATGAAAGGTAAGGAAAATCACATATATTCATGTGAGACACATCAAACAATATAATTGAAATCTAAAGATGAACAATGAGAGGATATAATCATAATTCATATAAATTTAAAATCATACTATAATTGTGTGCTTGCTAAGCACATTCCAACACACTACCATTCTTTAGAAATACAGGACTTACTTAGTAAAATACATTTTAGGGTACAATCAACAGAAATAAACTTTATTAATAAGTTCTCAAATTGAATATTGAATAAAGGAATTTCAAGATTGGAACAATAGTTATAAAGATTGAATTATATATTTTGAAACTAAGTTTCTGGGGATGCTATTAAATTTCATAATATAAGACATTACTTTTAGAAGATTTAATTATAAAAATTAAGCCTGTGTTGTTATTAGTATAATTATTCTTTTAGGTAAACTTTTATCACCAGTAATTTAGAAGTAGCACTTCTAGCTATTTCATATGTATAATGATGCAAATTACTGAGATTATAAAGGTCATACTGGATATATTTACATATATTTAAATTTTAGTTAGGATTTGGCTTAGGGTTATTCAAGAATATTCATACATGAAGTGTCAGTATTTAAATTTCATAAAATTCAAGCTATGTAGTACTGATATGATAAATTGACACGAGGAAAGGCTGCATAATATAAGAAATCATAAGAAAAAGATAATACATAGGAAGATAGGAAAATTATGTAAGAAATATTATTATTAATTGATAGAAATTTTTAAAATTCCTAACTTTAGTTATCATTTAAACTTACTGCCAGCATACCATAAAGAACTATAGAAAATCATGATGATTTTTTTCAAATAACTGGAATAGATTCAAAATGTTTATAAAGCAAAACAGTGATGATTGAAATTAAAAATACAAATAAATTCAGTGCAATGAAACAATATGTGGTGTATGTACACATAGAATTCCTTCATTCACTAAGAACAGGTGAGTTTTCAATCATCTACTTAATATCCAGACTCTAGCAGAGAATTTATTAGAACAATTTAATAGAAAGTTTAAAAAATTTAAATTTTTTTTTTTGTAATTGTAGTTGAACATCATGCCTTTATTTTACATATTTATTTTTTATGTTGTGCTAAGGATTGAACCCAATGCCTCACACATGCTAGGCAAGGGCTAGGCCACTGAGCTATAGCCCCAGTTCTATAAATACATTTTAATACTCATAATTCTTTTCATTGTTCTCACAGAAAAATAAATGCACATAATATAAGAGAATTATACTTTCATCATGTACTTTGATTCATGACTAATAGTATTGCATGTGTTTTGTTTTCTTCTTTGTAGCTATGTAGACAATTAAGACTATTAATAAGGAGGAGGAGAGGAAGATGGCGGCGAGGGGAGTGCATTGCCCCCATGTGCTGCTTCACTGTGTGGGAGTATGACAAGTCAGGACGGCTAAAGGCTATCTTGTTAGGAATTTCCAGCAATAGCGGGGTGCTCCGGAACCTGGAGGAAGGATTTCCATCGCACGAGGATCGGCTACGGGGACTCAAACGCGAGAGGTTTGTCGCACAGAGGGTAACACTGCTTATTCAGCAAATCGCCCCGCGGCTAGAGTCTGCAGCACGCACTAGGAAACGAGGAGATAGCGACGCAGGGATACAGCGCTGCAGTTTCTGCCAGCCGTGCAAGCACCGTACTCAGGGCTGAATTCTGGGTTTGAGACGGGAGAAGGAAGCGGTCCATCTCGGTTCTCCACACCGGTCAGACCACA
>NW_025999968.1:44586699-44616459 GCF_001458135.2 Marmota marmota marmota | reverse complement strand
ATATATATATATATATATATATATATATATATATATATATATATCTCCAATTCTGAGAAGCACTACTTTTATCAACTGTTATTGCAAATTATATATGAGAAACAATACCATTAAGTTGTAGATAAACAGCTTCTTGTATTATCGCCTTGAATATTAAAAATATTGATTTTATCTTGATTATAGAGTAACACAATTCCTCTAGGGAAACCATTCCAATTATGCTTAAAGTTGGGGGTGATGAATTACAATTAGCTTTATTTTAGAGGTAGACTATGGTTTTTTTTTTTTGTTGTTGTTGTTGTTTGTTTTGGCTACTCTTGTTTGTGTGGTAGGTGGTTTATTTTGCTTGCTTTTTAAGTTTTCTTCTATGCATTCAGTTAAGTCTTTTATCTCTAAGCACAAAAATTCTCCAAAGAACAGCCCATAATATTGAACTGTATTAGGCTGGATTAGTTATCAATCTGTCAGTTTCTTGGCTTTCTTCATGCACCCAGAAATATTTATCCACTTTTCATTATCCAGTGTTTTTAGAATTCTCCATAAACAAACGAAAGTTTCTATACCATCCTCTCTTCCACATGTGTTGAGAAGCTAATAGACCCTTTTCACTTTCTACACAGTATTCTGAAGAATACATTGAATTTTTATTCAAAATTCTTCTACTTAGTTTTTGGGAGTAATTCTTTGGGGGCCATAATTATTGTACCATTTATTACCAGTTCTTTCCTAGGGAAAGGACAAAATGAGATGGAACAGAGGAAAATGTTTCTTTCTTCAATGCCCAGCAGAGTAATTCTCTTTGATGGAGGAAAATATTGTTTTAAAAATGTGCATGAGAAATCCATCTTAAAATGAAATCCAATAAGTGATACATCTATGCAAGTTGGAGAATATTATACAGCTAATAGGTCTGCTGCCTCATTTTCCATTAATCAAGTTCATGTAAATATTAATGATAACAATGTTCAAGCAAGTCAATAAAATGCATTCTCAGGGTTAAAATTGATGAGAGAAGCAAATAAAATGAATTTTCACTGAAGAAAAAACTTTAATTATAACAAACATTTTTTTAAATATTTGTAGGAATTTTTGTTTACCAGCCAACTTATATTTATTTCACTCTGTGTTCAGCTTTGCTCTCTACAAATTAATTTCCTAACCCCACCCCAAAATTTATTTGACCAAACGAGGACAGTGTGACTTTAACTTAGTACAGAAAAAAGTAAAAAACACAGATGTCACACATTTTAAATTCATATCTCTTTAGACTGTTGTGAGTTAAATGAATATAAATATAATAGAGGCTATGAAAACATGCTACTTGAGTTAAATACTTATTCTGCCTTAAGTTCTTAACATCAGTTAAATAAGGTTTTTAAACATGGAAGTTAGAGAAATAGTATTATACAGTGATAGCAGACAAATTACTAAACTTATCAACAGTACAGTCAGAGTAAAAACTAGAAAATAATGAACTGTGATTAAGGGGTTTTTAAATTTCACATTACAGGGTGTTTTCAAAACAATTTATTTAAGTGAACATTCGCATATTGGAGAAACTTAGAAATCCCCAGATTTATGACAATTTGAATTTTACATATCACCCACCAAGAAGAAAATTGTAGTCTTCCTAAGTAAAAAATCACTGTTTATTTACAAAAAAAACAATGTGAATATTTCTGAAAAGTATCATTTATTCATAAGGTGATGAATGCAACTTCTGTTCACAGTAATGACAATGAAATACCACCACACTGATTTGTATTTCTGTTGAGTGTAATCACTGGATACATTTTGTTTTTTGATCAGGAGAATATTTTATTTCTCTTTCCAAGAGATATTGCCTATAAGAACATAAGAAAATGTTCTGCTTATCCTCACTGAAAGAAGCATTAGGAAGTGTAATGAGAAAACAATGAAATTAGCTACCTAAAAGGGTGGGACAAAGAAACTATACAATAAAGTTGACACTTTTCTGAGCATTCTTTTTTTAAATAATGAAATGATGTTGATATTTCGTGTTATCAAAAATATAACATTAAATAAATAAATTGGAATAAATGAAATGACAATAACACCAATTGGTGCACAGTATCTTATTTAATCAAAATTAATATTATGATCATTGTAAAGGTTCTGGGAAGGTATATGCACAGTCTCGAGCAAGGTAAATGTAAGGTGATGGGTAAAAGAATGGAAAACATAGAATTATTATTTATAAATTTTGTTATTATAATGGCAGAAGTAAAACAGGCCATTCCCACATTCCCTGCTAGTTTACATAGTATAATCTGTTTGCATATTTCTTTGCCTAGGTCTGCAAAAGGGGAAAAATTGGTCCTATAAGCAGCATATAATAGTCATAGTCAACACAGATGTTAATCATCAAGTTGGATTTGTACCTGGATAACCCAGTATTTTTAACACCAGGCACACTAACAGGTAAATTTAAACTATTCCTGTCATTGCCCTTCAAACCTGTTGGTAAATAGAATGTATAAAAATTGTCACTGACATCCAGAAATAATTTACTTAAATATGTTGCTACTTAGTACTTTTATAATAATACTATTTTCATTTTCAGCAAGTGGCTTATCTTTATGGATAAGTGTTGGAATAACTTTCGGTTCACAGCTAGTAGCTATGAGCAGCTCAGAATGCTAGGAAAACCTACGTTCCTACAGGCTTGACAGGAACACCTGCAGGATGGGGCGCTCTGCTCTAGTGAGCCTTCAGTGAAACCACATCCTCAGTACTTGTGGTCAGCGTTGCCAAGCTACCAGACTACCAGGTCAGAAAACCGAGAGTCAAGTGCTTCAGGGCATGTAACCCCTCAGCTCATAGCCCAGCTCTCTTAGGGACAAAGACCCTTCTAGACTGGCCATCACAAGAGCAATATTTATTGTTTCCTCATAGTGCGGTTACATTAGGCATAAGATGATTGGCTTATAGATGTTAAGGTGCTTATGTGTGATTGGCGGGCACGCCCTACCTGAACCCTATAACAGCTGTATGCATTCCAAAAATAAATGAGCTTGCTTGGAGGTTAACTAAGATTGTCACCTGCCAGCTCTCACCAGCTCCTGGTGTCCATATGTTGCTTTGACACTGTGTCTCTACCACCTCCCCCCCTCCTGAGACTGAGGTAACCGAGTGACCATCGACCACAAAGGGACTTAGGAACACATACATGTAAGCATGTTGATCACACATTTGTAAAGACAGCTTGTTTTCAAAGACAGGCTTATTGCATGCTAAGTAATTTATCATATTTATCAAGGTAAAGTTTTAGTGGCTTTAAACATCTGTATACAATGAGAATTAGTAGCCAAATATATCCTATTTGAGTTATTTTTAAAATACATATATACTTAGTTTTTGTTTTATTTGAATTTGACATATTTATATATTACATATGCATTTATTTCTTGAAATATTGCTTTTGGCTCATTCTCTATTTCAACTCCTTTAGGAGTCCAATTTAATGTGTTAGACAGATACAACTTGGTATGTGGACATTTTTAATCATTTTTAGTCACTGCTTTCCTCACTGTTGCATTAAATAGTTTTTAAACTTGCCTTGCAATTCTATAGCCCAGTATTTCACTGTATTCAATTTATTTTTGAAATATTTAATTTGTGATATAAAATTGTATGTTACAAATTTAGAATCTTCATTTGTTCCTTTTGTGTAATTATCAATTTTTGACTAATTTATGCATTGCCAAACTTTTTGGCAAAATTTCCTGTATTTTCTCAAACATGACAATAGAATTTTTTCAAATATATGACCAACCTTGAGTTCTTGGATCCAGACATGTAGAAGTGAACCATGGACCTGGAAATAGTTTAAACATGGGCAACTTTATTAAGGACTTCTTCTGGAGCAGAAAGGAGATAGCACACAGAGAACAGAGCTCCCAGGCTGGCTCTAGCAAAAACCAACAGGGCACAGATATTATGGCATTTACAGGGTAGACAGGAATGAGGCAGGCATTCATGGGTTTCAGCCTCACATGTGCCCTTCATCAGGTGTCTTCATGTGTCAATTGTCTTATTATCATCTGAAGCTTCCACTTTGGGATGTGTGGTTTCCTATGCTAATGAGGTTAAAGTACTCTTCAGTGATATTCCCTCCATTTGTTTGCCCCTCACCCCCTGGAATTATCCTGATCATCTAGGAGAGACTATAATGTTATTTTCAGAGGTTGCATTTCTGTTAACCACATAGTCTCAGAAACTGAGCTGGTTTTTCCAGTCTTCTGTATCCTGGTGTGTTATCTCATTTCCAGGCACTTGAAGACCAGTGCACATTTTAACTCCTAATTTGCTAGCATGGATCTTAACCCCATAAGACTGAGAGTTGGTTTTATTTCTCCTGAAAGATGTTAATGTCTTACTCCTAAGTGTTCTTGGTTTTCATGGGATCCCTGTGTCAATACTAGATTCACATTCTTTTGTTTATTGTTCATATATTTTTGCTTCTCCAAATGTCTAGTTAATTTTTATTTTTGCCAAATGTACAAACATATTTAAACACACACACGCATGTACACGCGTGTGCACGTGCACACACACACACACACACACACAGACCCTTCCAAATTATGTTCTATTAAAGAGGGCTGTGCTTTGCTTATGTTGGAAATATGATGAGTGGGGGTTAGGATGTACATGTAGGTTGGGGAATATGATCAAATTAATCCATTAATCTGGTCAAGAATTTTGTTGGGTTCTAACTTGGATGGGGTTTGGTCAAATTCAGTCTGCTGTGAAATGGAACTCTGGCAAAGTTTTTGATTTGGAGCTGAGCAGTATTTTGTCTTCATTGCTCTGATTCACTTAGTTTTTGTTGTGTTCTTCAGAGTGTGTCACGTTAGGTCTCCAACTTTTCATTGCAATCTATTTTATAGTTTGCTTAAGGTCTTGATAGTGAGTTTGTCCATGCTTAGAGGCTCGCTCACTTGTCTCCAGTTTTCTTTCTCTAGTTCCACCTACTTGTTAGTTGTTTCTCAGTCACTTAAAACACAGTCAAGCTTATTTGCATTCTATACCTGGCCTCCTTTCCAGAGTGTTCCCAGGTGAGGAGCAGTTGTAAAACATCAACATTAATCTACTACTGTCTTCAGGAATTTCTTTTCTGGTCTGTTTGTTCATTTTTTGAACACTCTGGCTGTGTCAGGTTTTGATTTCCTAAGTGCCATCATGAGAATTTGCAGTCATAGTTTCCAATTTGCTTTAGTTTCCAATGCAGTGTGATTCAGGGCAAATGACTGCATGGGTGTAAAAAAAAAAAAAATCATGTGTAAAATCTTGATTGTTCAATCATTCCCTTTCCAGACAACTACCATGAGTTTTGCCACTGACTTGCAGCCTGTGCCAAACTGAGACACCCTCCTGAATTAGAAAAACAATACCCAGAATTCTAAGCAAATTATTCTAAGCAATTTATTACTAGATTCTCAGAAAATAAATAAGAGCAGACGATACTTTTAGGATCATGCATAATCCTTCAAGAATTATTATAAATTGAAGACAAAAAGATATATAAAAAACAAACAAAAAATATGTTTGTCAATTTTCAAAATTCAATTCCAAATCTATAATGCTAAACTTCACTAACATTGAGTCAAAAATAAATTTGTAACTCAGCAATTAATTTGCAAGTGTGATTTTTTAAAAATAAATTATCGTAAGTTCTATTCCTGTAAGATCTGTGATAAAAATATTACTATTAGATATTTGGTACAAAAGCCAAGTTTACTTCCATTTGAAAATCAGTTTTGCAATTTCTTCTAAAACTCACATAGACAAAGCCTTTGATCCAGAAATCACACTTTTAATATTTTTACTAAAAGCTAAAATGTCCCATACATTTTAGTGCACAAAGTTATTTTATTCACAAAAGCTATAGCTAAATAAATGTATCCAGCACAAATTGGACATAACTTTCTTATGTTTATATTTGAATACATGACCAGTCTAACTTCATACCACTTACAACTGCAAGATGAGAAATTGTACTCCATGTGAGTATAATTATGTCAAAATACACTGTAGTATCAAATATATCTAAAAAGAACAGCTTTTTTAAAAGAAAACTAAAATTAAAAAAAAATTAAAAAGTAAACAGTATCCAGCACATTATATGCTAATCAACATGGGGTGGCTGAAAAATACAAGCCCACAGTGAAATATTATGTTGTCACCGATAGCAGTTTGGTTTCCCTAAAATCTAGTCTTCTCGCTTTCGTGTTACTTTTGGATACATATCAAAAATATTAGTATTTTATACCTTTAAAATGCATATACATTTCATTTTACTTAAATCTTTGGGAAGCTCCCAGTGGTCAAGAAAAGATAGGCTGTCCTATATATAGTCCTGTCATTCAACAGACTGGGCTCAGTTTTTTCCACTGAAGGAATCTAAAAATGTTTTTGTACGTAGGTAAAACTCTCCGTAGTGCCTTGATAAAACCTCCAATAATTTTCTTTTATAACATCTGTTTAACTCTTCAAAACATTTTCATTTTTTTTCTCATTTATTTTCAACATTGCATTCTAAGTAATCCTTTTTATTTTTATTTTTTGTCCTATGGAAATTTTCTTGAGATTTCCTATGTAAAATAAAAAGCAGCACTCATTTCTGCATCCATTTCCCTCTTTCATAATGATCTTTAAATAGTTAGAGGATATGTAGGAGAGTTGTAGTGTTTACTGAATTGCTTCCAAGATATTAATGTTATAATCTAGAACATATCCACAGACATTAAAATATAAATTTTCAAATTTTTTAATATAGAGAATTGGTATATTTTTATCTTCCAAATTAGATATAAATAATTATATTTGTATCTCAAAAAAACTTCTAATCTGTAGATATCATGTAGATGTCAATACTTTGATAAAATATGAGCATTTTCATATATGCATTTTGAATACTACATGAAAGTAGAAAGAGAATCTAGTACTAAACAAAAAATCAAAACTTTTTAAGATTATGAAATAATCAGCACATTTTACATACAAAAATTAAAAAGCATGCTTTTTTCTAAGACATTGAAATCATCTGCTTTGTCAAAAGGAAAAGCCAATTTAGCCAGGAATTCTATTGAATTTTGTCGATTTGCCTCTAGAAAGAAGAAGTAAATAGTTCCATAACAACTAAATATAGTTTAAATGACTTCTCAAATTTCCTTTGGAGTGTTGAGAAAAATAATCTTTCATCAACACAGAATGTCCTGGTAAGTAGAAATGCTGCTTATTTGGTAAAAAAGCCTAAGAAATATTGCAACTATCCTACTGTGAACATCAGTATTTAATTTTCTCATATGTTTTTGTTGTGAGTAAGTGTCCGTGAAACATAATACACCAAGAACCACTGCATTAAAAAGTAGATAAGAGAACTCAGCAAATTAAATAGCAAAACAGAACTTTGCTTTCATTTCCAAATACATTTATTTTGGTTATTTCTTGGTGATTTCTCTATCAAAACAGTTGTAAATGTAGGTGATTAAAGACATAAATATCTAATCTACACATAGTTAAATAGAATCAGAGTATACTAAATAGTTCAACATTTGTCATAAAAAACAAGAAATAACCAAAATAAATGTTTTATATAATTTATTCTTTGAATAATATAAAAAGGAATTTTTGTATATATTAGAGTGTTATTTTGGATAATATGATACTTATTTTAAATGTCTCATTTTATTCAGTAAATTCATTCCCGTGCAATTAACATAGTATCACTTTTAAATATAATTAAATGAAATTAAAATATTTAAATGTTTTTAAAATATAACAAGTTCATTTTTACAACATATAAGTTGCAGTGGAAACTCTACCACCTAGAGATAGATGTACAGAACATACAATAATGGTTTTTCTGTTTGTTTAAAATTGCCAGTCATCAAAAAGAATAGACTGTTTAACCAGAACAGTTCTGCAAAAAAAATAAAAAAATAAAAATCAACTGTGATTGATTTTGTCTTTGATTCCCTCTGCCTTTCTTCTTTTTTATGAGTAACTTGAGGATTTTTTGTTCCTTGTTATCTTCTACACTGGCTTAAATATTTATATAATTTCTTATATTCTTTTTGTGCTCTAGAAACTATATTATATAGCCTTGACTCACTGCACTCCAAAAATAAATCATTTATTTGCCACTGGAGAAATGCAAGAACCTTATAGTAAGAAGTTCAACTCTTTGGGACTTTTCATTCTCTGTGCACCATGCATGAAAGACAGGATGATGATGATGATGATGATGATGATGATGATTGGTATTTAAAGTAAAACTTTGCATTTATGACACTTTATTCTTTTCTCTAATTGTTGTACCTATTTTTAATTCTATACTCCATAATATTTCTTTTAGACTAAAAATCATCATTTTGTACTTTGTATAATGCAAAATGTTGCTAATAAAAGTTTCCATAATTTTTATATCAGAAAGTAATTTTATTATTGCTTTTTTTATTTTTAAAGAATATTTTTACTAGCTTTAGAATTTTGTGTTGGATTATTTTTTTATTTCCAAAATTTACATATCATCTGATTGTCTTCCAGTTTTCATAAGTTCTGATAATCTGTTATGAATCTGATCATTGCTATTTTGAATGCATGGGTTGATTTTAACCAGCTATACTTAAAATTTCTTTATCACTGTTCTTCATTAGTTTATCTATGATGTGTCAAGAAATGATTTTAGTCTACATGGAATTTGGGGAGATTTTTAAACATTTAAATTGACATATTTTGATAAAGTTTTGTAAAATTTTTATTCACTATTATTTTAAATATTATTTTGACCAACATTTCTTCCTCTTCATTGGATGCTAAAATTGCCCAGTACCATGGATTTTGAAATTTTAAGTTATTTAGAACAATTTTACTTATTTATTTGGAACTATGTGATGTTTTGCTATATATATACATTACATGTGTTCAAATAAGTTTTAGCATGTCTTATTACTGAAACACATATTTCTTTATGGTGAAAATCCTCAAAATCTCTTCATCTTTCATTTTGTAATGCATTTGAAAATATTCACTGGTTGACATAAAGATGAATAACTTTGTGTGTGAGTATATTATTATCTATAGGGATCCTTCTGAGCAACAGCACACCAGAACTCAGTGCTTCAATATCACTATAACTTATACCCCATTGGTCAAACTCTCTTCAATCTTCCTTTCCCCTTCCTCTTTGCATCTTCTGGTAAGCAACCCTTCTACTCCAAATTTCTGTGACTTCAACTTTTCTAGATTCTACAGATGAGTGAAATCATTCAGTACTTGTCTTTCTGTGCCTCACTTCCTTAGTGTGACATAATTATCTTCAGCTTCATCCATGTAGTAAAAATTGACAGGATTTTATTATTTTTCTAATGATTTAACAATATTCCATTATATTGTAGACTTTTAACTCTGTCGTGTAGCTCTTATACTGTGTGTTTGTGTGTGTGTGTTTGTGTGTGTGTCTGTATGTGTGTGTGACAATTCCAAGCTCATATAATCATCATCAAAATGAGGATATGGTATATTTCTAACATCCCTAAAATTTCCATGTGTCTTTTGTTAGAATACACTTCCTTATAGTTTGTCTTTACCAGTTGTCATTGAAATGACATCATAGTCATTGTATGCATTTCATTTACCATTATTCTTAAGAGTTCTATGCATTATCTTGCCTTCATTCATTGTCTTCTCTTTCTTCATTATGTGTTCTGGCTGCATATTATTCCACTGCATGAAACTATATATTATTAGATAACAAAATTACCTAATGGCTCTCAAGAGTTTCCATAAAAATAAAATTATTTAAGTAGATATTTAATATTGTGATAGACATTTTTTAGAAGTAGTAAATATACCAATTTTAATTTTTATGACCTATACCATAAATTAAAAATATGATTTCGAGAAACGTAAGTATTTATAAGTATTTATATCTTTAATGACCTAGTGCTCTGGCTAGAAAACAGTACAGAAACCAAGTAAACCTATATTAGTAATTGAGTGAGGCAAAAATGTGTGTATTTGTGTGTGTGTGTGTGTGTTTCTATGTTTATTTCTTTGCTATAAATGGAAGGCATCATAAAGAAAAATATTCACTGGGTGATGTAAAGATGGATGACTTCATGTTTAAGAAAACACCAAATCTTAAATATAAATAATTAATTAGAAATTATATTTTGCCACATATTATAAAAGTTCATTATATTTGAGATAAATATTTATACTGAAGATTTACAAAAAGACAAGAATATCATTACTTTGTCATTAGAGTCAGTGAGGATCTTTGTCATAGATAGATGACTTCTGTTTGACTCTGAGCGTCCAAAATCCATCCAGCTCCATTCTGTTTTCTGTCCCCACCTCCCACTGGTGTCAGACTGAGTGCATCCGATAAGAACCCTAGGAGGAAAGAGTGGGTATCATTGTTCTTCTTCCTCCATCTCTGTAGATCATGAATGTGGGAAGCCATTCTCCCAAGTGATTTTGAGTTACCTCCCTGGCTGGGTGAGAGGCACTTAGACAACTGTGTCAGAGCCTTCCCCACCCTGTCCCAGGTGCGAGGGCTTGTCCGTATGGAGGTGTGCCTGGCCACTGACTTGAAGACCAATCATTGACCCTGACCTTGGAATGCTGCCCACCTTGACCTTCATTAGATGGAATTTTCCCTTGAATTTTTTGTTCCCCAATAAAAGATCACTCCCTGGTGTGCTCTTCCTCTCTTGCTAGCCTCTTGTGTAAACCTTGCCACCACATTAGGTGGCTGGAGGCGGGAGCTAGGAAAAGTTGTCTCTGGAGCTGGCATTAAAGGTAATGAAAGTATGTCTTTTTAATTTTAAAACTCACTAGTTAATTTCTATGCTTCGAACCTCTTTTATGAAGCTCGCACACTGGTCGCGTGGCAGACATGAAGGCATAGCTGGACTTAGTGCCACAGCTTCTATCAAAGTGTCCTCTGCACACAGATCTAGTCTGGGTTTGGTGACTGTCATCTCTCCATGTTGTTTCAGATCAGAATAGTCCACAGCTCCCCCTGCTTTTACAAGTCTTCCGATTCTGGACTGTCCTCTGTAATTCCCTCATGCATGGATCATAGTGTATAAATGTGTAAAGGTTCTCAGAATATGTTTTTTTTTTTCCTTTGAGACAAGCTCGTGTGTGTGTGTGTGTGTGTGTGTTTCCTGCATTATCAACAAAAATCCAACAACAAATGCAGCAAAGATGAAAAATAAAAGTTCTACCTATCCAGTAGTTAAGTCATCAAATATGATCAATTATTCTGCATTATTTCATCTTCAAATGTTACAAAGATTTAAAAACTACATGCAAGTTTGTAACTGCTGATAAAGCAAGAAAACCATGTGCTGATTGAAATACAAATTACTGTAAGTTTTATTTTAGTGTACCTTTGCAAGTACTTTTTAAAGACATTTAAGTAGATGTTAAATATTAACTCCTAAAGTCTCTAACCAATGCATAAGGTTAATTGCATTAGAGCAACTAGATAACCATAAGAATTTATATTATACTTTGATTATTTTATCATGACTATTTGCAAAGTTTCAACATATCAATCACAATTTTAACTTCAACAGTTGTTAGTAAGGTACTTTTGGTATTTTCATATAATTTTATTTATTTAAAAGACATGTTTGAAAGAACAGTTGATTGGCTTGTGAATGTTATCAACCTGTTACAATGTGAAAAATTTGTTTCCAAATTGGCACATAAACATACATATAGTGTGAGAACATTTGTCTACTGTGAATGCAAATAGCATGGAGAAGAAAACTAAAAGACACAGAAGCAGAGTTTAAACATACTTAGACTAGAGAAGTGTGATTAGGTAATTTTCTCCCTCATTGGATGTTCCTGTGTCTGTTTTCCTGTTATGTTTTTAAGATGGAATATATGTTAAATTACAGTTTAAAACTACTTGAAAATTAGTCATATTTTTAAATATAAAATCCTCTCAAGAATGAATCAGGCTGAAATTATAAAATTGTTATTGTATCATCTTTTTATAAAAATCAATAATGGGAAATGTATAATAATTTTCCACAACTACTGTTTGTTAAATATTGCTTAAATATTTATAAAATAGAATACAATATACATTTTGTACTTAGATTGCATTGCATGAATTATAAAAAATATAAGCAATAATATTATATTTGATCATTTGGGAATGAGATAGAAACAGGCAAGAGATAGAGGAAAGAAAAACAGAATAATTAGCAATACATGAATCAATAGAGCAATAGATAATGAAAGTTTTGTCTCAATTATATGTGCCAAGTTTTTTTTTTAACTAACAGACATTTGTTTTATCATAAGAAAAATGGAATATGAAATTTTAGTCAGTATTTGAAGCTCCCAGAATTTATAAAAATTCAAAAAAAAATAAGTATGGGATAAATTTATTATATGTGTTAGAATTCCAAGGAGGAGTCTAGAAAATGATGAAAACAGAAATAAAAGATTTAGAATAAATGCACAGAATTGAGAACCAAAAAGATAATAATACATAATAGAGTTTTATTTGACAGAAGAAAATTTAATGTGAGTCATGTGATTGGAAAGATAAACAAAACTTAGGTTTCAATTTGAACAAATACTTATGATAAAATCTGCTCCTTAGATAGTTGAGCTAAATATCACTCAGGAGCATGCTGTTAATGTGCAGTGTCTTATCTGCAACCTAGAAGAGTTTGTCAACATTTTAAGATCTCACTTTCAATAAAACATTTCTTAAATATTTGAGCAGTTTAAGGAAAGGAGGATTAGGCATGCTTGTAATATAATTTTGTGCCAAAGTACTATGAATGGTTTGGACAACGAAATACTCTTCATATTTTTATTTATGTTGCCAGTGTTTAAATATATATAAACTCTTTTTTTTCCAAATACTGAGAGATGATGATAAATGATTTCTAAATGTAAATAGAACATATGAATATTTTTCGCAAACTACAAGTTGTCTCTGAAAAAATTGTTAAAATTTGTAGACTCGTGAGAAAAACTGAAGACGGTGTTAAAAAGAGGGGGAAAGCAGGCAAAATAGAGGATGAGTGCAATTTCCAGTTGCTCCATAGCTCAGAATTCAAGCAACAAAAATGCTGCTTCCCAGAGGAGTGGGTGACGGAAGGAATACACTGAAATTCTACATAAAAACACAGAGACTGAGAAATACTGGAGATTTGAACATAGAAAAGAAGAGCTCAGAAATATAGTAAATAATGCTTCTGAGTCTGTTCAATCCAGAGGGAGGGGTGATCAAAGAAGAGAGTCTGAACCTACAAAGAAAATTTGGCATAGAGGAAACTACAAAACAGAGAGGTGGTTTCCGAACTTACAAGATCCAGAGACAGTGTGGTGATCAAGAGTATGAGGGATGCTCCATGCTTTGTGGCTGGAGAGCAGAGATCTGAGGAGAGAGGCCACCTTGAAGTGTCTGTGTGGGAGCTTTATGTGAAGGAGCCCCAGAGTTTATAAAAAGCATTTACTGGCCACCCCTGCATACACGTGCCCGAGACATGGAGTCTGTCTGCTGAGGTATAACTGAGCCAGACATAGAAGGGATTGTGCACAGGGGGACTCAGACAGGCATATAAAGAAGATTGAAGCTTGATTTCCCTTTCTCCATGAATTTCTTGTTTGCCTTGCCATGACTTTAGAAGACTGGGGTTTTCTGTTTATTTGTGTTGAAATATTTTTTTTTGTTGGTTTGTTTCTTATTATTCACTCTATCCTCTCTTTCGTGTCTAATTGTCAAATTCACTTTTCCTTTTCTCTCTCTCTTTTTTATTGCTATTTTTACTCCTCCTTTTTTATAGCTATCACTAACTACTTCTATCATATTTTACCTCTGGTTGCTTTTTGAATATTTTAAACTTTTTTCTTTCTTTTTTTTTTTGACTCCTTACTCCATTTTGTTTTCTCTTAATTAAAAATAATTTTACTATCTTTAAGAAAAAAAATCAGTTTATATAATTCCTGACCCCACCATTCATATTGTTACCATTATTAGTAGAGCATAGTTGACTGTAAGGGTTCTGATTGCAGGAAAGTACAGTACAGCAAGTTTTCTCTGGTGAGCAAACTTTCAGAGAATAATAGGCATCCTGTTTTCTGCTGCTGGAAGACTCTTCAGTTTTCCCCAGAAACTCATAAGATAACCAATGCATTCTTGGCTGGAGCACATATCTAATAATAAGCAAAACATCTTACATTGTAACCTACTGTAAACTACTTAGGATATATTAAACAATATTGTACTAATGATGCCAGTGACCTAATGTAACCTGATGTTATAAATATAACTGGCCACTTAGATAAGCAGCCATTTTTTTGCCTCTTCACCTTGCTTCTGTCTCCTTTTGATTTCTTTATAGTTGACATTACTGTATATTTTAATGCATGATTTAGCTCATGGGTAATTATTTTTATTGTTGCTAAATACTGAACCTATAATTCTTCTTTGTGAAGTAGTTAATGATACACGTGTCATAGTAGGCAACAGACATTTATTGTAATGCAGTGTGTTGATAACTATGGTTGTTGCTGTTGTTTTACTGCTCCTCTTCTGAGAAACAGGATAGACACACTATGGCTGTATTGCACCTACGACTCAGTACAATGATAGCACACATTTGTCCACACACAACCTAATCCCAGTGAAACTTCAATACTTTCAAACATCAAATAAGGGAAACAAAGTATTACAAACCAATGAATAGGCTCCAGGTAGGGATGACTAGAGGGAACATCAGGCACCACTTTTGAACTTCTATTCCTAGAGCAAAATCAGAGAAAAATTCCAGAACTCTGGCTTAGTCAAGCACAGTGGTACACTATGTAAGCCCAGCAACTCCTGAGAGACTGAAGCAGGAGGATTGCAAGTTTGAGGTCAGCCTCAATAATGTAGAAAAACTATCAAAACAAAATAAGACTGTTCCTCTAAAAAAATTGAAAAGTACAGGAATATAAACTAACTGGTAAAAGTACTCCTGGATTTAATCTGCAGTATAACAAACACACAAACAAAAGAAAAACAAATACAATCCCCCCCTCCAAAAAAAAAATCAATGGTTTAGAAAAGATTTAGAAAAACTTATTGTTACAGCAGTCCTTCAAGATTGAATTAAATCAGAAGTTTTGCAGTGGCAAACTGAGAGGCACTGGCAATTCAAACTATGATTTCACTAAGATTACACTGAAGCTATGTGTTGAAGCTAGGAGAAACCCCAAAACAGAGGAACTACTGCAACAGAAGTAACTACAGAAAAAATTATATCCTCACAAATGAGGAAGAGGAATTCATCTCAACAGAAGTGCAAATCCAAGATCCAGGAAATCATGAAGAAAAATTCTACCAAAAGGTACAAACGTCAAACACAAAGTCTTAGAATATGATAAAATTCCAGAGAAGAGCTTTAACAAATCGATTATCAAAATAATTAAGATGGTAAAAGAGGGTAAAAGGAACAGATTAATAAGTGACTTTAGAGATAAAATAAAAAAGGTGAAAGACAATTTCAAAAAAGAGACATTCTGAAAAAGATTAATCAAGACATATGCGCATGCATGCACACACACACACACATGCTAATCAAATAAAAATTTGATACCTTTAAGGTATCTACCTTTAAGATACCTTTAAGGTATCTACCTTTAAGGTAGACTATTGATAATCACCTGGACTTCTCAATTCAGAGGAGTCAGCAGGGCTTGGAAAGAGATAATCCTATCTCTAAAAGAAAATAATTGCCAACCAAAGCTGCTATATACAGCAGACATATCATTCATTACCAAAGGAAAAAAGAAGTATTCTATGATAAGGATAAAGTAAAAGAATCCATAACCATAAATCAGCATTTTAGTAAATACTTAAAGAAACACCACACAAAAAGACCTCAAAACAAACCCCAGAGATCTCAAATGGATGAAGTTGTCCAAAACAGCAATTAAGCAATTGAAATTGAGAATAAGCTAAATATATGAAATAAATAAATGAGACAAGAAATAATAAATAGCACTCCATATTAACTCCGAAAGTAAATACTTTCACTCTTTAATTAAGAAAGAAACTATAAGAATGTACTAAAAGATAAGACCTGACCATATGCTATTTATAAGAGACTAATTTTACAGGCAACAACTTCCACAGACGGAAAGTAAAAGGATGGAAAATGTATTCCATGTAAATAGAATTCAAAAACAAGCATGAATAGTTAACAGTGTATATTTAAAGACAATAAGAATAGATAAGGACGGTCACTACATACTGTTAAATAGAACAATCCAATGAGAACATAAACTGAGAGTAAACATTTATGCATAAATGTCTCTGCACCTAATTAAATAAATCAAACATTTCCTGACACTTAAGTTCCTGATAGTAACCAGGACAATATTTCTGGATAGTTTCAACACACTGTTCTCAACAAATGAAAGGTCATTTTGACACAAAATCATTGAAGACATTTATGACCTAAATGATACTATCAGTCCATTTAACCTAATAGAAAACTATAAAATATTTTATTCAACAATGGCTAAATTTTTTTATTCTCTGAAGCCCATGGAAGCAAAATACAAATGAGACTATATTTTAGGACACAAAGGTAGTCTTAGAAATACACAAAAAAATGATATAATGTCTTGTATCTTATCAGATCATAATAGAAGGAAATTAGAAATCATTAGCAAGAAAACTTATAAAATCACATAGACACACGAAGATTGATCAGTACTCTTTTAAATAAGGATGGATCAAGGAAGAAATAAGAGAAAAGCATTAAAAATTTCTAGAATCAAACAAGAACAGTGATACAACATGCCAAAATCTCTGGGACCAAGGAAACAGTTGGTCCTTTGAAACAAGGACCTATAAACAACATTTATAAACCCCCAGAAAACCTAACCAAACCTATGTAATAGAATGAGTGAATACCCAAACCAATAAAATCAGACATGACAAGGATATATCACCACAGTTCTTCCAGACCTTTAAAGAAGAAGGACACTGAATCCATCACATTTCGTTTTTTGCATGAAATGGGAAGGGACAGATCACTCTCTAACTTATTCTTTGATGTCAGTATTCCCTTAATTCAAAAATCATTTAGACACACAAGAAGGAAAGATAACTGCAAGGCAATAACAATAATGAACAAATACACAAAAATTCTGAACAAAATTTTATCAAACTGCATTCAAAACACATTAAGGAGATTTTTCACCATCATTGAGTTGAATTCATCCCACAGATACAAGGTTGATTCAATACACATAAATCAATAAATGTTTATCACATAAATAGAATCATGGACAGTTATCACATGATCACTTCAATAGAGGTAGGAAAAAAATCACAAAAATTATCAGCCATTCATATAAAAAAACACTGAAGAAACTATGGATAGAAGAAACTTACCACAACATCATAAAGCTTATATGTGACAAACCTAAAGCCAATATCATACACAGAGGAGAAAAGCTGAAACCTTTCCTCTAACAGTGATGCTAACTCTCAACATAGTTATTCAATATAGGTCTTGAAACACTCGCCACAGCACTCCAGCAAGGGAAGGAAATTAAATGGATACAAGTAGGAAAAAAAAATTCAAACCTTCTCTGTTTTCTGAGGACATGATTCTTTACCTAAAGGACACACACGCAAAAATAAATAAAAATTATAACAGTCTACCAGAAGACGTCTATATTGGAAAAACAAATTCTGCAAAGAAGCAGGATACAAGACCAGCATAAAAAAATTAACAGCTTTCTTATGCTTCAATAATAAAACTGGGAAGAAATAAATCAATAAAACTATTATTTATTATTTATTTATTACTGTCAATACCATCAACAAATACTTAGGATCAAAGACCTAAGAATTAGATAAGAAACACTAAAATTATTATAGGAAAACTTTGGATCAACACTCCAACATATTGATACAAGTGCCATCGTCCTTAATAAGACACTTAAGGCTCAAGAAACAAAACTGAGAAAAAAGTGGGATGGAATTGGAAATAAGCACATGAAGAAATCACCTATAGAATAGGAGAAATCTTTGCCAGCTTCTCTTCTAAGAGAAGAATAATATAAATGATCTATACAGAACTCAAAAATCACAGATACAAAATATTATAACCCATTAAATAAAAGGACAAAATATCCAAGCAGACATTTCTCACAAAAACAAATATATGAACAAAGTGTTTGATATCCTTATTAATGAGATAAATGTCCTTAGCAAATCAAAACTACACTGAGATTTCATTTCAATCAGTTGGGAATGACAACCATCAAAAATACAAATATTAATTGTTAGCACAGATATCAGGTAAAAAATGAATTAACACATTGTTTCACCAAAGTAGTATAATCACTATGGATTGTAAAATGAAGATTCCTCAAAAGTCTAGAAATGCAACGACCATATGATCCAGCTGTCCCCTGGATATTTATTCTAAAGAGCTAACATCAATATACTATAGTGATACGTGCATCCCAAATATCTATAGCAGCAGAGCCCACAAGAGGAAATATATGGAACCAGCCTGGATGTCTGTCAATAAACAAATAGATTAAAAAAAAAATAGAAAAACACTCTGGTATGTATACACAATGGGTTTTTCTAATCAGAAAAAAAGAACAGAATTATGATATTTTATATTTTATTAGTAAATAGATAAAACTGAAAAAAAATTATGCTATGTGAAATAAGCCAGATTCTGAAAGTTGAGAGTTGAATGTTTTCTCTTAAATACAGAAGCTAGTAATATAAAGAAGAGATCTCATGAAAATAGAAGGGTTAATACTAGAGTAGAAACAGGAAATCAGAGGAGAGGGAAGAGGTTAAGGAAAGGAACAAACTAGGAAATACAGTTGACCAAGCTACTATTTGCATTCATGAATATATCACAGTGAATTAAAATTTTATATGTAAGTACAATGTAATGATTAAAATGAATAAACAAATAAAGAGAAGAAAAACTTAGAGAAAGAGGATCAATAGGAGTGATGAAGGAAGAGGATGAGGAAGTTACTGGGGTTTTAAGTAGAGCAAACTGTTATGTGCGTTAAAAATATGTCAAATGAATCCCAGTTTATGACAACTATAATGCACTAATAAAAATTAAACAAAAGAGGATATGATATGGAAAACTTTGAATATATATATCTAATCTTCAGTGTGTCTGTTAAATATTTAATTCATTTCATAGCTTTTCAAATTATTTCAAAATAACCTGCAGTAATAATTCAATATTAAACCTTCATGAATATTTAGGTATTGAAATTCTATTTTAACATGATATTGTGATATTCTTGTAAAATCAATATAATTTTTTAAATGCAAAATCTTCAGTGAAATTTTTCTCCATACACAACACTGAGGATCAGCTTCCTTTCTTCTAATTAAACCAATTTGAATTAATATTTGCAATTGGTTCCTAATACTACATCTCAAAAACTGTAAGATTAAGGAAAGTTAATCTCCTCTTTGAAATTAATAGCATCAACATATCTTGATTTTTTTATATTTGTAAATGCAGAATTATTTTACTTAATAGAAATCTGACATGCTCCTAAGTTCCCACTTTCTTAAAATAAGTATTGCACTCTGTCTATAATAAACATTTTCATTTTTTTAAATTTCTGCCAGAACAATATATATATTCTTTGTACTAATTAGCTACACATGACAGTAGAATGCATTTTGACACCTCATATAAATGGAGTATAACTTTTCATTCTTCTGGTTTTACATGATGTAGAATCACACTGGTCATGTAATCATATATGTACATAGGGTAATAATGTCCAATTCATTCTACTATTCTTCCTGCCACTGTACAACATCCCAGCTCTTCACTCTCCTCTACCTAATCCAAAGTGCCTTTATTCCTCCCAAACCCATATCCCTTATTCTGAATTAACATCTGCATATCAGAGAAAACATTCCACCCTTGGTTCTTTGGGATAGGCTTATTTTGCTTAGCATAATATTCTCCAGCTGTATCTATTTTATTCTTCTTTAAGGCTAGTAACATTCCACAGTTTCTTTATCCATTTATCTGCTGAAGGGCATCTAGGTTGGTTCCATACTTTGGCTCTTGTGAATTGAGTTGCTATAAACATCAATGTGGGTCCATCATGTAGTACACTGATTTTAAATTCTTTGGTTATAAACTGAAAAGTGGGGTAGCTGGGTCAAATGGTGGTTCCATTCCAAGTTTTCTGAGGAATCTCCATACTGCATTCAGTAATGGTTGCACCAATTTGTAGTCCCACCAGATATGTATGAGCGTACCTTTTCCCACACATCCTTTATTGTTGCTTGGATTCTTGATGATTGCCTTTCTGACTGTAATGAGATGAAATTTTAGAGTACTTTAGACTTGTATTTGTCTAAATATGAGAAATGTTGACCATTTTTTCATGATTCTTATCAATTGTGTTTCATCTTCTGTGAAGTGTCTGTTCAGTTCCTTAGCCCATTTATGATATACATCCTGGAGATTAATGATATGTGTAAGTTGAATGTGGTAAAGATTTTCTTCTATTTTGTAGACTCTCTTTTCATGTATAGATTGTTTCCTTTGATAAGAAAAATCATTTAATTTGAATCTATCCCATTTATTGATTCTTGATTTTACTTCTTGTGCTTTGGGAGTTTTGTTAAGGAAGTCAGTTCCTAAGCTGACATGGTAAAGATTTGGGCCTACTTTTTCTTCTGTTAGGTGCAGGGTTTCTGTTCTAGTGCCTAAATCTTTGATCCACTTTGAGTTGAATTTTGTACATTGTGAGAGATAAGGGTTTAATTTCATTTTGTTACATATGGATTTTCAGTTCCCCTAGCACCATTCATTGAAGAAGCTGTTGTTCTCCAAGTAAAGTTTTTGGTGCCTTTGTCTAGTTTGATATAACTTATTTATGTGGGTTTGTCTCTGTGTCTTCTATTCTGTACCATTGGTAAACATATGTATTTTGGTGCCAATACCATGCCATTTCTGTTACTATAATTCTGTAGTATATTTAAGGTCTTCTATTGGGATGCCTCCTGCTTCTCTCTTCTTGCTAAGGATTGCTTTTGCTATTCTGATTCACTTATTGTTAAAAAATGAATTCCATGGTTGTTTTTTTCATTTCTATGAAGAATGCCACTGGGATTTTAATGGTAATTGCTTTAAATCTGTATAACACTTTCAATGAAATAGAAGACACCATTGAAAGACCACAAAGCAAGAAAAGCCCAGGATCAGACAGTTTTTCAGCCAACTTCTACAAGATATTCAAAGAATAATTAACATCAGTACTCCTCATAATACTCCATGCAATAGAAAATAAGGAAACCCTTCCAAACTCATTCTATGAAGCTAATATCACCCTGATATCATAACCAGACAAAGACCCATCAAGCAAAGAAACTTAAGGCCAATATCCTTGATGAACATAAATGCAAAAATTTTCAATAAAATTCTGGTAAATCTCATAAAAAAATCTTTAAAAGATAGTGCACCATGATCAAGTGGGGTTCATCCTAGGGATGCAATTTTTTTTTAATGTACAGAAATCTGTAAATATAATCCATCACATTAATAGTTTCAAAGGCAAGAATCATATGACCATCTCAATGCCGAAAAAGCATTTGACTAAATGCTGTACCACATCATATTCAAAACACTAGAAAAACTAGGAATAATAGAAACATCCCCCAACATTGTTAAATCTATCTATGCTAACACAAGGTCAACATCATTCACTTCTATCACCCTCTGTCACCATAGTCCTGGAAACTCTAGCCAGAGCAATTAGACAGATGAAAGAAATTAAAGAATACAAATAGGAAAAGAAGAACTCAAACTATCACTCCTAGCTGACAACATGATTCTATATTTAGAAGATCCAAAAAATTCCACCAGAAAACTTCTAGAACAAATGAATTCAGAAAAGTAGAAGGATATAAAATTAACGCACATAAATCAAACATGTTCCTATACATCAATGATGAATCTACTTAAAGAGAAATTAGGTAATCTATCCCATTCACACACAAAAAAAATCTTGGGAATCAATCTAACAGAAGAGGTAAATGACCTCTACAAGAAAAACTACAGAACACTAAACAAAGTAATTAAAGAAGACCTAAGAAGATGCAAAGGTCTCTTTGCTCTTGGATAGGCAGAATTAACATTTTGTAATTTTTTTTAATGCAATGCAACAAAACTGATACTGGAGAGAATATTTCATAAATCACATAAGAATCTATTGTAATATTATTATCATTTCATATTAAACACAGAATTTGTCACAAAATGGACTAAACCAATATTATATGGACTACTTACCATAAAAGACTCATTTATATAAAATTTCAAGTGTTTTAAGTCTAATGATAACTGTCCTTAGATTACAAGTTTTAAAGTATTTGTGATATTCCAGTCCTCTAAAACTGATTTAAAAATTCACATTGTGTGAGTGTAAACAGACTGATTTTGGAAGACACATTTAAAATCTACATATACATTCAGGCTTTGTGAGCTTAACATGTATTTTAATTTTTAGATTTTTTTTTAACTGAATACAAAGTGTTGATTTAAGAACAACAGTAGTCCTTTCAACTCTGCACAGATGGATATTTATTTATTAGAACTTTTTCACTTCAAACATGGATATCAGTCTGAGGCAAGAAGAGAAGGACTAGAATCCAGGGACATTCTGTTACTGAGACTATACTTTACTCATTCTGAATACATTGTGCCAGCAACACCACCAAATGTTAAAAAAAAATAGGAAGGGAAAATACCACTATGTCTCTTCAGAAACAAAATGCAATTTTGATCACTGATTAAAATACTACCACTTATTTTTATTTTTTATTTAAGCATTATAGTTGTCAACTTGTCCAAAGCATTTTCTCATATTTCAAACTTTTCATATAATTACTTTAAGTATTTTGTGATTTATTTGCTAATCTGGAAAGCATTGTGTATTTAATAGAGCAGCAGCAGGGGGATTAGGATTAACCATTCTAACTTCAAGTATTATCAAAGCGATTTCCTTTACAGCTGAAATTTTGTCATTTCATAAATAAATTTGAAGCATATACTAGAACAGATTTTTTTTTCAAATTTAAAATTATCCCACATAGAAAAAAAAAGAAAAAAAAAAAAAAACTCTCAACTTCAATGGCTTTGCAGAAAAATCTTCACTAAGGTTTGTTCTCATTAATCATGTAATTCAGGGATTCAGCCTGTGGTGTTTAAGGACTTCAGGAAGAGAAAAAGGGAAGAAGTTGGGGATATGATGGATATTAACTCCTGTAATCCAGATTGAGGCACATTCTCTGTGCTTACTTTATTGATGAAAACTAGTCGTATGACTCAAGTTAATTGCAAGGACATTTTTATTTTAAAGATGAATCCTTGCAAAAATCTATAGGGTATTTTATGAGAATAAACTGCCTCTACAATGAAGATTAAGAAAACAATGGCAGGTCTTATTTCACAAAGAATCTCTAAAGGCATTTTGTCAAAAAGAGTTTAGCATTTTTTAACTGGAAGAAAAACACTACTATAGCTTATCTCAGCAACTAATAAAAATATCTCTGAAATCAAAATTCATCTATTAATCATGGTTGGTTCTTGATAGGCAAAATATTGTTTTTAGTGCTTGCTTCTATGTAGAGAAAATTTGCAAACTGGGTATCATAATCTTGATAAGAAACCTCAGAAACCACAACTAAATGTTTTTTAAGAGTTTTCTATACCCAGCAGTATTTAAGGCATGGAGAATGTTGTTATGTGAAAAATATAACATCAACCACTTAGACTCTAAAAAGTAATTTAAAAGAGTTTAACAATCATCATGAAGATGTTTAGGGATATCTTAACACAAATAATTTTGTTCCTCATTTCCTTCTTAGTCAATTCAGGAGTAATAAATAATTTTTAAAAATCTTTATTTAAAAATAAAATGGATCTTTCAAAATAGTATTCAGTTTTAAAAATAGCATAAATTATTCTCTTCATTGGTTCAGCTTGAAGCACTTATGTTTTCTTTATTCATCATGCAAAAATATTAGTTACTCCTGAATGTCTAAAATCTTAGATTTTAAGAAATATGATATAAAGTAATTAACTATATGATGTTGAATAATTAATATTCTTGTTTAGAAATAAAAATGGACAATAAAATGTACTAGCTTTCTCTACAACAAGACTTCTCATTTTTTCACCAAAATGTCATTCATAAATTTGAGTTAGCAATGAACCAAATATTTCAAAAGTCATTTGTATGTAAAATTAGTAATGATAAAAACTGTCTATTAGAACATGTTTCATCCTCTATAATTGCTTTTTTTTTTTTTTTTTTTTTTTGGCAGTACTGGGGACTGATCTCAGGGCTTCATATATACTAAGCAAGCACTATACCAGTGAGCTACATCCTCAATTTTTTATCTTTTCTTTTTTTAGTACTAGGTATTGTACCCAGGGGCACTTACCAACTGTACACTGACCCACATCCCCAGCCCTTATTTGAGACAGGGCCTTGCTAAGTTACTAAGGCTGGCTTTGAACTTATGATCCTCCTACCTCAACCTACCAAGTTGCAGGGATTATGCCACCATGCCTGTCATTCCCTATTGTTTTCTTACAACTTACAAATTTCAAAAATTTTATAGTTAGGTAGTGAAAGTAAAATTATTCAAAGTTTTATTACTTGAACACAAATTTTTATACTAAATTTTGAAATGTAACTTAAATTGCACATATCCAAAATTTAATATATCACAGGTGTTACATTTGAAGCCCATACATTTGACTTATCATGAAAGATTCTGTAATATTAATGCCATAGGACTGTCAGAAGTTCACACACACACACACACACACACACACACCACTACATACACATATCCATATATATGTTGATTGATAGGTATCAACTCATTCAAAGCTTTGAAACCAGGGGTTAAGTTGAGTGATATCAAACATTCAGTAATGACACAGATCAATCAAATACTACCTCACTTTTCTGGAGACAATGCCAGGACTTGAGGCTGAATTTGACAGGTCCATGTTAGGTCTGGTAAGATCACATTTCACTACAGTCAGATTATGCTTCATACTAAACTGTCCCTTTGGTAGTCCTTGAGGGGGAGGTGTGTTTCATAGGATCTTAGAGTACCAGGATATGCAAGAAAATGAGTGGTGGCAGCTTAAACATGATGAAGTAAACATGCTTTCCATGGCATAATTATCTTTAAATTGCATTTGTCCAAAACATAAACTATTTCAAAACCAAACAAAACAAACTAATATGTGTTTCCTTGCTAGAATGGATTCTGTGATAGAAATAATGATGTGTCTTTAATTTTTCTGCCCTCATGGTGAAGTCAGATTTAAAGATAAGCAGTTAGTGTAGATAGGTAAATAAGGAATAATATAGAGTCGAATAAAGAAAATGGTGTCGATCTGAGCCTGGGAAACCAGAACAGTAACTGGGAGACTGAAATGTTAATGTTTTCAAGGCCTAGGCCCATCCCAAAGAACTGTTAATGAAACAGGCTCCCAGTAAGACAGGGAGATGATAGTCAAATCACCCTAGGCCCTTCCTGCCCAGGTCACTCCCCCTCCCCAACTTAAGCCGTTTTGGCCTTCCCACCTGCATCTCCCACCACATGCAGGATAGAGGGAGATAAGCAAAATATACAACAGAAATGTAGAAGAACAAAAGAAGACCTTAGATATAAAAAGGAGACGACCTTCCCTTCCCATGGATTCCTCCTTTAGGATCCCCTTCTTCCTCTGGAAGGAAGTAATTTCTGCTTCCTTTAAAAAAGCCTTTTACTTTCCACTCTACATTTGTCTCAATGTGTTTCTTTGGTGTTATACTTCAGCATTCAGGGAAGCAAGGACTTGTCACAATAACTGGAGGTATCAATGGTACTTGGGGATATAGTTGTATTCTGTCTCTCTTTTTTAATTTTTTTAGTTGTTAATAAACATTTATTTTATTTTATTTTTATTTATATGTGGTGCTAAGAATGGAATCCAGTGTCTCACACCTGCTAGGCAAGTGCACTTCGGCTGAGCCCCAGCTCCAGCCCTGTATTCTCTCTTGGCTACACAGTCTTGGTCTTTCTACCCACCATCATACTAGGGAATCAAAATTCATACAATAAAGTGTAACATGGAATAATTGTTATGCTTATGTGAGCAATGCTAACAAAAGATACTATAAAGATTTTATAGAATAAAGATCCTAATGCATGATTCATAAGAAATTTGCCTTTAAGCATCAACTGACCTGATGATTGAAAAATCCATAAAGAAAGAAGGATATCAAGCAGCAGAAAAGGAAGTTGTGAGAATGTGAAAAGCCACTTTGCATTACTTGTTCCAAGTAGTACCTTCTCTTTACGTGTTCATACTGGAGAACTGCAAGTCATAAAATTAGGGAGAGATAGACTTGGGTAAACAGAAGGATAAACTAATCAAGAGTTTGAAAAGCAATCAGATGATTAACCTCAGAAAAATCCATTTTATCAGAATCAATCTATTTAAAATTTTAATGTGATATAATAGGAATCCTAAATTGTCAGGAGTGGTTACTGAATTATGGTCCTTGAGCTGTTCAATGACAAAAGTGATGCTTCTTCTGGGAACTTTCCATGTGACAGCCCAGTTGCTATGGTGATGCCCTGCTCAAAAGGAGATTCCTTGCCTGCCACAGGACTATCTGTTCTTGAACTTAAGTTCAGACACAGGTTTCCCGTGGTAAAGAATTATGAGTGCAAAGTTGATAATTAGAATAGGCTGCACATACCTACAACCTGGGTTCTGTTTGCTTTAAAGAAACTCTCTCACAATAAATCCCTTTGATTTTCAAATATATTTAATAAACATGCTGAGCTGGCTCTGGGTCATTTGTTCCTCATTAGGAGATAAAGAACCATCTTTGCTCAGCTTTTTCTCTTTTTGTTTGATAGTTTGTCTTTTCTTTACCTCCTCATTGCCCCTCTCCGATTTCTGAATTAATGATCATGCAGGTCGTGGCACTAAGTTTTAGGAAAGAGTTATCATTTAATGTAGAGTCAAGAGATATGAACTAAAGGGTCATTGAAAAGCTGTGTATCAATATGCCTCCGAAAAAATGCAAAGACACATGATAATAAAGTGTCAGAGACTACAGGAAGAAGAGATACAGAAAGTATTTCAGAGGATGAATATGACACAATAATTCATTGTAATAACGAATAGTGATATGTTAGCAATATAAACCTACCTTTTAATATAATAAATAAGATCAGAATTTGAGAATTGTTATCATGTAGAAAATATATTTTACATAGAATCCCTTTTTCTGTAAATAAATTGGTATTTCCAAACTACTACTACTACTACTACTACTACTACTACTACTACTACTACTAAAGATTATTCTGTAAAATGCTGAAAAACATTAAAATACTATGCTTTTATTGTATTTGTTCCCAATACATTATGTCAAATATGTGAAAAGTCTTGTTAGATGTGAGGCTGTTTGATGAATGTAAAGATAGGGACTTCTCACCTCTTGCAAAAAAAAATTTAAGAAGCTGAGATACTTTTCAACATCAGAAACCTGAAAGGATATGTCATGTATTTTTACTGGATATCAAGTCTCAGTCATGTTACATGTTTGCTTCTCACTCTTAGTGTTTCATGAAAATTGCAAAAGTGGGATTTTGTTTTCTTTGATTTACTCATGCAAAAATTGCCAAAGTAGAGATACCTTATTTAAGGTTTCAGTTGCTTTATAATTATAAAGCAAACATTAGTAAACTTTCTTTTTTGTCCTTGATTGGCCTCAGGATTACAATTAGAAGACTATTAGAAGACTGCTTTTCATTTTTTCAACTCTTTTTTTTGTATTTTATTTATTTTTAAAAAATTATTTATTTGTTCTAATTAGTTAGACATGACAGCAGGATGCACTTTGATTCATAGCTTTGGAAATTTTCCTATGTAGGTGTCCCTCACTCACAGATTATCCCCAGCATCTTAATTGCTGGGAGTGGGTAATGTGTATGATTCAAAGTCATTCTCTGGCAAGGGAAATGGAAGTGACATCATTGTATACTCCAGACAAAATTAACTCCTCATCGGGATGGATGAAAAATTTACATTCCTGAGTATTTTCACACAGAGGGTGACAATAACTAAATAATGATACATGTTACTGAAAACAAAATTTTCACAATCTGCAAATAAGTATTTAAAAAATCAAGTGCTTTAATATGTGATGAGAAATTTGGCATAGGAAAATATCCTGTATTTCTAAACTTTACACTGACTTATGTTAGTATTCATTGATAATGTTTTTCAGAAGTAAATATTATAAGAATTGTCAAAATTTTTTTCTAAATTATCTAGTCTACTTTTTTAATTTCAAAAACTTCAATTTATAGTTTATTACATCTCCTTAATCATTTTCTTAAGCTTTTCCATTTTTAAAAATATTTTTATTTGTAGATGGACATAATACCTTTATTTTATTTATTTTATTTTTATGTGATGCTGAGGATCAAATCCAGTGCCTCCAGTGAGTTACAGCCACAGGTGTTTTCTTAAGCTTCTCTTATTGATATATTGTACCATCATTCATATTTCCATGTTTCATATTATATGATACATATGACTTTATGTTGTTTCAATTCTTCATAATTTTATTTTTCCTTAATCTAGATTTAGAGATCCAACAACAATCTTCATCATATTCAGTTGACATATTGAGAATTCCCTAAAATTTTCATTTTTTATTTTTAGCAAATTAAATTTATAGGAATGTATTTAGGTGATTTATTTAAAAATATTGTGTGGCTACCTTTTTTTGAAACTCAACAATTCTTTATATGATGTGGGGAGTTTTCTTCATTAACACATTGAGAGAAAATAAACACAGACTGATAGTAGCTATCAGATGATGTAGGTTCGATATTTTTCACTTGTGTTCAACACTTTCAGCCCTGAAAAATGTAAGGGATATTTAACTTCTATATATGAAGTATGATGAAGAAAATAAGCAATTAAGAATAGGGTCAAAGAGTTTAGAGTAATCCTGATATATTTCATTCACCAAACAAATTATTTAAATGACTATTTTATGACTTACAGTAAAGTGCAAAAGTTGTCTTTGTATTGAGTCATTTCTAATTGTACTTTGAAAAGAGTCTCTTCCTTAAAAATAATCCTTGTAGTCAATTGGGGATTACAAAGTAGTGTAAACTTCCATGAAAAAAAATACATAAAAACTGAATAGAATTTGCAGATCTGTTGACTTTCTCATTGTATTATTTTATCTCAGCCCATGACTTAGTTCTTATTTATCGTAATCTATTTCAATAATTTCACCTCAACTCTAATACTTTAGAAACATATAATACTTTTCTGTTGATTTCTATCCAAATTTGTATATATGATACTTATTTAAATTTGATTTCATCTATTTATTCTTTACCAAGTGGGACAGTATATTTGAATGGAATTCTCTTTTGCTCAGATACAAACTGCTGTATAGTAGTAATAAATGTCAAAAAATGTACAAAATGTACAAAAGCTTCTGTGCAACAAAAGAAACAATGAACAAAATGAAAAGATAGAATGGGAAGAAAATCGTTGCCAGCTGTTTGTATGACAGAGGATCAATGTCCGCCCCCCCCCCCAAAAAAAAAAACCC
>NW_025999968.1:44520140-44586675 GCF_001458135.2 Marmota marmota marmota | reverse complement strand
AAAAAAAAAAACCTCAAAAAAAAAAACAAAACAACAACAAGAAAAAAAAAAGTAAAAACCAAAGAACAAGTAATCCAATTCAAAAAATGGTTTAAGGATTTAAACAGACATTTTTTAAAATAAGCACAAATGGCCATTAAATATACAACAAGATGCTCAACAACTTTAGCCATCAGGGAAATGCAAATGAAAATAGCATTGAGATTCCTTCTCCCCCAGTCAAAATTGTTGTGAGATAGATAGATAGATAGATAGATAGATAGATAGATAGATAGATAGATAGATAAACAAGTGTTGGTGAAGATGTGAAGAAAAAGTAACATTTATGCACTGTTGGTAACAATATAAACTCGTACATTCTCTATGGAAAACAGTATGGAGTTTCCATAAAAAACAGAAAGAACTATCATATAATCCAGCTATATCACTCCTGAGTATTTATCTTAAGGAATTGAAATCTGCATACAAAAGAGATAATTGCATTTTCGTGTTAATTTCATCATTGTTCACAATATTCAATCTAGGGAATCACCCTAGGTGCCTGTCAACAGATGAATGGATATATGCAATGAAGTCTCTTTAAGTCAAAAAGAAAAATGAAATTATGTCATTTGAAGGAAAATGGATAAAACGGAAAGGTTAATTTTAAATGAAACAAGCCAGACTTAAAAAGTCAGGTATTGCATTTTTGTTTTCATTCATGAAAACTGAAATAAAAAATAAATAAATAGATGACTTGAAAGTAGGAGATGGACTATTCGGGAAAGAAATGTGGACAAGAGGGTGGAGTGAAAGTGGTGAGGGCACGAGAGGGAAGGGAAGCTTAACATTATCAAAATATGACACATACGTGTATAGAAATGTTGCAATGAATTTGTACAATTAATATGAATGAAGCAAGAAAAAAATATTGAAATCAAGGTTTCAAATACATTTCTGTATTTTTATTTTCATTGTAAAATAATTCACAACTCAGCAAGATGCAGAAACAACCCAAATTTGTGTCAATTGATGAATGGGTAATGGAATTGCTATGTAGATATACAGCACAATATTACTCAGCTTAAAAACAGAAAGAATCTCTGTCATATGTAAAAGCATTATACTAAGTGTAAGAAGTCACTTAAGAAACAGTACAGGATTCTGCTTAAATAAACTAATCAAGTTAAAAAAAAAGTAATATGGTGGTTATGTTGCTATCACGTGTATGGAATTTCATTTATACAGACAAAATATTCTATCAACTGCTTGTGCAGCATTGTGTTTGTAGTTAAAAATAATGTACTGAACATTCAAAAATTATTAAGACGATAGACCTCATGTGCTTTTATACCACAGTTAAATTACAATATGCAAAAATCCTACAGCATAAAGGCAAAAGTTTAAAAGGAATGGTGCCAAATATTAGATGCAATGTCATCAGTCAGGAGAAAAGCTTCTGAGTTTTTGGTCAAAAAACATCCAGGTGTATCTGAATGATAAATATCTTCACATATCATGTACCTTATCTTTAATTTCATCTGTTATAAGCTTTCTACAATATTGCAAATATGAGAGTGCATGAGAACAGAGAGAATTGGACAAATTATTGATTATGTTAACTTTATAAGCACATTTTCACCATAACATAATTACACCCTGTTTTCAGAGTTACAATATTGAAATAATTTTTAATTTCACTCACATTGAATTTTGAAAATGTAGGATTTTTTTTTCTATTCCTAGAAAACCATGCAAACTTTCTTATATCTTTAAAGTTGTACAGAATTAATATATTTAAAATACCTATCAGTAAATTTAACTTACAGCAAAAAAATTAAAAAATTAGTTATATAAAAACATACCATTATTTTTAATAAGTTATAAACATTAGTGATAGGTCATTCTCACAAATATCTTTTAACTTGATAGATTTGTGAACTATAATCAGTCATCTGTACCTGATATTTTTATTTAAAAATTATTTGGTGATATATTTAAAAATAATCAAGAAACACATTTAATAATCTAAAACCACTTGTTGAACAGTTAAATATTTAGGCTATTAATTTATTTTCCCAAATTTACTTAAATGTGTTCATTTATATTCTAAACTAAAATGTTCCCTCTTTGTCATCTGTTTTTTGAAGTATTTTTTATGTTTTTCTTGGTCTGTTTAATAAGCCCATAAATATTATTTTATTTATATCTCTTTTATTGACTGGTGTAAACATAGAAGTGTAGTTAAGTGACTGAAAGAATAAAATTTTTAAATTAGAATATAACATGTTTATCAACTTCCTCTAAATTGGAGAACTTGAGAATAAATTATAGGCCAAAAATGTAAGTGCCTGCTGAGTGTGGGGGCACATGTCCTTAGTCTGAGCTACTTGGGAGGCTGGCGCTAAAGAAATTGCTTGAGTCCAAGACCAAGAATTGGAGACCCGCTAGGGAAAAACAGTGAGATCCCATCTCAGAAGAAAAAAATAACAGATCTAAGTCTCAGCATCACCAAATTCTTCTAAAACCAAATTTCAGAAAACATTGAACTATAATTCTTGTTTAAATATAAAACTCTCAAAGAGAATCAAAACTTCTCTCTTCTCTCTGCTATTACTCACCACTTGCAGACAAAAGAGAGTTGGTAGTGCTCATGAGAAAAATTGATTAAAAAGTCATGATCAACACATGATGAGCATTCCTCTGACCAACCATCTCACTCGGTTAGGATATGTTTAATAATGTGCTTTCCTGAACTCAGCAATCAGAATTACCGATTTGGTCATTTCACTCCCATAGGGCCTTTGTGCTTTCTGAATATCTTTTAACTCTACTGTTTATGCACTTTAATGTCCAGTTTTAAATTTTTATACTGTCCTTCAGATTAAGAAAGTAGTAAATTGAAACTATAAAATTGTGTGTTGTTCTTAGCCTGGCCTTGATGAAGGTCATCTGATTCCATTAGGTAAAGCTGAGTGATGACCTATGAACACATTTCAGATAAAGAGTCTTCACCCTGTACATTCCTCCCCATCATTATGAAAGGATAAGGTGAAAAATGAAAGGAAATTGCATTTCCTATTGCACCAATAAGCCACAACTAATAGGCTTTATTTGAAGAGTCAGCTTATGGAGAAAACTTCAGTACATCAGCTGCTTAGACTTTCTGATTGAAATTTGAAATAGTCCTGACAGTGATAAAAGCTTTATGAATTGGTCTCATGGGTCTTCCAGCCTGGGAGATTCTTTAAGAAATGGCATGTCTTCATGAGGTTGAACAAAAACACATACACTGTATTTTCTTATTTGGTCTTTCTCTTTATAGAATGAAAGTGCCAATACTGATGTAATTTGCCCAAAGTAAAATATTTACCTAATAATAGACACAATCAAGGATAGTTTGCAAAAAAGGCAAATGACCTGAAAAGCAGGGTCTAACAATTTGCAATAGAAAATTTTAAGAAAAGATATATTTAACATAGAAATAAAAAGCAGGGGTACTAGAAATACACTTTTATATTTCACATTTGAAAATATTAGAAGGAAATGGTCCTCTTTAATAAATGTGAAGACAGAATCTATTTAGGAGATAGTCTTGCTATGGAGATGGAGATGTTCTGCACTATAGACAGCTAGATATTATTGAGATTTGAAAAATGTAAATGAAATCTTTAGTTCATACTCAACAACAATTTACTGTTTAAAACTTAACTTTAGAAAGAGAGATTTGTTAGTTAGAAAAACTAATTATAATTATACATTAGTGTGTTCTCCTGACACTTCAATTATTTATTTCAATGAATTGATGGCTTTTTAAAAGCAAATTTTGTGAGTGTTGTTCATGTGAGTTTTCCGTAGTAATGACTCTCTATAAGTGATATGGTAGCTGAGAAACTGATCACGTGACCTTTGGACAACAGCATCTTTATTGAAATACTTTCCTAGAAGTATCCTGGGCCCATTTAGTGAGTCTTCTTCAAGTAAACATAATCCAATCTCATAATACTTATGCCTACAGAATTATGCCTTATCAATATTAATCTATGTGACTCTATTTTTCATGACTCTATTTTCAAGTGTATTTATAAATACTTATCTCTAACCACTGACAATCAAAATAATTTCAGATAAGATTTAATAGTCTCAAAACGCCTTCCCCCATATAAAAAATATTCTTAAAGTCTAGAATATTTCATAAAAGACAAGCAAAATATTTTCTAAATGCTTTGTGCTTGTAGAGAGTGTCACATAATGATTTTCGTAACTCATCTTTACATGGTTGACAGAATTTTCATTGTAAAATATATATATATATATATATATATATATATATATATATCTTCTCTATCATCTATTTCTTGTCACATCCAAAAGGAAGAGAGGTGGTACTGCTGATATAAAAGTAGATGTAAAAGTTATGATTGACATATGATGATCTTTCTTCTGATCAGACCATCTCACCAGGTTAGAACAGCATTGTTCTAACAAACAAAATTAGTATGTATTGATGAGTTGAGTGTAATGTTACATGACCTAATTCATAGAAATGTTTATGAATCTGAAGAAACATCATTTTAAATAGAATAGTAACAAAAACAGAACCCACTGAGAAAGAAAGTGAAGACATGAAAAAAAATGTGAGGTGTAATTATTTTATCTTTACTCATTAAAGTAAAGATTTACTCATATTTACTCATTAAAGCTGGTGGCTAGTTCTCAAAATTTATGTAAACAATTCAGTACAAAAAAGAATGCAAAATTCTAAATTGAATGTGATTTTAAGTGTATTTGTAAAACAACCAATGTTTTCTCTAGTTTCATTTACTTTCTTCTCTATCATACCATTTATGAAGATTATCTACTGAGAGACAATCCTGGCTGCTCTTGGAAGAAACATCTTCTGAATCTTTACTTAAAATAAATACTTACCATTGACCACTGACAATCAAAATAAAACAATTCTAGATAAGTCTTAAGAGTCTCAAACTCCTTCCCCCATACAAATAGTTGTACAATTTTTACTTCTTCCTGGAATAACCTTCTGTCAAATCATGACTATAACTTACATATTTTGCTTCATCGTGAGCTTCGTCCATCAGTCTTCAAACTAGTATTCTTAATTATTTTTATTTGTTAGTATATAAGAATACACATTCAAGGTTAGGTATTTTGGGGGCACACATTTCTTTTCCTACTACAGCTTTAGCTCTCCTAGAACTAAAAAGCAAAGGTTATTTATTTTATTTTATTTTTTTTGTTCTGCCCTTAATATTACTTCCTTTCTCACATCCAATTTTTTAATTTCTTTTTATTTAAGTACCAGAATTTTACAATCAACTTTATCAACATTGGTTGGTTTAAAATTCTAGCTCTTAAATGTCAGGGCTTATAAAACTTGCTTGGAAAAGACCTATCTAAACAAAACTATCAGTGTTTAATAAATCTTACATGACAATGATAAAAACTCAAAGGGCAATTTTCTTCTTCTCCTTCTCCTTCTCCTTCTCCTTCTCCTTCTCCTTCTCCTTCTCCTTCTTCTTCTTCTTTTTTTCTCCACAATAACATTAGCAGTTTGCTAGCAGGCAGGCAAAGCATATTGAAACATAGCATTAATGTTCATTTACATATGGTCCTTGTTTTTTCAGGCATACCATCACAGGTTAAGTTATTGTCCTTTAAATTTCAGTAAGAACAGCAGAATAGACTTTCCAAGTTTAATTCATTATTCAGTTATTCAGTGAAGGATTTTTGTTTTGCCTGTAAACTGCAGGAGGCTGGCTGGGTAAATGCTCAGCACCAGTGGAATTGTTTGCTAACACTGATCACTGCCTGTCAGTAGATGTTAGTAAGGGGAAGGACAGAGAGGGATGCATACAGAGATAATAAGTGTGGTTGTCAAAACATCTGTCACATACGAAGCACTTTTCAATGAAGAAACTGTTTTATTGTGATCTCACTGCATGTAATTTATTCATGCATTATTTTTGAATTAATTTTTTTTTAATTTGGAGAGCACAAAATATGTTCCCCAAACAATTCAGCAAATCTGGTAGTTCATTGCATTTTTATAATCAGATGGAAAGCACAAAAATATCCTTCCATTATTTTTACTTGAAAAATTGTCATGTTAAAATTGTCATGTAAAATAGTTCAGAAATATAAACCTGGAGGCACTTTTTAATAGAAATGGAAATGATAACTTTAGAATTGCTGGTATTCTCCTTTCCTGTGAATTGCTTCCCATTTTCCTTTTTATTTTCTTGCAAGGGTAAAAATCAAGGGATTCCCCAGACTGTGCCTTATGGCTGTATTGAATTTTCAGAAATATATAATAAATCCTATAAAAGGAAATAAAAACAATCATGATAGTTCATAATTGTATTATATTACCTGTCCGTTCTATATTTAATGTCCTTCATTCTTCATTTTCTTTGTAATTTTCTTTTCTTATTTTCATTCTTTGCATGTGCGTGCGCTTGTGCGTGTGTGCATATGCATTGCTGTACATTGAATCTATGACCTCATTCATGCCTGCTAGGCAAGGGTTCACCAGCGACCTACATAAAACTCCATCCTTTTTAGGTACTAATATAGAACCCCAGGCATTTTACACCTGAAACACATCCCCAGTTTTCTTATCTATTTATTTATTTATTTATTGAGACAAAAGTCTTTCCAAGTTACTTAGAGACTTGCTAAATTACTGAAAACTGTCCTTGAACATGTGGTCCTCTTATTTCAGCCTCCTAAGTCACTGGGATAACTGGTATGCACAATTGTACCCTGCAAGGCTTCTCTTTTCTTTTTCTTCATTAGTGATATGCTGCTTCTCAATTTTATCAATTACTTCTAAATTAATGGCATAAAAATCTGCCAATGTCATTCTCTACCCAAAGAAAATTTAAAAAACCAAAGACAAACAAACAAACAAACAACAACAACAATAACAACAAACCTAGATGTTTCTAGGATGCTGATTTTGCTAGGGTCTTTTGTTTTGTCTTTTGAATGTCATAAAAATTTATCTATAAATTTTCTTTTTGTAAATTTTCTTTCTGAGAAATACAACAGCAGTAATACAATAGTAAATAATACAACTGTTGTAAATAATACAACAGTAACAGCAGATAGAATTTTTAGTGGTTATTGTTTATGCATAGAGAAACCTGGTTCTTTAGAATAGAAAAAATAATGAAATTATCTGAAGTGAGCACTATTTTTTAACATAATACATCAGAAAACAAACTACCTTTTAAAACTTTTTATAAATGATTTACATTTCATATAATTTTGTTTTTCCTGGTCCTCCAAAAGATTCTTGTTCTTTTAAGTCAAAATATTTTCCAAGAATATTTCTTAATTGACATGATGATTTAAATCTACCTAGCCATTTGATTTGTGTATCAATTCTAATTTTTCTTTTTTCTTATTTGAGGATACTTTTCTAAAATATTTTATTCATATTTGTTCTCTACCTTTGTTTTATCTATTTTCTCTTTCTGAAATATGTGATAATATGTATAAATTAAATTCTTCTTATCTTCTGTAATTAACATTTGTTTTAAATGTTTGCATCTGGCATAAAGTCCCAAGATCTGTTAAAAGAAGAAACCTGAAAAATTTGGAAGTTTTAAAAAAAGGTCTATTATTTTCTTTTTTTAGGGGTGGGGGTGGGGGATGTGCATTAGGAATTGAACCAATGGACTCTTGACCACTGAACCAAATCCCAAGCCCTTTTCATTTTTTATTTTGAGAAGGGCCTCACTAATTTACTTAGGGCCTTCCTTAGTTGCTGAGATTGGCCACAAACTTGATTTTCCAGCCTCAACTTCCTGAATTGCTTGAATTAAAGGCATGTGCCACTATACTCAGCAAAAAGTCTATTATTTATTGTGTTGTATAACAGCTAATTCATCTTTACTAAATCTTGAATTAAGGATTAAATTATTTAACATATCCCACTATAGTTTTCCTAGTACTGTTTATTCTTTAATTTTTCTCATAGCATCTTTACAATCAATGGAGGACACTTTTTTTTTTTTTTTTAGTATAACACTCAAGGAATTTAGTTAAAATTTTCTGAACCCACTAATCAAAGAAAAGCAACAACAATGTGAATATGGGTTTTCCAGGCTTCACAACAGATATTCTTTGAAGAAACAAAATTCTAGTTAAGCATATGATGTTCAAAGATTTTGCATTTCTTTTGTCTCTCAAAGCACCATCTATATGGACCAGTTTATATAACTCTCTTCCCATAACTCTCTACACCTCTGTTTTCTCATTTATATTAAGAGTATTAATGAAACAGTCTTGAGGGTTATTTTTGACTTTGTTAGTTTATTGTAAATACATTAAAGTGGTGTGTTTGGTTAGAACTCCATAAAAAGTTTTTATTATTATTTTTTACTATGCATAAAGTGTCTATGGTTTTTATGGTTTTATTTTGTATTAAGACAAATTTTTGTTTTATAATTTTTGCTTTAATTTTTTAAATTCCATGCTCCTTAATAGAATGAGAAACTATATAACTGACAGAGAAGAACATGTTTGGCTTCAATTGACTCCGGGTTTCTTGCTGAAGTGACTGACAATAAGTTATCCAGGCTTTTGGATTTTCTTTTTCTTGAAGGATGATAAATAACTTTCCTTTGATCAAGCCAAAGCTTCACTGGGATCATTTCACTCTACCCTATAAATAAATATAAATAATATATATAAATAATATATATTACCTAACAAAATAAAATTTAACTGTCATTTTCATGTTCTGATATTTTCCAGTCTTTTTCTGAGTAGCTCTAAACTGTTCCTGAACTTGAATTTTGTATTTCCTTATTGCGTGTCTACTTCTGCATTTATGTCACTTAAAAAAATGAAAAAAAAGTATGAGTTCTTCAACACTCTTGTACATTCAGATCTCAGGTGTATTCACCTATGCCCGACCCCAGCCATGGCTGTGGAATAAGCCCAAGAAATGAGTGTGTTCTAAGTTTTGTTTTAGTCTATTTTTGTTGTTGTTGTTGTTTTTGCTGTTTTTGTTTTGTTTTTTCACCACTGTGACCAAAAGACCTTACAAGAACAATTTTGGAAGAGAAAAAGTTTATTTGGGACAAACAGAGAACAGAGGTCTCAGTGTACAAACAGCTCTTTCTATTGCTCTGGACCCAAGGTAAGGCAGAACGTCATGGCAGAAATGTATGGAGGAAGAACACAGCCCAGGAGATGACAATCAGGAATCAGAGAGAGAAGAGTTCTGTTCAAGAGGCACAAAATATAAATCATGAAGGCACACTTCGGGGACCTGTCTCCTACAGCTACACCCTACCTGTTTGCAGTAACCACTGGATTAATTCCATTCAAGTGGATTCATGTACTGATTAGGTTAAGACTCTCAAATGCAGTTATTTTATCTCTAAATTTTCATGCATTGTCTTACCATGAGCTTTTGGGGGACACCTTATATCTAAACCATAAAAAGTGATAAGTCTTCTTCAGTTCTATGTTGCATCAAATCATTTAGAATATTATCTTCCCTAGGCTCACCAAACAACATGAAAATGTTGATTCTTGAATATAATCTTTTAAATATTTATTTCCCTATATTATATTTCCTTAATGAATATATTGAGAAAACATTAAATGCTAACAGTGACTTAAATGCAGGCTCATGGAGGATTTTAGAATATTCATCAAGGCTGGTGAATTTCTGTGTAATATTTTATTTAATTTAACAGGATGTGCTATAATTTAGATACATTGTGTGCTTCCAAAAGCCCCTGTGTTAATGCAGGGACATTTAGGGTTTATGTGATTAGATTGTGAGAGCTGAGACATAACCAGTCCATCCTACTTTGAATGACTGGGTAGTAATTTATGTTGGTGGGGTATGGCTGTAATAGACCGGTCACATGGGAGGTTCCCTGAAAGGGTACGTTTTCTCTGAAGTCATTTTCTGCCAAACTGCTTCCATACCAACTGTGATGGAAGCAACTTCCCTCTGTCATATCCCTCCTCCATTATATTCTGCCATACCTTAGACTCATAGTAAAGGAGTCAGCCATCTAAGGACTGAGTCATCTGAAGACACAAGCCTCAAATAAACTTTTTTCCCTCTAAATTGTTTTTGTCAGATAATTTGGTCACAGATATGAAAAGCTAACTAAAACACAAATTGGCATCATAAATAGGGTCTTTACTATGACTGAGCTGACCATGTGATTCAGAAGCCTTCAGAGGTGGGTTTTGTGAGGAATTGAGAAAGGTTTAGAAATGCAAAATGGAAAAGCTTTTGATTGTCTTACCCATGTGCTTTTGGGGGACAAAAATGTTGTAAGAAAAGCTTAAAAGGAAATTCTAGTGGGAGCTCAGAAGACCAGAATGCAGATAGGAAATGCCATTCTCATGAGATTTTACAGGAAAATAAGAACTCCAATGGGAATTGGACTAAAGGTTACTCCTATTATTTTCTGCAAATAAGTTCCCTACATTTTGCCAACGTTCTGAAATTTTGTGTGAAGCTGAAGTTAAAAGTGATAGCCTCATTAACCTGGCAGAGAAAATTTCAGTCACTGGCTTAGATATTATTACTGGCAGCTTTTAGACAAGTTTACTCTGAGAATAAAGAACAGAAAACAAAGGTAAAGATTTTTTCAACTTAACCAATAAAGTTCCACATAAAACTGGGGCCAATAAATTTGTGCTTGTTGAAGAGATTACAGCCCATAAGAAGATACTAAGTACTTTGCACAGAGACACTAGTAGAAATGTCTTAAGGGCATCTCATGAATTTGCTAGACCACACACATTTCTGGATCAAGGTTGTAGAAGGGAAGATTCTTTTAAAAAGGCATCATGTGACTTGCTTGTACAGGGGTTCTAGAAAGTTCTTTTACCATGTTGAGGCATGCAGTCAGTCACTCAGAGTCCACTGCAACCAGAATTCAGCTACTGCATGAGCTAAGAGCAGACCCTGGCATCATCTACATGATCCTGTTTCTGCCCAAATAAAATATGTTTAAACTAAAAAGTCATGTAGGTTTCCACTGAGATTTCACAGGAAGGCCTGATGATGCCAGGCAAAGTGCAGCAGAGTTGAAGTCCCACTGGGCTGTCGTTTAGGTGGTGATGTGTGGGGCTGTGAAGATGAAGCCAATGGAAGAATGGAGAGCCAAGAAATTAAGAGATGCCAGTAATGCAGATAGTTTGCCAAGAAAAGCTATTGGCTACAGAAGACAGACAGGTTAAAAGAGAATACTTGTGTGGTGCAACTGTCAAGGCCAAAGGGGTGGAGCTACTAAAGCATTTGGAAATAACACAAGCCATGTGTCCTCCTGCTGCACAAAGTGTTATAGGATCTGTTTGTCCAGCTGGATTCTCAATTATTTTTGTCCTATCTCTTCTTTCTATGCCCCATATATCTACCTTTTGTAATGAGAATGCTTATGATATAATGTGCCACTGTATATTGGGTACATATAAATTGGTTTTGATTTTACAGGACCTCACAGCCAAGAGTTTCCTTGAGTCCTAGAGGAAATTTCAAATTGGACTTCTGGAAAATGGTAGAACTGTTAAGACTATGGAACTCTTGCAGATGGAAAATGCATTTTGATTTGTGAGAAGGATATAAGATTTTGGGATTTGGGGCAAATATGGCTTGAATATGAGATGTTCTTCAAAAATGCCTTGAGATAATGTAGCAATAAAGAGATTATATGGTGAGATATTTAACGTAATCTGTCCACTCTAACTTGAATAACTGTGTGGTAACTGTATGCAGATGGTGTGTGACTGGGGGAGATGGGTAAAGCATATTTGTAAAGCCTGGCTCCATCCATATTACAAGATCAGGGTTTAAGTGTCAGACTTTGAGAATTGCTGAATACAGACCTTGTAAAACTGTTTCTACATTATAAACAACTAAAATCACTGAAAAATTGTCAAAATTCCACTCTTTGAAGAATTCTTGGAATTAATTAAAGAATTGCCACAATTGGAAGTCTATTTATTCAAGAACAGGTGGACCTTAGTAACTTGAACTACTCTCAATGCTAGGCTCTGTGAAAACCCTGAAAAATAACAGACACACACCCACAGTAGCTGTGCAAGTCAGAAGTCTCCTAGACACTGGAGGCATAAACTTTTTATTTATTTTTTAATTTTGAGGCAGATTCTCACCAACATGCTTAGGCTGACCTTGAGTTGTGATCCTTCTGGTCACTGGATCACAGGTGTGAGCCACCATGCTCAGCTATCCTAGGTATTTGTAAAAAAAAAAAATCTCAGAAATAATTGGTCAACATGGAGTTTGCTCAGGATGGATGCAAACTATGAGTATGAACAAACGAGACACAAGAGAAAAATGTAGAAGGACGATTTGGGGAGGAGAATTTGAAAGTTTGGACACATCCCTGAACATGAAGAAAGCTCTGTGCATACTGAGAAAACAACTGAGAAGGCATTGGTTACCCAGTTCTTATTAACACTGAAGTCAAACATAGTGAGGAAATACGTATTATATACGTGCAAATTGCCTGGCTGGTAAGACATGTTTCAATGGCTACAAGATCCCATTGCCAAAAACCTACTGGCTCAAATCATTCAGGAAACTTCTCTAAACTTCTGAATCATAACTGACTGACCACTAAAGTATACAGATCCATGATTAATATCCGAGAATCTAGATAGAGATTGATAATGAGGCTTTAGCAAAGAACAGCAACAACAGTAACAAAAGCAGAAGATCTCATCCTTAAATTCATAAATCCTATTATCCAAAATATGCTGTTTTCTCTGTCTGATATTCAATATGAATCATGTTTTCTTTTTTCACATAAATACACAAATGGGCACATATGCCCATACACAATCTCTTTCAAAATATGGGATTTGATTTTGTTGTCTGTATGCTTAGAAAATGTCTCCACTAATTGAAATTTCAGTGCTTCAAAGAAGACTTAGAAATCATATTTTGCATTAGGAAACAAGTAAATCACATTTTTACAATGCAATTTATAGGAATTTTTGCTTTCTTGAAAGAAGTGAAAGTTGTAAAATAATCTACTGCCTGCCTATAACCTAACACAGAAGAAAAGCATTCTGGAAAACAATGAACACAAGAACTACACATAAATAAAGGTTGTAAGATTCCATATGTTTCTAATGACTATATTCTTTATTTAAATAAAGTATCTTTCATAATAGTGACATAAGACATGCATTTGACTTTTGAAGTTGTTAGTTTATTAAAGCTCTCAGTATATTAAAAACAAATAACTTGTTTGAGGTTTAAACCTGTCAAGCTTTAAATCCTCTTCTCCACCAAATCGCTTCTATTATTAGTTTTATTTTCGCCTTGAATGAGTAATTTCAGGAAGTATGCCATTTGGTTGGTTATAGCATGGAGATATGGACCAGTTTATGAAGTGCAGCAGCATGGACCCTTTTATGGAGCACAAAAGTGCTGTTATAATTCTATTATATAAATATATCAGAGTGCATAAAATTTCCGAAGTGGCAATAGCCCAAAAGTACTTTATTCCCTGCTTTCCTGATCTAGAATCCCTTTACAATAATGTCAAACCATCAACCTCACCAATGATCCAATTTTCAATGTAAACTAAAAAGAGGTATATTAAGGAAATAAATAAAATATTAAATTCTCTTTAAATAATGCATGCAACTCTTTCTAATCCTTTTTAAAATTCCAATCATATATTCTTCAGTCTAAAACATTGCTATAGTCTCTTCTTATCTCATAACACATTAAGAAAAAACATTCTCTGGGCATTCAAGACATCGTATAGTATGTATCTGCTGTTTTTACTTCTTTTTCACTCTATATATTAATTAAACCAAACTATACATTTATTCTGAAATTACCCTATAATCTCAAATACCAAACTTTTGTCTCCATGGTTGGGCTTCTTAAAGTCTATTTCACTTCAACTGTGTTTTTCAGAATGTTACCCATTCTTCACAGTTTAAACATGAGTTTCTACCTGAAGCTTTTCTCAGCATTCACATGGATAAAAAATATGTGAAACCCCATATAGTCCTTTGTTTCGATTTCTGATAGGTACTATAACAATAATAGCAGAATCCTTGAAAAGAACGCTAGATGTTCCTTTATAAAAATTTCAAAATAGATATCAATAAATGCTTATTAATGAAAATGAATGACATCCAACTGTAAATAAAAGAAAACTTGTAATAACTAATCAAGTTATGTATCAGTTTTGCACTGTGTACTGAGGATATTCTGTAACTCCCAACCTTTCCATAGCATTTAGTAAGACTCCTTATATTTAAATTTCTCTCAGGGTTTGGCACCATTATATATGGTGAGTTGCGTAATTTCACCATTTAAATGTCTGTAAACTTTTATTTTTGGAGTAACCTAATGGCAGAATCATAATTTGAGACTAAATTAAATTAACACTGAATAATTTGTAATAGTTTATAGACACAATAGCCCTAGAAAGGGAAATCTATGAATTTACTAATCTTAAAACCATGAATTTCTCTTGTGATGCATGCCTGTAAACCAAGTGATTAAGGAGACTGAAGTAGGAGGGTTACAAATTCGAGACCAGCTTTAGCAGCTTAGCAAGGCCTTAAAGGACTTAATGAAGCCCTTTCTCAAATAAAAATATAAAATTATCTGGGGATGTGGTGGTTAAATGACTCTGGGTACTAATCCCTGGTACCAAAACCAAACCAAACAAAAACAAGAATAGCAACAACATGAGTTCAGTAAGTTAATTTGGTACAATAAGTATGATTCAGAGTTCTAGGAAACAGAACCCTGAAACTATGAAACAGAGATGTAAGTATATTCAAATTTACCAACCTATTTGTTATTAGAAATATCTCCAAGACAAGTTTTGGTAGAGTTGTGTTTTGTTCCCCTGGGGGGAAATGAAAGTGGCAATAAAATATGAATTAACAATGAACTATTCAAAAGAAACATGATTGCTTTGAGTACAATGGAATATTCTAGCACATGCAAAGAGAATTGGAATTCTCCCAATAAAGCAGGAAGTCATTTGAAACCCAATGAAAGGAGTCTAACTGATGAATAGATGCTCTAGTTCTACTGCTAGAGCAGTGATTCTAAGGCTACACTATCTCAGGCTGCAAAATCCAGTTGGATGTTATTGTAAGGGCAACAAGTGACATACACATTTCCCAAAACACCATGACCTATGACTAAAGTTTCAGCAGCACAGTGAAGGAGAGACAGAATTACAAGATAGACAATATGCCTAATTTGAGAGGAATTAACTAAAGATAAAGAAGCAGATCTTACAAGGACCTTTGATAGCAAGGGTAAGCATTATTCACAGAAGTATCTGCAAATAAAGGGAAAAGTTTATGAGTAGACTGCAAATCGTAAGAGATTAGATAAAGCTTTACTTCTTGTGCAACTGGATTGGCCTTGCTGAGGGTGGTGTTATTTGAAATAAATAGGTTTTATATTGATATAATGTTAATGTCAGTTCATCATGAAAATTACGCAAATAACTATTTTCACTGGAAAGAGTATGGTCACATATCATACATCATTAGATCCCAAAATAAAGCTGTGTTGGTCATGATAAAATTATTATAAAACATTAAATTGTACGAATGTAGAAACCTTATTTCTAATAAAATACTGACACATTTTTAAACCATATTTGAAATTTGGGATTCTATTAAAATATTCCTTAACATAGCAGTCAATGTATTATTTTTGTTAAGGGGCCAGAGGGAAATTTTTTTTTTTTTAAGTTTGCAGACTAGATTTTGTCAGGACTATTAAACTCTGTCATTTAATATGAAAGGAAGTGTATCTATGTATAAATTAATGAATGTAGGTTTGGACCCATACAGACAATTTAAAACCAAAATCAAATAACCAAAAAATGACAGGAGGTTGAATTTTCCCTCAGTCTTCTTAAATAGATAAAATGTTACGTTTTAGAATTATTAAAACAATAAATATTCCTTTTCATTCTTCTCTCATTTGTTTTCCTTTCTTTTTTTTTTTTTAATTTTTTTCAGTCCTGGGTGTTAAATATGGGACCTTGTGCTTATTAGGCAATGACTACCACTGAACTTCATCCTCAGTCCTTTTTATTTTTTTTTAAGTTTAAAAAATTAAAATTCCTGGGTTGGGGTTGTGGCTCAGAGGTAGAGCACTCACCTAGCATGCATGAAGCACTGGGTTCGATCCTCACCACCACATAACATAAAATAAAGATATTGTGTCCACCTATAACTAAAGAATAAATATTAAATAATAAATATTAAAAAAATTAAAATCCCTGCTGGGGCAGGAATGGGGACTATCTGCAAACTGGCATGAGATGGGAGTTTTCTAAAACTGCATTGTAGTGATAGTCTCACAACTGTGTAAATTTACTCAGATCTATTCAATTGTAAACTTAAAACAGTGCCTGTTATGGTACATAAATTATACATCAATAAAGTTTTTAAAAATGTAAAAAACAAAAATAAAAGTTGTTAAATTGCCCAGTTAGACCTCAAACTTGAGATCCTTCGGCCTCAGCCTCCTGAGTGCCTGGTATTGCAGGTATCACCATTCCTGACTGGATTATTAAATATCCCTTAACACATTATACATAATTTGATTCAGATAATTTTTTAAAAATTGTAGAATCTAAAATTGTAGCTGTGTCATATAAACTGATGGCAAGTTTTGATCTAATAATCTGACTATAACAAGGTTTATAATTTTGCATTAAGATCTTTGTAGTACTAATATTGGACAAATTCAGAGAGATATGATCCACTTGCAGGACCTTGCCCTGTCTGGTGACTTCTTTGCCATCCTTTAGACATGGTTAAAATTAAATAACCCAGTTTCTCCATTCTCCCATGTTAGTATTTTTTTCTCTTCCCACTGGACCAGTCAATCAGACATTCCTTCTATGAAGAGCAGAATCCAGTGCCTTAAAAATGCTTGAGTGTGAAGAAGGAATTAAAAGTTGGAATAAAACAGTTAAATGAAAAATGACCATACAACAAAAGTAAAGTTGAAGAAAGAATATCCAAAATAAATGATTATATCATAATGATCATGAGGAAAAAAAGGTGCAAAGCACATTGTGTTTTAGGTTAATGTATTTTTAGAACATAATGAATGTTTTGGAGGTTTTGCTGCTAAGGATAAGCATCCATAGCATAAGTAATTGTCCATCCAAGAGAGCTCTAATTCACAAATGATGTTTGGATCCTAGAACTATATTGAGAAGGATGAAGAAGAGTTGTTGTTTTTTTTCCCCCCCAAAGAGTTTTCTCAGTGGGAAAGAATAGGATAATGGAACTCTCCAGAATTGAAGGTGGTCTGAGAGTCTTTGAAAATAAGGGACACAGATAGATTTAAGATATATGCATTTGAATGACCTAGAGAATTTGTTGTTTGGTGTGGTAGCAGACACAGGGATTTATGGCACCACTTAGATATTCTCTCTCTGAACAGTAGCTAACTCATTGGAAATCTGATTAGGGAGCATTTATTTCTTTAGGAGGTATTGTAAATACTGAAGAATAGATGTATAATTTTGGTAATTTACTCAGCCACTATGAATGATGGCTGACTTCCCAGAGATTTTTGTTTTTTAGGTGTAGATGGCTTAATAGCAGCATGTGGGGCTTATCATTTAAAAATAAATAAATAAAATGACAGCTATAGTTACCCTGAATATTTTCAAAAAAAGGAATAAAGTAATCTGTTTTCTGGTTTATTTTCCCCTTACAAATCTATCCTGAATCATTTGTCTACTACCTCTATATTACAATCTCAATATTAGGCCACTGCATTTACCAGCTCAGTAATGGTGTGCCTTATTCAATTCTCTCATCACAGCTGTTGGATTGAAATATTACCTTTTCATTGGCTGGATCACCGAAACACCCAACATCTGTTTATAAAGGCATTATATTCATTCATTGAGAAGCTGTGAAACTGTCTTCCCTTGGACAGAGAGAACCAAACATTATTTCTTTCCAAAAAGCAATTTCCAAAATGTTTCTCTTCATGTATTAAGGATGGTAATATTTTCAGCTTCCTTTACTTTCATTTTCAAGATAAATTGAAGAAACCAGTATTTTGTGCATTCCCTATCAAACTTCCTGCGGAACATCATAAGATATTAGGACAATAGTAGTTTTTTTTTTTTTTTTTTTCCTTTCAAACTGACAGCCTTGAAATTCCATACTGTTATACACTGGTTCTCTACTTGGTGACATAACTGTGTAATTTTCAACATGAGATCAAGGTGACAGAAAATATCCTGCTTCACATTCACGCAGCAGCGATATCATTATGTTGATTAATTTTTATAGTTAAAAATAAAGTAGAAATTCATATTGACATAAAGACACAGGGCCGCATTAAACTGCCATTGGAAAAATAAAACTAAATACAGATACTAAATGAATTCGAGGGAGCAGGCCATATCTAAAACACTAAAATGAAAAAAAAAAAAGGACTTAAATCCGTATACATTGCATGAACATTCACATATGTATATATAGTAAAATGTCAACTGTATGTTATATGAATTAGATATTAATTTTAAACCTGTATAAATTAACCTGTGCATTTGAGAAATATAAAATTTAGTAAAGAAACATTAATGAGGTATATTTGACCTGGCATATAAATTGGCCCTTTCTAGTGCTTCCAAATTGTCATATACTTCTCCATTTAAAATAAAGTTCAACCCAGCTGGACTTATTTTTTTTTTCATATTCCTATTAAAATCCACTTCCAAAATATTACCTGGAATGCAACTTAGTTAATAAAATCTGGGTTTATTAATTTGTTGCATCAAAGGGGATGATATCATGCATACATTTGTCCATAAAACAAACCTACAAGGGTCTTGCCATATGGTTAGGACTCATAATATGTGATTTTGGGAAGGGTTTTAAGTTCTCTGGAAAGAGCTTCTGGTATTAGAAGCTTTGAGAGTGAGCATGCTTACCTCATTCCCCACCTTAGAGGAAAGACTTTCGTTTTGCTACTGTTGATTGTGATGTTTGCTGCTTTTTTGTCATAGATGGCTTGTATTACATTGAGTTTCCTTCTATACCAAATATTTTGAAGTTCTTTTTTTTTAATCATGAATAGATTTTGAATTTTGTACAATTTATTCTCTACATTTGTTAAAATTATCATATGATTTTGAATTTTATCCTGTTAATGTGGTGTTTGCACTGATAGATTGAATAAATTGCAACATCCACACAACCTTACTTTCTGGGATTAATCTCAATTGATCATGGTGGATTATCTTTTTAATGTGCTAGTAAATTCAGTTTGCTAGTATTTTGCAAAATTGCAATACAAACTTTACAATTCTGCAAACTTAAAAGGAAGTGATAATGATTATTCAGAGCAGAAATAACTGAATTAGACCAAAACAAATTATCTCTTGAAAAAAAATGAATTAAAAAAACTTAGCTTGGTTAAATAAAACAGAGAATAATCAAACAAAATCAGAACAGAAAGAGGAAATATAACAACCTATATAGTACAGAAATACAAAGAATTATAGAAGACTACTATGAACAATTACATGCTAACAAATTATATAATCTAGATAAATGGAATAATTTAAAGTATTGTATCAAGTAGAAATAGAAAATCTGAACAAATCAATAACAAGCAAAGATATTTCATCAGTAAAAAAAAATTGTCTCCCCACTTCACAGGAGATATATGAATGGTTAATAATTATATGAAAAAATGTTCAACATTACAATCAATTAAAGAAATGCAAAAGAAAACGACACTGAGACTTCATCTTACACCACTCTGAATGAAAATTATTAAGAATACAAGTAACAATAAATGTTGGCAAGGATGTGGGGCAAAAGGTACACTCATACATTGCCAGTGGGGCTGCAATTTGGTGCAACCACACTGGAAAGCAGTTGGGAGATTCCTCATTACTTGAATGAAACCACTATTTGACCCAGTTACCACCCTTCTCAGCATATATCTATATGACTTAAAATGACCATATTATAGTGAAGCAGACACATCAATGTTCATAGCAGCTCAATTCACAATAGCTAAGCTATAGAGGCAAACTAGGTGCCCTTCAATGATGAATGGATTAAAAATGTGGTATATATACACAATGAAATATTACTCAGCCATAAAAAAGAATTAAATTATGGCATTTGTTGGTAAATGGATAGAGTGGGAGAATATCATGATAAGTGAAAAAAACCAATCACAGAAAACTGAAAGTCGAATGTCCTCTCTGATATGTGGATGCTGACTCATAATAGGAGGGGGAGGGCAGTGGCAAGGAGGGAGGAGTGGAGGTTCACCTGATTGGATGGGGGAATGGGAGCAAGGGAGGGGGGTGGAAATATGAAAGACAGTAGAATGAATGGGACATAAGTTTCCTATGTTCACATATGAATACATGGCCAGCATAACTCCACATCATGTACAACCACAAGAATGGAAAGTTATAATCCATGTATGTATGATATGTCAAAATACATTCTACTGTCATGGATAACAAAAAAATAAAAATTTAAAAATAACAATAAAAAAATTTGTCTATGAAGAACAATTAAAGTAAAATTAACCACCTTAAAAAAAATAGTGTCTCCCATCAAAGAAAATCTTAGGACTGGATGACTTCATGGCTGAATCTTACCAAACAATTAAAAAACTGATATAAATCTTTCTCAACTTTTTCCAAAAATTGCAAGAGGAGGTAATACTTCCAAATAAATTTTATGTGGCCAGAATTACATTGATACCAAAGTTATTCCAGAACACAAGAAAAGAAGAATACATGTCAATATCCCTGATGAACTAAAAAATTCTCAATTAAATACCAGCAAATTGAATTGACATCAACTTAAAAGAACCATTCACCACACATGCAATTTAAATTTAAACATTCTTAAACTATGAATGATGAAAGAGAATTAAAGAAAAAACTATATTTTAATGTCAAATAAAATTGAAAATATAATATTTTTTGCACAGTGCATGTTTTGCTCAAATATAGGTTGACATTTTTGTATATAACCAATGGTAAGATAATAAATGCATCCAATAAAATATTTTCAATAGAATAATATTTAGAGTGCATTTTAGATTAGACCAAATACTTATTTCTAAAACAACCGAAAGGTTTTTATAACCCAAGGTATGTTACATGTTTTTTTTTAACTTGCAAAAGATTAATGTTGAAGGGTACTCTGATTCTGAGGAAGTATTGTGTTACACCAAAGTACATTTATTTTCATCAAGCCTTAACTCTTCTCTGAAAGTATGCTATTAAACAAGTTGCACAATCTCTTTAAAACTTTTGTCCATGTCCTTGAAATTTAATACTTGTGCTTTTCACCTAAGACTATTGTAAACACTATGTACATATTTATCATTGTTGCTATTGCTGAATTTTGATATAATTGTGTTATAGTTATAAATATCTGCCAATTTAGTATAATCATTATACCTTACAAATCTAATTTCTTCTTTTTTGAAGTAGCAATTTTTGAGATTGTTTTGAAGGGTGTTCCCAGAGTATAGTTTAGAGGTTACAGTAGCAAAAATTAAGTGAAAATGTAGAATTGAGAAAAACTAATGTGTGTGTGTATTAATAACTATGTACATATACACAAATATTAATAACTATGTATATATACATATATAACACATGTATATTATATATATTAAAACTAATTAATATATATATATATATATATATATATATATATATATATATATAGTTGAAAAATATTAGGAATTAAAAGATGGCAGAAAAAGATTTTTCAAGAACAACTTGGTGTCCAGCATGCTATATGGATGAATGATGGTGATCTTGACTAATATTAATATCAGTTAAATGGGAAATATTTGGGGAAGGGAATTGTATAGTATGGATTTCATTTCAGAAATTTTACATCTGATGAAACTAAGCTTTTGAGACTTAATAAAGTACTGCATATAAATGACAAGAGAAACTGATTTTCATACTCCCAGATACTATCAAAAAAGTATAGAAGTTTCTTAAAAAATTTCAAAATAGTACAATGTTATCATTTTTGATTATAGTTATCATACTGTACAATATTATAGTCAGGTACATTATTATAGTCATCATACTGTACAATACACACTAGAATGTCTCACTACTAAGTATAAAATAGTGTTCATTAATAAATCTCTCTGCATTCTGTTCTTACCTTCTATGAGATCAACTTCCTCAGATTTCACATCTGAGTAAGATCATGTGGTACTTGTCTTTCTGTACCTGGCTTACTTCACTGAATATCATTATCTCCAGTTTTATCTATATTGTTGCACATGAAAGAATTCGATTTTCTTATGGCTAAATAGTGTCCCAATGTGAATTCTTATTTCTTTTATCCATTCTTTTAAGTGATTGACACTTAGGTTGCTTCCATTACTTAGTCTTTGTGACTAGTTCAGTACTAAACAGGCCTCGGGTTGTGGCACAGTGGTTAAGTGCACTAGGGTTTAGTTCCCAGTAGGAAAAAAAGAAAGAGAACATTCCATACTGATTTCCATAATGGCTGTACTAATTTATATTACCCTAAACAGTGTGCAAGACTTACCCTTTATCCACATACTTGCCAGCACTTGTTATATTTGACCCTCTTGATAATAAAGCATTCTTCCTGGATTAAAGTGATAAATTTGTACATTATACACACACATACTAAAATTACATGTGCCAAGTCATAAAATCTTATCTTTAATGTTTTTATGTGTGAATTAAAAAGTGATTAAATTGATAAAGAAAAAGGAAAAGCAAATATATAATAAAGAGTTATCTTTACCTCAATGTTTACTGTAATGTCATTTACATTAGCCAAAATATGGAAGCAACCAAAATATTCATAAATGGATTAATGGATATAGAAAATATGGGTATGGTATGCACATATAATAATGTATTACTTAGTTTTTGTTATTATGACAAAATACTTGAGAAAATCAACATGAAGTAAGTTTCAAAGGTTTCACTCTGTTTATTTAGCTTCATTGATTCTTTGCCTGTGATAAATCACAATATCTCCTTGGGAAGGGTGTGGCACAGTAGAGATTCTCACCTCATAGTAGTCAGAAAGCAGAGATAAAGAAAAATAGGGACAAAATAAGTCTGTCTAAAAAATCACCTCCACAACCTACTTTCGTCAACTAACCCCTACCTTGGAAAGATCCCACCACCTCCCAGAGTACCACCAGCTGGACACCAAATCTTCAACGTAGGAACCATTGAAGGACTTTTCAGAGACTTGTAACAACGCTATTTTTCAGTCTCTCAAAAGAGAAGGAAATTGAGCCATTTGCAAAATATGCTTATATCTGGAAAACTACACACAGTGAAATAAAAAGAAGGACAAAATATTTCATGATTGTACTCATTGAGATATCTAAAATAGTCAATTTCATTGAAACAGAAATTAGAGAGATTACTAGTGGCTGGAGCTAGGATGAAAGAGAAAGTTCTTTTTCAGTGTGTATCAAGTTTCTGTGATTCAAGGTGAATAAGGTCTAGAGCCCTATGTACAACACAGAACTTATATATAACAATGTGGTATTTTGCACCTTAAACAAAGAGAATTGGGAAAAAAACTTGACAGGAAAACAAAATTATTTTGTAGTGTTTGTGTTTCATGCCTTGGTTTAGTGATGGTATTTTTGTTATACTCACATAACAGAACCCATCAATATGTATACAGTAAAGTTGTGCAAATTTTGTAATAATTTTACCTCCATCAAGCTAGAAACGATAGACAAAGAAAAAACTTTTTGAAAAAAAAGGCAGAATTTTATCTCTACAAAAGTACCTTGCGTTGTTTTCCATTACTTTACTCTCATTTGCAATAACCCTTCTGTTGTATAGATTTAGATCTTGTAATGTTTCTTCCACAGCTCATAAAATTACTTTTACATCTTTCATTTTGCTTTTATTCAGTTACTCTGGAATCATTTTCAGAAGGTGCATTCTGTTCTCTGTATCTAACCTTTTCCTTCTTTTTAAATTTTCATTTGCTTGTCTTGTGTTTTTTACATTTTAAAATTTTGTACAGACTCAGCTGATTCAATTTTAATAGTGTTAAGCCCATGATGTACTCTTCCTCATTAATGTATAATCTATAATCTTCATTCAATACTTTATTATCTCTTTTTGGTCATTTTTATTTCCCAGCAGTGAGAGGTTTTAAATTATTATCAAAGGCATATAACTACTGAATTCTTATGGTGAATATTTTCCAAAAAATATATCAGCTTTCTACCTTAATGATAGTTTCCTTTTAGTGAAAATATCTTAGTGAAAATTTGTTGACTGATTTTATAAGAGTAAGGGTAATTAATTCAACTTCTGTTAATAAGAACATGTCTATTTAGAACAAAGTCTTTAAACCCAAGTAGAATTTGTGGGTTCCCTTTGTAACCCAATGTATTCATCTTGCCTACTAAGTCCTCTAAATCAGATATTAATCTGGCCATATGAGAGACACAAATTCCCATTAGTATCCAACATCAAAGGTATGGAAGTTGGCAAGGAGGGGGAACTTTGGGCTTTCGAACTGCCTTACCACTTTTCCTCTCAGCTCCATATATCTTCTTGTATCTGGGCAAATGTTTTTGTCTCTGTACTTGCTCTGCTATCTTTATTCATGCATTTGTTCTAGCTATGGCTGTGTCTGGGAATGTTCGTAAGTATCCTGGTGCATTGCTGTGTTCAAAAGATTCCAGTGGGGACATAACATGGTTACAGGATCAGCAATTCTGCATATCAAGAAAGAGACGTACACATTTTCTGTTGGAAACTCAAGCTGAGATCATCACCACCTTCTATTGCTCTTTGTCCTGGTATCATTTCTATGATGATCTTTTCTGAATTGTGTAATTATGAGATTTTCTTTAACAATAAATCTCATTTATATTACATTTATAATTCAATATCATCACCCCAACATTATGTATTAAATTATTCATATCTCGCTACAACTTTTTTTTTTGTGATTAATCTGCTTTTTTTTTTTTAATTTTTTATTGTGGGTTGTTCAAAACATTACAAATTTCTTGACATATCATATTCGACACTTTGATTCAAGTGGGTTATGAACTCCCACCTTCACCCCACACACAGATTGCAGAATCACATCAGTTACACATCCATTGATTTATAAATTGCCATCCTAGTGTCTGTTTTGCTCTGCTGCCTTTCCCATCCTCCACCCTCCCCCCTCCCCACCTCTCCCCTCCCCTCCCCTCCTCTCTCTCTACCCCCTCCACTGTATAACCCTGAGGGTCTCCTTCCATTACCATGCAATTTCCCTTCTCTCTCCCTTTCCCTCCCACCTCTCATCCCTGTTAAATGTTAATCTTCTTCTCCTGCTCTTCGTCCCTACTCTGTTCTTAGTTACTCTCCTTATATCAAAGAAGACATTTGGCATTTGTTTTTTAGGGATTGGCTAGCTTCACTTAGCATAATCTGCTCTAATGCCATCCATTTCCCTGTAAATTCTATGATTTTGTCATTTTTTAATGCAGAGTAATACTCCATTGTGTATAAATGCCACATTTTTTTTATCCATTCGTCTATTGAAGGGCATCTAGGTTGGTTCCACAGTCTTGCTATTGTGAATTGTGCTGCTATGAACATCGATGTAGCAGTGTCCCTGTAGCATGCTCTTTTTAGGTCTTTAGGGAATAGACCAAGAAGGGGAATAGCTGGGTCAAATGGTGGCTCCATTCCCAGCTTTCCAAGAAATCTCCATACTGCTTTCCAAATTGGCTGCACCAATTTGCAGTCCCACCAGCAATGTACAAGTGTACCCTTTTCCCCACATCCTCGCCAGCACTTGTTGTTGTTTGACTTCATAATGGCTGCCAATCTTACTGGAGTGAGATGGTATCTTAGGGTGGTTTTGATTTGCATTTCTCTGACAGCTAGAGATGGTGAGCATTTTTTCATGTACTTGTTGATTGACTGTATGTCCTCCTCTGAGAAGTGTCTGTTCAGGTCCTTGGCCCATTTGTTGATTGGGTTGTTTGTTCTCTTATTGTCTAATTTTTTGAGTTCTTTGTATACTCTGGATATTAGGGCTCTATCTGAAGTGTGAGGAGTAAAGATTTGTTCCCAGGGTGTAGGCTCCCTATTTACCTCTCTTATTGTTTCTTTTGCTGAGAAAAAACTTTTTAGTTTGAGTAAGTCCCATTTGTTGATTCTAGTTATTAACTTTTGTGCTATGGGTGTCCTATTGAGGAATTTGGAGCCCGACCCCACAGTATGTAGATCGTAGCCAACTTTTTCTTCTATCAGACGGCGTGTCTCTGATTTGATATCAAGCTCCTTGATCCATTTTGAATTAACTTTTGTGCATGGCGAGAGAAAGGGATTCAGTTTCATTTTGTTGCATATGGATTTCCAGTTTTCCCAGCACCATTTGTTGAAGATGCTATCCTTCCTCCATTGCATGCTTTTAGCCCCTTTATCAAATATAAGATAGTTGTAGTTTTGTGGATTGGTTTCTGTGTCCTCTATTCTGTACCATTGGTCCACCCGCCTGTTTTGGTACCAGTACCATGCTGTTTTTGTTACTATTGCTCTGTAGTATAGTTTGAAGTCTGGTATCGCTATACCGCCTGATTCACACTTCCTGCTTAGCATTGTTTTTGCTATTCTGGGTCTTTTATTTTTCCATATGAATTTCATGATTGCTTTCTCTATTTCTACAAGAAATGCCGTTGGGATTTTGATTGGCATTGCATTAAACCTATAGAGAACTTTTGGTAATATCGCCATTTTGATGATGTTAGTTCTGCCTATCCATGAACAGGGTATATTTTTCCATCTTCTAAGATCTTCTTCTATTTCTCTCTTTAGGGTTCTGTAGTTTTCATTGTATAAGTCTTTCACCTCTTTTGTTAGGTTGATTCCCAAGTATTTTATTTTTTTTGAAGATATTGTGAATGGAGTGGTTGTCCTCATTTCCATTTCAGAGGATTTGTCGCTGATATACAGGAATGCCTTTGATTTATGCGTGTTGATTTTATATCCTGCCACTTTGCTGAATTCATTTATTAGCTCTAATAGTTTCTTTGTAGAGCCTTTTGGGTCTGCTAGGTATAGAATCATATCATCTGCAAATAGTGATAATTTAAGTTCTTCTTTTCCTATTTTGATGCCTTTAATTTCTTTCGTCTGTCTAATTGCTCTGGCCAGTGTTTCGAGAACTATGTTGAACAGAAGTGGAGAGAGAGGGCATCCCTGTCTTGTTCCAGATTTTAGAGGGAATGCCTTCAGTTTTTCTCCATTCAGAATGATGCTAGCCTGAGGCTTAGCATAGATTGCTTTTACAATATTGAGGTATGTTCCTGTTATCCCTAGTTTTTCTAGAGTTTTGAACATAAAGGGATGCTGTACTTTGTCGAATGCTTTTTCCGCATCTATCGAGATGATCATATGGTTCTTATTTTTAAGTCTATTGATGTGGTGAATAACATTTATTGATTTCCGTATATTGAACCAGCCTTGCATCCCAGGGATGAATCCTACTTGATCATGGTGTACAATTTTTTTGATATGTTTTTGTATCCGATTCGCCAGAATTTTATTGAGGATTTTTGCATCTAGGTTCATTAGAGATATTGGTCTGTAGTTTTCTTTCTTTGAAGTGTCTTTGTCTGGTTTAGGTATCAGGGTGATGTTGGCCTCGTAGAATGAATTTGGAAGTTCTCCCTCTTTTTCTATTTCCTGAAGTAGCTTGAAAAGTATTGGTATTAGTTCCTCTTTAAAGGTTTTGTAAAACTCTGCTGTATACCCATCCGGTCCTGGGCTTTTCTTAGTTGGTAGTCTTTTGATGGTTTCTTCTATTTCCTCAATTGATATTGGTCTGTTTAGGTTGTCTATATCCTCCTGACTCAATCTGGGCAGATCATATGACTTAAGAAATTTATCTATGCCTTCACTATCTTCTAATTTATTGGAGTATAAGGATTCAAAATAGTTTTTGATTATCTTCTGTATTTCTGAAGTGTCTGTTGTGATATTGCCTTTTTCATCCCGTATGCTAGTAATTTGAGTTCTCTCTCTTCTTCTCTTCGCTAGCATCGCTAAGGGTCTGTCGATTTTGTTTATTTTTTCAAAGAACCAACTTTTAGTTTTGTCAATTTTTTCAATTGTTTCTTTTGTTTCGATTTCATTAATTTCAGCTCTGATTTTAATTATTTCTTGCCTTCTACTTCTTTTGCTGTTGTTTTGCTCTTCTTTTTCAAGGATTTTGAGATGAAGTATGAGATCATTTATTTGTTGGTTTTTTCTTTTTTTAAGGAATGAACTCCAAGCAATGAATTTTCCTCTTAGAACTGCTTTCAATGTGTCCCATAGATTCCGATATGTTGTGTCTGTGTTTTCATTTATCTCTAAGAATTTTTTAATTTCCTCCTTGATGTCTTCTATAACCCATTGATCATTCAGTAACCTATTGTTCATTCTCCAAGTGATGTATGCTTTTTCCTTCCTTCTTTTATCGTTGATTTTCAGTTTCATTCCATTATGATCAGATAAGATGCATGGTATTATCTCTACTCCTTTATATTGTCTAAGAGTTGCCCTGTGACATAATATATGATCTATTTTTGAGAAGGATCCATGTGCTGCTGAGAAAAAAGTGTAACTGCTTGATGTTGGGTGGTATACTCTATATATGTCAATTAGGTCTAGGTTATTAATAGTGTTATTGAGTTCTATAGTTTCCTTATTCAACTTTTGTTTGGAAGATCTGTCCAGTGGCGAGAGAGGTGTGTTGAAGTCTCCCATGATTATGGTATGGTGGTCTATTAGACTCTTGAACTTGAGAAGAGTTTGTTTGACGAACATAGCTGCACCATTGTTTGGGGCATAAATATTTATGATTGTTATGTCTTGTTGGTGTATGGTTCCCTTAAGCAGTATGTAGTGTCCCTCTTTATCCCTTTTGATTAACTTTGGCTTGAAATCTATTTTATTTGATATGAGTATGGACACTCCTGCTTGTTTCCGAAGTCCATATGAGTGATATGATTTTTCCCAACCTTTCACCTTCAGCCTATGTATGTCTTTTCCTATCAAATGCGTCTCCTGTAGGCAGCATATTGTTGGGTCTTGTTTTGTGATCCATTCTACTAGCCTGTGTCTCTTAATTGGTGAGTTTAAGCCATTAACATTTAGGGTTATTATTGAGATATGGGTTGTTCTTCCAGCCATATTTGTTTATTTCTGTTACTAAACATGGTTTGTTTTCCTCTTTGATTATTTTCCCCCCCTTTACTGTCCTACCTCCCACTGTTGGTTTTCATTGTTATTTTCCATTTCCTCTTCCTGTAATGCTTTGGCGAGGATGTTTTGAAGAGATGGTTTTCTAGCTGCGAATTCTTTAAACTTTTGTTTATCGTGGAAGGTTTTAATTTCATCTTCCATCCTGAAGCTTAATTTCGCTGGATACACAATTCTTGGTTGGAACCCATTTTCTTTCAGTGTTTGAAATATGTTATTCCAGGATCTTCTAGCTTTCAGAGTCTGTGTTGAAAGATCAGCTGTTATCCTGATTGGCTTACCCCTAAATGTAATCTGCTTCCTTTCTCTTGTAGCTTTTAAAATTCTCTCCTTATTCTGTATGTTGGGCATCTTCATTATAATGTGTCTAGGTGTGGATCTCTTATGATTTTGCACATTCGGCGTCCTGTAGGCTTCTAGGATTTGGGATTCTGTCTCATTCTTCAAGTCTGGGAAGTTTTCTCGTATTATTTCATTGAATAGACTGCTCATTCCTTTGGTTTGGAGCTCTGTACCTTCCTGTATCCCAATGACTCTTAAGTTTGGTCTCTTAATGTTATCCCATATTTCTTGGATGTTCTGCTCATGGTTTCTTAACAGTCTTGCTGAGCTGTCTATGTTCTTTTCCAGTTGAAATACTTTGTCTTCATTGTCTGATGTTCTATCTTCTAAGTGTTCTACTCTGCTGGTAGTATTCTCCATTGAGTTTTTAAGTTGGTTTATTGCTTCCTGCATTTCTAGGATTTCTGTTTGTTTGTTTTTTATAACCTCTATCTCCCTGTATAGTTGATCCTTTGCTTCCTGGATTTGTTTGCGTAATTCATTGTCGAAGTGATCTTTCATTGTCTGATTTTGCTGTTTAATGTCTTCCTTGATACTCCAGATCATCTGAAGCATGTATATCCTGAATTCTTTATCTGACATTCCATCTGCTGCAGCTGTTACCTCTTCTAAAGTTGCGTTGACCTGCATTGCTTGTGGTCCTTTCTTTCCTTGTCTTTTCATACTGCTTGCGTATCTTTCCTGCAGGTGCGGGCGGCGGCTCTGCTCTCTCCTTATTCCAATTGGGGTGTCGTGGCTACCACGCCGGCAGGTCACTGGGCCTGTTCTGGGCGCTGGCGGCGGCTCTGTTCTGCCCCTACTCCAATTGGGGTGACGAGTGTACCACGCCGGCAGGCCACCGGGCCTGATCCGCCGGTCGGTTGCAGGTTTGCCTACCCTGCAGGCGCGGGCGGCGGCTCTACTCTGCCCCTACTCCAAATGGGGTGACGTGTCTGTCGTACCGGCAGGCCACTGGGCCTGTCCCGCTGGTCGGTCGCAGATCTGCCCACCTTTCGGGCACGGGTGGAGGCTCTGCTCTGCCCCTACTCCAATTGGGGTGTCGTGACTACCCCGCCTGCAGGACGCTGGGCCTGTTCCTGGCACGGGCGGCGACTCTGCTCTGCCACTACTCCAATTAGGGTGGTGTTTGTACCACGCCGGCAGGCTCCTGGGCCTGATCCGCCGGTCTGTTGTAGGTCTGCCTACCTTGGAGGCGCGGGCGGCGGATCTGCCCTGCCCCTCCTACCACGCCTGCGGACCCCTGGGTCTGATCTGCAGTTTGATCACTGGTCTGCTCACCCTGCGGGCACGGGTGGCGGTTCCGCTCCGCCCCCACTCCAATTGGGGTCACGTGACCACCACACCGGCAGGGCCTGATCCGGGCGTGGGAGAAGGATCTGCTCTGCCCCTACTCCAGTTGGGGTGACATGTGTACCACACTGGCAGGCCACTGGGCCTGACCCGCCCGGCTGTCACAGGTCTGTTTACCTTGCAAGCGCGAACGGCGGCTCTGCCCTGCCCCTCCTACCACGCCCATGTACCACTGGGTCGCGGGTCTGCCCACCTTGCGGGTGCGGGTGGCGGCTCCGCTCCGCCCCCTCTCCAATTGGGGTCACGCGGTCACCACGCTGGCGAGCCGCTGGGCCTGCTCCGGGCGCTGGCGGCGGCCCGGCTTCTCCCCTCTGGCTCAACGACAAATTGAGGAGACTCGGGTGACTGTGCCTCACCCCCCCTACCAGGAGACCAACTGCTTATGTCACCGCTGGAATTGATGAAGTTCTCTCCTCCGCCGCTTTCTGCTGACATCAGATCTCTGCCATGTTGGTATCCTATGCGAATGGCAGCATTTCGTTCCCCTTGCCGGGCAACCAAAGCAACGGGTGAGTCCTGACCGGCCCTCAGCAGGACCCGGACCGAGAAGCAGTTTCCGCGGGCTCCTAGCCCCGGTCCAGGGAAGTTCCGGGAGCCGGAACTCGGCCGCTCCGTGCTCGGTGTAAGCTCCTATAAGGACCCGGACCGAGAAGCAGTTTCCGCGGGCTCAGTTCCGGGAGCCGGAATTCGGCTGCTTAGTGCTTGTTGTATGCTCTGATAGGAGCAGGGTCCAAGAAGCAGCCTCCGCAGGCTCCGCGGGACGGTTCCGGGAGCTGGAACTCGGCCGCCCCGCGCTCGGTGTTCGCTCCGATAAGCTCAGGTTCTAAGAAGCACCCAGGCGCTGAACCCTAGCAATCTGTCTGCAAGCCGCAGGCGAATTGCAGCCTGAAATTACCTGATCTATGGCTGAATGAGCTGCGGTCAGTCGAAAACAGGGAAGGTGACGTCAGTTTACCAACATGGTGGCTGCTGGCCTCCTCTGTGGTCTGACCGGTGTGGAGAACCGAGATGGACCGCTTCCTTCCCCCGTCTCGAACCCAGAATTCAGCCCTGAGTACGGTGCTTGCACGGCTGGCAGAAACTGCAGCGCTGTAACCCTGCGTCTCTATCCCAGCACGCGCTGCAGACTCTAGCCGCGGGGCGATTTGCTGAATAAGCAGTGTTACCCTCCGTGCGACAAACCTCTCGCGTTTGAGTCCCCGTAGCCGATCCTCTTGCGATGGAAATCCTTCCTCCAGGTTCCGGAGCACCCCACTATTGCTGGAAATTCCTAACAAGATATCCTTTAGCCGTCCTGACTTGTCATACTCCCACACAGTGAAGCAGCACACGGGGGCAATGCACTCCCCTCGCCACCATCTTCCTTCTCCCCCTCGCTACAACTTTAAATGTTACTTTTATTAAAATAGGAAAATAAAGAACCAACATGTTATACACAAATTTTTTTCACACAGCTCGTTTTTGAACTGCACATAAATAATACATTTCCATTCAGTTTGGGGAAAGGTACAGGAGTTATATCAGTGGGACTTCATGAATAATGAATGTCTAAAGTATAACATAATGAATTAGAGATGGATATCTATTCTGGATTTGTTGTTTGTATTTCTATATTCTATCATTGCACAAGTCCCCACATTTTTACATTATACCAGCTTTCTAAAGTATATGTCTATGTGGAAATGCCAGATCTCTCTCTCTCTCTTCCTATCTTCTTATTGTGCATTACTCATTTATACTTTGTATGAAATTCATAATAATTTCCTCAAATTAGGCAAAAAAAATAGTGTTTTTATAGTTTAATGTTTTTATATGCCAATCTTCAGAAAATTAACATATTTGAAAAATCTACTGCTTGGCTAAAGGAACATTCTAGATCTTATTATTTTAGAATTAACGGTTTGCATGTAAAGTTTTATTTTTAAAGTGCTTTTACAACTTTCAAAATATATGTACATAGTTGTTTTAAGCTGAAATAGAGAACCATTTAACTTCCTAACTTTTGTTTATTTGAAATGAACATTCTGTGGCATATTTACCATCGATCTATATTCTACTTCAAATGATATAGAACAAAAGTTGCCTCTGAATTGACTACTGTTTAAAACTAATTTTATTCTATTTTACTTGTTTTGTACTAACACTGTAAAAATGTACTGTACTCTCTTAAAATAGGCAAGTCACATATGTATTAAAATCAGTAAAGTTGACACAGAAATACATATCTTTCATTAACAAATAAATTTTAAAAAGCATAGTTTTTAAGTTCTTTTTAAAACTCTTCTCCATTATCAAACTAGCACAGAGTCTAGCATGCTATAAAACATAGGTTTCAAGTATGTTTTCTTCTTTAAAAGTAAACATGAAAGTACTGTATTTTATTTATAATGGGTAAAGAATGGGACAAATATTGGTGGGAATTAATTAAGTAAACATTTATCAACTGTAAGAGAATATAGTGGATTTTAAAGTTGATTTATCTTCAATAAATAGCAGCTGAGCTATATGTGTAGCTCAGATGTAGAGCATTCTCCACATCACACACATGCAAACACACACAAACACACAAATACCATGAATACCAAATAATTACATTATTGATTCCTCAAAATATCCTGAGAACAAAGAGTACTGGGTCCAGTTCAAGAGGACAGGTTATACTTACGACTTTTTCTCTTATAATCGTACTTTGTATTCCCAAAGTAACTGATACTTGGCAGTATCGGTTAGTAGTAGTTGACACATTGATAATGTGTTTGTGTCATTTGCAAATCTTATACATTATTTTGAATAAAATAATTTATCCTTAAAATATCTTTGTGTTGTAATACAACATTTTCAAGGCTGTAACATTAATATGCATTATAGTGATATTGTTTTGGAGTTTGTAATGTTTTTTATCATTTAATTTTTTTGAGTTTGTCAAAAGTAATGGCAACTTTATAGTCAATATTACGCAATATAATAAATACAGTGATTTAACAACCATTTGTAGAGGACATATGATAAGATGTAAAAAAATACAAATATTATTATATTGTTGTAATAATGTGTAATTATATATTATTGCAATTAATATATAATCAATTATATATTAATATGATATAATAAGTTATCACATAATACATAGTAAAGCAATATTTGAACACCATATTTAATAATGTGAAAATTAATAATACATTTATACACCATTAATTACATACTAACAATTAATATTATATTAATATCAACTATTTATTATAAATATATATTTATTGATTATAATAAGTATTATACTTAATATAATATTATATATTAATAATATGTTAATATATTTTATTAATAATATATTGTTTATTGATATATAATATCATATTATTATATATAATAAAATTAATATTTTTGTTCATCTTAATATATACATATATATATGGAGGTATACAAATATAAAGAGAGAACACCTTCTTACTAAGAATTATTTTCCAGATTAGTTCATAGCAGAAAGGCAGAGATACACAGAGGGTGACCTGCACAAAAGAGGAGACCTTCATCTCTAAAAAGATTTAATTATTATGAACAATGTATTTCAATAGATTGCACCAAAACCATGTTATCACAGAAAGCATGTGTACTAGAATATAATTTTAGGACATTGTCTAATCATTTAAAGGACACATATCTATGGAAGAACATGGTCCCTTTATGTACAAATTAGACCATGCAAAAATAATTACAAAGTGAATGCACAAATCTTGCTCTAATTTTCCCAGCTATATGTGTTTTTCAGTAAAAAAACTTCCTGGTAATTCTTCCCTTTTTCAGCAATCAAAAAGTGTTTATGACACAAATGTCTCAGCTCCTCTTAAAGTTCAACTGATAACTGTGTTAATTAAAATATATATGTGTATATATATATATATATATATATATATATATATATATATATATACACACACATAAAAACACTGCTGAAAATGCTTGATTTTGCCATAGTGCCAGCACAAAAAATAGTACCTGTGATATTGAGCTCAGGTATTCACATAACAGTGAAAAATAAATACCTCTTGTCCAGTACCTATACACTATGCATGAGATTATCTTCAGAACTGGGAGGATACTTATCTGAAGATTTTAGAATATTTATAAGCTGGACGTAACTTTGATTATATTGACTCAGTATCACTCCTGAGAGATTACAAATATGAGAAACTTCACACATACATGTTTTCACAAATCAATGAGTTCAACATAAACTACTTGTTACAACACCTAAAAAACATCTACAACATCTTGCTTGAATATTGTTGGCATACTGAAACTGCATGTGTCAATGACAAACACCAAAGCCATTAACAAGAAATGGTATTGATTCTTAATTTTCCCCAAAGCTGTGGTTCCAGTATGAGACAAAATAATTGTCTAAGGATTACTTGCTGAGCTAGATATTTTTCTTTTATTTTTTTCCAGACCTGTCCCTACTGCCAGCCTCTTCCAGCTACTTCTTTTCTATACCAGAGAAGATATGGGGAATAACTTCTGTTAAAAGAGAGAAAATATGAGACTCAGATTCTGATGTGGATGACCCGACTCTGCTCTTCTCTTCAGACCAAGTTCCAAAATTTGGATAATAGATCTCCAACTGAAAGGGCAGAATACATCAGAGTTGCACAAAGAATGGAAGACAGATGAATATTTACTAGAGGAAAAATACAATATTTGTAGTTATTTTTTCTTATCTTGTTGCCTGTAACTGTCCTGAAACCCAAGGGGCCATCTTGACTCTGAGATGGAAGCCTTATTGCTTAGGACTATAACTTAGAGCATTGAGGTGGAAGGTTATTGGCTATCATATGACCTTTCCAAGCCATCTTTTACAATATAGACTAAATTTCTTTTATAAACATAAAAAGAAAATATTTGAATCTTGCTATGAACAAATTCTTTGGAATTTTCTGTTGGCTAAATCCAATCCTAACTTATGTACAAAATAGTAGGTAAAGAAAGAAACTATAGAACATGTTTGAAGCTGTGTTTTTCTATATGATAACTGATCAAAGCAACTGCATCTGACATGTTATCAGAGTGTCTGTGGCCCAATAATACAACTCTAATGGTGAACCCAGCACACATGACACTGGACTGACAGCAGGACAAACACATTCCAATACATATTACTACTAGTGACAGTCAGTGATATTAGAGAAAATATTTTTAGATAAGTGGGGTAGGAATAATGCTGTGGTTTTGTAATTTTAAAAATGAGAGCTAATAACAAGTTGCTCTGATTTTAATATTACATAACAATAATTCTTATGTTAGTATTGCATACCATGTGATGGCAAATTGTTTTGTTAAGTACAACACATAGGGAAATTAACATTAAACCCTTACATCTGAGCCTTGGATTCCGCAAAGCAGAGTGGGAAGCAAAAACTTATTTTGGGAAGTAGAATCACATAAAAGCAAAAGTGAAAGAAAAAGCAAAGCAAAAGTTTCCTGGCTTTTCTATTAATTTCAAATTCACTGCAAATTTTCTTTTGTTTTTAAATTTAGTTTATTGGTCTAAGAACAGCGTATAAGTCACAGATGGAAGCAGAGAGGCAGAAGCCTGGGAGTCGTTTTCTAGAAAGGAAAACTAGGTGAACAAAGGTTTATATTGCATGCAGTAATGTTACATTTCAGTTCATTTGGTCCTCATTGGGAGTTGAAAGTGAAAATTTTGTTGATGCAGTATGTAAATTAATAGATATGTGATAGTATGGATGAATTTTATTAGCATATAAAATTGATCTTTTCTAATATAAGTCACTTAAAGTAAAATTTTAGAGCCAAAGAGGCAATATTCTTTATATATATAAGACGTATCCTTATCTGAAACAGTCACACTAATCTAAGAATAAAAGGTTTAATAAGGCATATTTAGAACTCTCACAGGTTTCATATGTTAACATTTTGTGAAACAATTGTATTTGAATATTAAAACACATCTTTTAAATGATGGACTCTATTTGGAGAAGTATCCATGTAATATTTTAGTTTATTTACTTAGACTAGGTCCAGCAGAGATAGGCTCTACGAGGCTGTTTGAATTCTTTCACCATCAGCTTTGGAATAATATTTGCTTTAGAGCCAAGATTAAATTGTGTAACAGAATTTTTGTTTTAAATTTTAAAATGACAATCCATAGCACATCTCATAGTTTTAAAACTATGATCTGTACCCATTTCATGTAGGATATGCATCTGGGTTTTCTAAGATCTCAGGCCAGGGAGTTTCTGCATAATGGGACACTTAAAACTCCTGGAATCGTAGTCAGCTTATTTTGACAGATGGTTATGACTCTGTTGGAAATGGTTTGCAGAGATGAGCATGGAATTCCAAAGCGCGGTTTGCTTGCTGAATTCCAAGGGATGGTGAAGAGACCACTTTTAAAAATAACTTCAAAATGTTTTCAAACACTGAAAAGATTTCCAGAAAAAAATGGAAGTTAAGAACATGTGAATGTAGCCAGCAATGTTCTGAGGATGATATTATGATCCATATTAGTACTAAGAGAAGGCTTAGAAAGTATAAGCAAGAGGGATCCTTTCAATATCTATATCATATTCTGATATAGTCTCAAACAAAACAAAATAAAAATAAATCTCCTGAAAATGCAGCATTTTAAAAGAGGATTCCATCCAATCCCAGATACAAATATTTCATTGAATATGACTAACAAGGTGTTAACATTAGGGCAGATCTGAGAAAGAATGTTTTTAAAAAGAAAAAAAAATAAAACAATGAAATTTTTAAAAAATATATGAAGTTCCGGCTTGCCATAACAATAAGATGAAAGCATTTTTTGTTGGCTTGCTTTTGTTTTGTTTTACTTTAATACAATTCCCTCTCAAGAGAAAGAAACAATTGTGCCTTAGCCAGGTTCAGACATCTCTGATAAGTTTAGAAAATGGTGCATGAATGGCAAGCACCTGATTCCCACAAGCTGAACTGCCAAATGATCCACCTAAAGGCAATAACCTCTGTGGCCATTTGGATTCAAAACTGACAAGACTTCTGTGACTGGCTGAATCTGTGTTTTTCAAAACAAGTCTGTGGTAATGTTGAACGTCTTTGAATACTCAGGATGCATTTCTTGAACTTACATTGGAAGATACATGAAAATCTTCTAGAATTTACATTAAAATTAGGGATTTTATTTCTCAGAATATAGACTTGAAGACACTGAGATTTAGAAAGCCTGCGAAACCATGTGCAGCTGGCTATATCCGGCAGTAGTTTTCTTAGCTCATGTTTTAATTTACTCCAACCATTTTCCATATATACTAAAACACTATAATGTGGTGGGTGGGTATATTAGTTTCCTATTGCTGCTATAATGAATTAACATAAATTGAGTGGTTAAAATTAGCACACATTATCATGGTTCCAGAGGGCAGTTGCCTGAAGTGGGTTGGCTGTGTGGCGTTCCTTCTGGAGGCATTGGTTGGCAGTTTATTCCTTGCCTTGCCAACATCTCTGTGCCATCTGCATCCCTGGACTTATGCTCTGTACTCCATATTCAAAGGCAGCAGGGCAGAATTTTCATATACAAATATGCAGAGAAGAAGAGAGGGATCTTTATGCTATCTATTTCTCTCTCCATCTCTTTGCCTGGCTGTCATCACCTCTGCTTTTATTGTCCTATCTCCTCTCTACTCTCTTACATCCCTGAGAATGTTTGTCATTATAATAGCTTTAATCAGATAACCCAAGATAATCTGTCCACCTTAATATCTTTAACTAATTTACATCCCCAAAGTCCATGTAAGGAAACAGCTCAACAGGTTCCTGTGGACATTCCACTAAATAGCCAAAGACATCCACAGTGAAGTTACTGCAGTCCCAGTGCTCAGCATGACAGAATGAAACATGTAAGATTACCCAAATGACTAAAGTAAAGAGACCTTTTCTGGCATTTGAAGAAACTGTCTTGTAGGGCTGTCTTCATCAGGACTATGACAAGTCAGTGGCTAAGGAAAGAATACTAGAATCCAGATAGTGTGACATTTCTGTGGTGTTGGCAGAATAATGCCCCCCTCCCCAAAGATACACATGTCCAAGTCCCTGCAACCTTGAAATATGTGAGGTTACTTGATAAAGGGAAAATAAGACCTTAGAATCAAGGTTGCTAATCAACCAGCCAAAGATAGATTTTCTGATAATTTCTGGGTGGACAAGATATAATCTTCTACTTCATGAAGGTTTAAAAGTAGAAAAAAACAGGAGAGCCTGAATGAGTGATTTGATGGAAGTGGTATCTGATCCATACTTACTGTCTTTAAGCTTTAGGAAGGACCCACCAACCAAGGAACATAAGACACCTCTGGAAGCTGGAAAAGTCAAGCAAAAACATCTCCTCTCAAATCTTCAGAAAGGAATTGCAAGATACATTCTGGTCTTCTGACATCCAAAACTGTAAATAAAATAAATTTATAATGTTTAATCTGCTAGGATTATGGTAATTTGCTATAGTAGCAGTTAATATCTTTTACAGATTTTTATACTACTAGTGGTTTGCTATTATAATAAATATATTATATTTTAGAAATGATTTTGGAAATTCGCAAAGGATGACGCTGGGAGAATTTTGAGGAGCCTGATAGAAACAGACTAGATTGTTCTTGATAGGTTTTACATGAAGTACAAATGTTAACAACTTTTGCTATATATCAATTAAGAGTTAACACAGTCTAATATACAGCAATTGATGTGACTTGGGGCCCATCTAGAGAAAATATTATTAAAAGAAAGCTCCAAAAAGAAACTGAATAGAACAATTTTCTTATTTTCAAGAGAGGTACTTAGTTTTCATGCAATTAAAAATAGTGTACTCAAGCTTTGCATGTGGACAAAAGACACATTCTCTAGCAGAGAGCCATATTAATTGTAGAGGTGCTGCTGAATAAAATTATCAATATAATCTTTTCATAATTTTTTCATAAAAATGAGATTATGAATACGCACAGGAACATTTTATTTTGATGTTTACCACTGGGCATGGAATATTGTGCCAAACAAAATTTGCTAAGAATGACTCATTCCACTCTAGACAAGATAAATTTTAAGTCATGACAATTTTGATAAAAATCAAATATACATTTTTACTAAAACTGTACATATGAGTTTGTAGACTCATGCCAATTGAACACTTAATCACATGTATACAGAACTCATGTTTATAAACATCATTAGAATGAGGACTAGGCTGAATTTTTAAAGGAAAAGATGAATATCCATGCCTCTAAATATAATATTTACATTTTATATTATATTTATTTTCTTACTTATAAAAGGTTCTTCATTCCCCAACATTTGACATGCTGGTATTGCCTTGATACAATTTAGATTTTTCATAATTGATTTTTTTTTTTATTTTTTGCATATGGTGAGTGTTGAAAATCAAATTTAATTTACATTTGCTTAATACATATCAATTCAGCTTAAACAAGAACATTTATTGAGAAGTCTTCCATTTCTGATTGGAAATGACATGCTTGTCTTCGAATGTGTGCTTTGCTAAGAAAATTTGACTGATGCTGGTGTTTTGTGAGATTGTGTTCAAAGAAAAAGTCAAGGCCTGGTTGACTTTGTCCTTGAACATAATCAGGGCAGCTTCCAATACCAGCTCTAACCCTAGTCCAAGTGTCTCACCAGGTCTTGGATGTCAGGGGTTGCTTTATTCCTCTGCATATATAAAGTTCTGATTTGTGATAATGTATCTAGACTTTTAATTGTGTTAGAAATTTGAAGCCCTGGCTATGTCATACTCTATCACACTAATATTTGGAAATAAAAATGAGATGTAGTGACTGCTTGCACTAATTGAGATATAAATGATGAATTTTATCACAAGATTAATAAATATAATGGTATCCAAAAGATGCTGTTTTGAACAAATCATTTTTTGTTGTTCAGGTAACCTCAGCAAATATTGTTCTGCTCCTGGAAGAATTTTCCATCCAATCATCATGTGAGCCAATCCGAGTTTGTCAATTTTCCCCTATGCCTATGACATGTGAGGGTCAGCCATCCCTGATATTGTAACTGTGCTTAGTCCCTAACATTTGGTATTATTGTAGGCAGTTTTGTAAGAATTTGAATATAAATCTTTGTTGATTTCTGTTAGTTAACTGTATCATTTTCCCTAAGATTTTCTATATTTATTCATGATAAAATACAAAAAATTATGTCTTTTTTTCTTAAATTTGTATTTTATGTTTTTTATTTAATAACATGACACTCAATAAAGAAAGAGAGAATAATTAGAACTATCATATAATGCACAAAGGACATTTCATGGCTTAATTAGTGATCATTTCTTAGGATCTGAGAAGTCAAGATCCCACAATGTATCTGAATTTTACCAAGTATTCCCATTCTAATAATAGAATCCTATATTCTCCCAATCATTAAATATAAAAATAATCAGCAGGAAAAGGCATAAAGTTAATTTGTCCAATATAATTTGTCAAGGTTCATGCTTCATAACTAGATCTAATCTCTAACAATTTTATGTTTATAGACCTATATTTTACACTAATTTATTCTGAATTAAAGAATTCTCTGTCTTTGAACATAATATTAAGGTAGAACAAGTGAGGCTGATGGGAGTGAGTTTACCTCTCTGTTTCAGAAAAGCAATTCTCAGAAAATGAAATTTTATAAGTTAAACAAAATCATAATATAAACCTAATACAAATATATATCTAATGTGTATAAACATATGATAGGTATTTATGAACAAAATACATGAAATAATTAAAAGGCTATTGGATGAAACATAACTAAAAATATTCAAAAGCTCATGTAAGTAATTATATAGGTTAAAAAAGACTGTTTACATTGTTTCTTCAAAAAATCATTCAGGACACAAAATTCAATAAGAGAAGTACCCTGGAATTATACTGTTATATAGTACTTGTCAGTAAATTTTATATAACATTTGTAAAGATTTGTTTATCAAAATTTATGATGAACATCTGAAAATATAAAATTATCAAAGCCTCTAGCATAAAGCAGGCTTTTTTCCTCAACATTCACTTATGATTGAGTATATAAACAAATATCATTATACATAGCCATAGTGCGGGGTTAGGTTAGGAAACCTGATTTGACTCTCATCTCTAGAATCCATCATTTATGAAAATATGCCTATACATATTCAATTCAGCTTAAACAAGAACATTTATTGTGAAGTCTTCCATTTCTAATTAGAAACGGCATGCTTATCTTCGAATGTGTGCTTTAGTAAAAAAAAATTAACTGATGCTGTTGTTGTATGAAATTATATTCAAGGAAAATGTCAAAGTCTAGTTGACTTTGTCCTTGAACATAATCAGGGCAGCTTCCAATACCAGCTCTAACCTTAGTCCAAGTGTTTCACCAGGTCTTGGATGTCTTGGGTTGCTTTACTCTCAACTACCTTATCTATGACTCCTGAGTGTAGCAATTCTGATGTAATACCTAGGCTATAAGCATCTGCACTACGTGGGACCACAAATTTAACTGATTTACCACAGCCTCACTGAATTATATTAGCTGAGGTCCAGCAGTACTTTAGAAAGCCCTGGAGGGGATTCTCTTGATGCCTTATGTTTGAGATTCATTTGAATAGTGAATTATTTTGTGTTCTGCCCAAATCTCCTATTCACAGTCTATACACCAAAACCCCTGGATTTTGAGGCTTTTAGCCTGAAGAGTCTTGCTGTATAATTCACTAGGATTTGCCTGCAATTTCATCCTTGCCTGGAAGGTGGTTCAAACCACAGTCAGCAGATGGAGAAAAGAAAAAAGATGATATTTTTTATTCTTAATTGGTGATTGAAATATGAATTGTAATATTGATGAAAAACTTTTATTCTTATACCAAGGAGAGGGCTTATTACTTACAGTGAGAAGACCACATGTGTTACTTTTATAAACAGACACTACAAAAGGTAGGAGAGGAATCAAAGAGGTGAATAAGAATATTCTAAATATCTGAAAGGTAGTTGAATAAGCTGATTCGCACTCTGCATTGCCAGAGGTGCAAGCCTGATACTATCTGTTTTAGATGTTTTTAGATGCTCTTCAGAAATTTATATGCTGTTCCCACCCCCATCGCACTTTCTGTTAGGCAGCCCATCTCCAGCATTGCCATCAGCCCCAGCACACATACCACCACTACTGAAGTCCTCTCATCCCTTTGGGGTGGTTATCTTGGACTCATCTTAAAATGGCACTGAGCTGATTCTGTGTCTCTTATGCCCCATCTGTTACAACTCCAAAACGTCTAGTTATGAAGACTGTCCCTAAAGCAACTCTTGCCATCCCTGTCTTAGCCATAAATCAGGCATCATTCTGTGAAGTTATCTCATAACCAGAAATACACTTTAAGCTTTTAGTTAGCCCATAGTGTCATTTCAATACTCTGCAGACAAAGTGGGTAGCAAAATCCTCACACTCATATCCGGGTATAAACCCAAGGCATTCCACCAAATTTCTCTTTTGTTCTTCCCTCCAGATACACTTATATTGTGTGGATCTGAGTCCTCTAACTTAATGGTCAACAGCAAAAATTCTTGAAATATGAAATTTCAAGTGTGATTTTTATAATGTTTGCTGTTAAATATTCTTTTAATGTTTTTATTTTTTTAATATATTTTAGTGTTCTTATTTTTTAAATATATTTTAATGTTTAGTAAGTAGTACCTTGAGAGAGGAATTGTTTCTACACTATTCTTTCCATTATATATTTTAAAATTCAAGACATAGATGTTCACAAGTCTTGATAGTTATGAGTTTATGTTCTTCTGTTTAAAAAAGTCACAGTATTCATGAGAATCTCAATGAAATCCCATCTCTCCTTGAGCCTTTCATATATCAGCAGAAGAGAAGAAATATTTAAGCCTTTATCTGGTCTGCCAGACATGATAGGCAGCTGCTTTATAAATCTTACATAGATCAATAAGAAGGACTTATGAAGAGTATTTCTTTTTCTTTCTTGTAACAAAGAAAATCAGAAAGTGTTTTCTTAAAGTGACATTATAGTCAAAAGTCTGTAAGAGAAAAGATGTAATGTTAAAAATATCATTTTTAGCATTTAATAGAGTTTGATTACAACCTGTTGGGAACTTGATAAACTTTAGGAATTTGGCAAAATAAACAGGCAAAATTTGATTTTCTTGAAATAATTTTGGAATAAAATTGAGTTGAGAATTATTAAACAAAAAAGGAGAACTTTCTGAGATTCCCTATATTATAGTTTGTATATTAGGTGTCCCCAAAAGCTCATATGAGAGACAATGCAAGAGGGTTTAGAGGTGAAATGATTGGGTTATGAAAGCCTAGACCTAATCAGTGCATTAATCTGCTGTGTGGTAACTATAGACAGTTAGGGTGTGGCTAGATCAGTAGATCCCTGAGGAATTGCCTTTGGGGCAATATATTATGCCCTTGGTGAGGGGAGTCTCTCTCTCTCTCTCTCTCTCTCTCTCTCTCTCTCTCTCTCTCCTTCCTGGTTTTATGTCCTGAGCTGCTTTCCTCTATCATACTTTTTCCACCGTGAAGTTCTGCCTATGGATCCCAAGGAATGAAGGTGTGTATCTATGGTCTCAGACCTCTGAAACCGTGAGCATCAAAATAAACTATTTCTTTTCAAATTATTCTTGTCAGATCTTTTGGTTATAGAAACAAACAGCTGAGAAAACCACCATACTTCTCAGTTAAATAGTTTATTATTGTTTAAATTTGGAGAATTGATACACAAAAGTTTTTTCATAATATAGACCTCATGTTAATATTTCTAAAAAATAACAGTAAGCTGTAATATTCAAATACTGTTTATATATACAAATGTCACTGTAGTTTTTTATGTGATACTCAAGTATATATTAATAAAATTAATATAAAATTTGGTGAAGATACAATGTCAGGTATAAGAAATCCTCATTATTTTGCATATCATTTATGTCATGAGTTTAAAATAAATTTTGTTAATACTTGTGTAAAACAAATTTTCCAAAGTGATTTTTGCCATTCATAATTATTATGTACAACTTAATAAACATTAACTATGTAGTACAACTGCTAGATTTCTACTAACTTAGATATATGAATCTGTGTATATGTATAAATACATATATATGTGTGTGTGTATATATATAGAGAGAGGGGGGGAGAGATAATTAATAGATAAAATAGACTGGTCTTAGTCCATTCTGATTGCTATGAAGTGATACCATGGTCTGCTTGGCTTGTAAAACACAGGTTAATTTCTCACAAATATGTAAATTAAGAGTTTCAACTTTGAGTTGCTACTAGATCCTATGTCTAGCGAGATCCAGTTGCTCATGGAATTGAAACTTTTTACTGCATCGCCATGTGGGCAAGAAGCAAGGAAACTTCCCTGAAAATGCACTAATCAAATTCTGAAAGCTCTGCCATTGCAATCATCTACCAAAGGCCATAGATCCAAATCTATCACACTTGATATGAAGATTTTAATTTATGAATTCTGGAGAGAAACAAGGATTCAGTCCAAAGGAAGAATATATTATAGACCTATTTTAATTGGTTAGAGACTTTGTTTTAATGGAAATAACTTGAGGTTATTTATAACTTTCACTTTTCTGTATTTCAATCTCTACTATCATCATGATGTGTTCTACTATATAAGCAATGTTTAAGAAATTTACGTTATGAAACCTCTCTCACTCTCACTCTGTGTATGTGTGTGTGTGTATATATGAATATACAGATTTATATACACATATTTCATCAGACAAAATCAAGTTTCATATAATTTTAATAATATACTTACATACAATTAAATATTTATGTGTATTGTTACAAGTTAGTAACATTTTTAAATGAGTATGTCATTGAAATACAAATACTGTCAAGTTTTCTTTAAAATGAAATTTAAGATTAATTTTAATGACTCACTATGTAATGGATTAGCACTTATTAGGTTAGATTTAAACATGTTATTGAAAGCTCATTAGTTAAAATTAATCCAAAACATAAACACATAAACTAATTGGATTATCTTTCAAAATTAAGTACAGAAAATGAGTATGTTAAAGATATTGCTAAAACAAGCAAATGTAGATTTGATAAATAATAAAACCATGTAATTAGATAATTTCAATAATATCAATACATATTTCTTAAATATGCTTAGGGGACAGTTCAGTTTCACATTTAATTGTATTATTAAATGTGATAAATACAATTCCAGGTTGTGATGATATTGTATTCAGTTTAGAGGAAAAAAAATCAGGGAGTAAAAACAAGTAAATAAAAAATGCATAACATTTTATATTATACTAAACACTGTAGATTAATTATTTTAGGCAATAACAATCCATTGATTTTTCATATGTGAGATGGGAAAATGGTATATGTGTAGGATGGGAGGGGGTTAATCAGGATGATCTCTGTGTTACTCAGCTTCTCATTGCTATGCTCAAAATATCTGACAAGAACAACTTAAAGGAGAAATAGTTTATTTTTGGCTCATAGTTTTAGCAGTCTCAGTTCATAGTCTGCTGACTCCAATGTTCTGGACCCAAGATAAGGAAGAACATCAAGGTGGATGAACAGCACAGGATGTGTAGCTCCTGGTAGCCTGGAATCACAGAAAGAGAGAAATCAGGGAACAAGATATAATTCCCATGATATAATACTCCAGTGACCTGCTTTCATGTGCCTTTTCAAATTATTAATCCATCAAATGGGCCATGTCCTGATAAGGTTACAGTTCTCATAATCTAATCATTTCACCTCTGAACATTTTTCCATTAACAGGAGCTTTGGGGGGACTTATCATATACAAATCATAAAAATCTCCTTGTATAAATGATATTTTAGTAGAGAATAAAATATTGAGAATAAGCCAACTAAAACAAGATCCAGAAAAATATCATGTGAGAGAGGAAAATTATGAATATTAGAATATGAATCATAAAAGTATCCAAAGTACCTGAAACATAGAGATGTTATTATAAGAAGTAAATAATTGTGGAATTAGCTTAGAGAGGTAGGCAAGAACCAGATAAAGTATGATTATTGAATGTCAAATGAAGTTTGGAATATAATGAGAAAGTAGACTTAAATCATTCTGTGAGTGTTATATCTCTTTTCTCTAACTTTCGTTTTACTTTTATTAAATATATTTATCAAAATTTGCCATTTTAACAGGTTTTAAGTAGATATTTTCAATGCTTTAAAGTATATTCTTTATAGTGTACAAATATTACTATCCATCTATAGAACTAGTTTAACTTCTACTAATTAAATTCTGTTACAGTTTAACTATGATGTGACCCCCCAAAAAAAGTTTTTGTGTTAATGCAGTGTTATTTATAGGTCCAATGATTATGATAGCTGTAACCTAATCATTGATTTTTTGGGTGGTAACTGTAGGAAGGTGGGATGTGGCTGGAGGAGAGGGGTAACTGGGAATTGTGCTCTGAGAGGGCTCATTTCTCTTGAGGGCCTCTCTCTTTCCTCTCTTTCTCTCTACTTCCTGGTGTCCATGAGTTGAAGAGCTTTCCCTCACATGCTCCTCTGCCATGAAGTTCTATCTTACCTGGGACCCAAAACAGTGGACTCAGCTGACCAGGCTGAGTGATTCTTGAACATTTGTATATCTTCTTTATAGAAATGTCTATTCAAATTGTCTTATCATTTTTATAGGTGGTTTGTTTTGTAGAAAATCCTCACTCTGAAACTGTGAGCCAAAATAAACTTTCCTTCCTCTGAATTGTTCTGATTAGAGAGTCTCATCACAGTAGTGAAACCTGATTAACAAATTCTGTGACTATTGAACACTCTCTGCATTATTACTTCATCTAGTGCCTGCAAACTACCATTGTATTTTTTGTGCCTGTGACTTTTACTATCCTGGGTAACTTCTAAAACCCAACTCATAAAATATTCTTTCATGATTGTCTTACTTCATTTAGTATAATACCTTCAAGGTTCATTATTCTTGTAGCATCTGACAAAATTGTCTTCCTTTTTAAGGTAGAATAATTTTCCATGCATGGATACACCATACGTTTTATCCATCTCTGATGATACAATTGGGTTGTTTTAACTTTGGGCTATTGTGAATAGCACTAACATGAATACAGTTATATAAATTTATATTAAAGGTGCTGTCTTCAGTTTGTATGTATGCTCAGAAATGTTGGGACACACACCAATACCATGTTCAATTTTTGAAGAACCACCATACTATTTTTGATGATATATACACCATTTTATATACATTTCAACCATCAACATATGAAGAGCCTAAATTCCCACTTATTTTTAATAACTATTCTAGACATTTAAATGTGATATTTCATTGTTGTTTCAATTTGCATTTTCTAATAACTAATGTTAAGCAGTGTTTTCTGTAATTATTGAATGTATGAATAATTTCTTCAGAGAACATCTATTCAAGTTTTCTTACCTTTTTTAGTTAGGTTGTTTTGTAGAAAATTCTTAAATATTCTGGGTATCAAGCCCTTATCAGACATGTGATTTTGAAATATTTTCTCCATTAATTAAGTTGTATGTTACTACTGATAGGAATGTTTCATTAATTTAATGCTTTTTTCCAGTTTTAAAATGTGATGCTTTTCTCATAAAAAAATTAATAGTTTCCAATTCTGTTTTCTTTTTTTCCACATAAATATTTGTGTACACTCAGTGATACTTTTCCCATGTATAGAAGAGTCTTTTGTGACTGGAATTTTTCTTTTTGTCACTTTTTAAAGATGTATACCATTTATTTGACATTTATTGTATAAGCAACATTTTGTTTTTAAATTTAATCAGATTTAAATATTATTTTTAAGAATTTATTTATTTTATCTCAGATTTTATATTTTTGGCTTAAAGTTATTCATAATACCCATTTTTATGTTCTTAATATATAGATGTGTTCAACTGTACCTTTCTGAGATCAGTAATTTTATTCTCTGTTTTTAAATTATTATTGAGAAGGGTTAATCAGGTTTTTGATATAGTTATAAATCTGACATTTGTTATATTCAATAGGCTTCACATATATAATATGCAAAATGTAATCATGATTTTTATCTTTGTGGCTTAATATTTTCTCTGTTTTTACATGTACATTTCTATACTTGTTTTATGTTTTGAGATTTTAAAAATATATTATTATTATTTAACATTAGTTTTTCACACGAATGTGTCACTTTTATGGATTTCCTTGTAATATTTATCAAAAGGTCTGAGTTTTTTCCTATAATTTTGTATATGTTGTATCTTCATTATCATTTTTAAAATTTTAATTTTGTTGATATTTCTCTTTTGAATAAGAACTTTCTTATTTTCCTAGCACTGCCATAACAAAATAAATGAAAACATAGACTCATATATGCACAGTTTTCAGAATTCTAATAATTTTATTTTATCAGTTTAATTTCAGTGATTCAGTGAGGCCAGAGAAATATCTTTTACTTTGTTTTTTTTTTCCAATTTTTATAGATTTATATACAGTGGATTTGGGTTTCAGTAAATCTTTCTCCATGTACACTTTTAAGGAACAGGAATTATTTTATTATTATGTATAGGGTTATAAAAACATATACCATATGTTATGTGTACTTACATATCAATTACCTAAATTCCACAATCACACCAGTCACTATTGCACTTGTCTTCTTTTCTTCTTTTTTATTTTTTTTAAATTGTTCATTCTACTGTCTTATATATAACAGCAGAATGCATTACAATTCATCTTACACATATAGAGCACAATTTTTCATATCTATGGTTGTACACAAAGTAGAGTCATACCATTCATATCTTCATATATGTACTTAGGGTAATGATATTCATCTCATTCCATCATCTTTTTAATCCCCATGCCCCCTCCATTTCCCTCCCACCCCTTTGCCCTATGTAGAGTTTGTCTAATCCTCCTATGCTCCCCCTACCAACTCCACTCTGAATCAGCCTCCTTATATCTGAGAAAATATTCATCATTTGATTTCTTGGGATTGGCTAACTTCACTTAGCGTTATATTCTCCAACTCCATCCATTTATCTGAAAATGCCATGATTTTATTCTCTTTTATTGTTGAGTAATATTCTATTGTGTATATATACCGCATTTTCTTTATCCATTCATCTGCTGAAGGACATCTAGGTTGGTTCCACAGTTTAGCTGTTGTGAATTATGCTGCAATAAACATTGCACATAAACACAGTCACATCTTCCTCAATATACACTTATAAGGAACAGAAATTTGATATGTAAGCACACATAACATATGGTATATATTTTTATAACCCTATACATAATAATAAAAGAGAGATTGTGTCCCTGTAGTATAGGTATAGACTGAGGAGTGGGAGAGCTAGGTCAAATGGTGGTTCCATTCTCAGCTTTTCAAGAAATCTCCATACTGCTTTCCATATTGGCTGCACCAATTTGTAATCCCACCAGCAATGCATGAATGTGCCCTTTTACCCACATCCTCGTCAACAATTATTATTGTTTGTATTTTTAATAGCTACCATCCTGATTGAAGTGAGATGAAATTTTAGAGTAGTTTTGATTTGCACTTCTCTAATTGCTAGAGATGTCGAACATTTTTTTTCATATATTTGCTGATTGATTGTATATCATCTTCTGATATGTATCTCTTCAGTTCCTTGACCCATTTACTGATTGGGCTATTTTTTTTTTTTTTTTGGTGTTTAGCTTTTTGAGTTCTTTATATACCCTAGAGATTAGTGCTCTATCTCATGTGCAAGTGATAAAAATTTGTTCCCGAGATGTAGGCTCTCTATTCACCTTACTGATTGTTTCTTTTGCCTTCAAGAAGCTTCTTAGTTTGAATCATTTCCATTTATTGATTTTTTATTTTAATTCTTGTGCTAAAGGAGTCTTATTAAGGAAGTCGGGTCCTAATCTGACCTTATGGAGATTTGGGCCTACTTTTTCCTTCTAATAGACACAGTGTCTCTGGTTTAATTTCTATGTCTTTGATCCACTTTGAATTGAACTTTGTGCATGGTGAGAGATAGGGTTTTAATTTGATTTTGTTGCATATAGATTTCCAGTTTTCCAAGGACATTTGAAGAAGCCTTCTTTCCTCCAATGTATGTTTTTGGTTCCTTTGTCTAATATAAGATAACTGCAATTATGTGGGTTAGATTTTGTGTCCTCTATTCTATACCATTGGTCTACCAGTCTATTTTGGTACCAATACCATACTGTTTTTGTTACTATTGCTCTGTAGTATAGCTTGAGTTCTGGCATAGTGATGCCATCTGCTTCACTCTTCTCCTAAGAATTGCTTTGGCTATTCTGGGTCTCTCATTTTTCAAGATGAATTTCATGACTGCTTTGTCTATTTCTATGAGGAATATCATTGGGATTTTGATTGGAATTGCATTAAATCTGTATAGTGCTTTTGGTAGTATGGGTATTTTGACATTATTAATTCTTCCTATCCAAGAACAAGGTAGATTTTTCCAACTTCTAAGGTCTTCTTTAATTCTTTCTTTAGTGTTCTGTAGTGTTCATTGTAAAAGGTTGATTCGTAAGTATTTTATTTTTTGTGAGGTTATTGTAAGTGTAAGATTTTATCATTTCCTTTTTAGAGGATTTGTCACTGATATACAGAAATGGCTTTGATTTATGGGTGTTGATTTTGTATCCTGCTACTTTGAGGAATTCATTTATTAGTTCTAGAAGTTTTCTGGTGGAAAATTTTGGGTCTTCTAGGTATAGAATCATATCATCGAAAAATAGTGCTAATTTGAGTTCTTATTTTCCTATCCATATCCCTTTAATTGTTCTGGCCAGTGTTTCAAGAACTATGTTAAACAGAAATGGTGAAAGAAGGTGTCCTGCCGCAGTCCGGCTGCAGAAAAATAACCCGGGGGTGAAGAACAACTTGTGTACATTGATACAGCAGGAGTGGGAGCCGTTTATTGTAGGACAGCAGGGGTATATATACATTCCACACAGCTTATCTTAATTAACATAAACTGGATACAGCAGTCAACCAATAAGGAATCTCCACACTTAATGGCTCGCTGGTGTTACTTCACAAACCACTCCCTCTGGTAAAATGCCAGGCACAATCCTGACTTGTTTACAGACCCTAACAATGTCCCTGTCTTGTTTCAGTTTTTACAGGGAATGCTTTCAATTTTCTCCATTTAGAATGATTTTGGCTTGGGGCTTAGCATAGATAGCTTTTATTTTGTTGATATAGGCTCCTGTTATCTCTAGTTTTTCTAGTGTTTTGAGGATGTATGGCTGTTTTATTTTGTGCAATACTTTTTCTGCATCAATTGAGATGATCATATGATTCTTATCTTTAAGTCTCTTGATGTGATGAATTACATTTATTGATTTCCATATGTTGAAGCAAACTTGCATCTCTGGGATGATCCCCAGTTGATCACAATGCACTAACTTTTGATGGTTTTGTATTCGATTTTCCCGAACTTTATTGAGAATATTTGCACTATATTCATTAGCAATATCAGTCTGACGTTTTCTTTCTTTGATGTGCCTTTCCCTGGTTTTGGAATCAGGATGATATTGGCCTCATAAGATGAGTTTGGAAGTGTTCCCTCTTTTTCTATTTCATTATATAATTTGAAGAGTATAGGTATAAGTTCTTCTTTATAGGTCTTGTAGAACTTGTAGAAATTGTGTATATCATCCTGATTCAATTTGGGCAACTCATATGCCTCAGAAATTTATTGATGCCTTCGGTATATTCTATTTAATTAGAGTACAAGTTTTTAAAATAATTTTTAATTTTTTTCTGTATTTCTGTAGTGTCTGTTGTGGTATTTCCATTTTTAATTTTTTTAGTTATAATTGGATGAAAATCTTTATTGCATTTGTTTATTGTTATTTTATTTGTGTTTTGTTATGTAGATTGAACTCAGTGCCCCACACATGCTAGGTAAGCACTCTACCACTGAGCCATAACCCCAGCCCAATATTTCCTTTTTCATCATGTATGTTTAGTGATTTAAGTTTTCTCTCTCTTTCTCTGTTACCATGGCTAAGGGTTTGACAATTTTATTTATTTTTTTGAAGAACCAACTTTTGGTTTTGTCATTTTTTTTCAATTGTTTCTTTTGTTTCAATTTCATTGATTTCAGCTCCACTGCAATATACTATTCAGTCGTCTCAGTCTTCAATATCCTAATTCATGCAAAGTACTTGTTTTCACATATGTTGGGGATGTGAGAGTGGAAGAATAAAGAGGAAGAAGAAAGAAAAAAAATATCACAAGAAGAAACAAGAATTTTTTTGGCTGGAAATCAGTATCTTCCCTGCTTCCCTTCTCATCTAATAGGTGGAGTTGTCTGTTCTTAGTTGGTATTTCTGCCCTCAGGATGGTGGGGATTATCAGGGTGTAAGGTTTGGTCTTGGGTTCAGGGCACCTGGAAATGGGGTATGGCACCTGATGGTCAGGTTGGGAGACTGTATCTCAATGATCTCCTTTTGGGTCTGCTCCTGTGATGTGGGCTCCAGATCCTATCTCCTCAACTTGCCTGTAGATCTTACAGTTCCTGCCTCTAAATTAGTCTTTAAAGTGTATCTCCCTAACTCTCTCCCTTTCTATTTCCTAATCAGGAAGCTTTCTCTTTGGGGGTCTTGTGTGTTGGTCTCTGGTGGCTGTGCACCTATCATGAAAGGCTGTTTTGAATTGGGCATTCACTCTGCTAAGTTAGTGGCGGCTGGGGATTGGGAAGAATTAGAAAACTATGGGTACCTGGCTACCTGGTGTTCCAAACTGGTAGTTGCCCAAATAAAGATGGTGATGAAGGTGACCCAAGATGGAGGCAGCTGCTTTCAACGATGGGGTATTGGGTTGGGTGGGGATAGCCCAGAGATGCAATTGTGAAATGCTTTCAGAGATGAACTCTGTGGTGTGCAGTGTTGCAGCTGTTGACTTTCTTCCAAGCCTGTGATGTCCCCAGATGCAGGCAGACTACCACGAGTAGAGGACTATGGCAGTAGCTGTCGAGTCCCAAGATGGAGGCCATCAGGGAAGCCTCACATTAGAAGATGGTGGTTCACATGAGAGTGGAAGCCAGAGTTCCTGCACTTGGGTAGTGCCTGAATGTCCCGTGTGGGAGCAGACTCTAGGAATTCTGTGCTGGTGAGACCTAAGTGGGCAAGTAGTTGAAAGTCCGGAGTCCTTTTTTAACGCTGAGGCCTGGGGCTCTGTGCAGCCTAGTAGCTGTGATTCCTGCAGAGGATCAGCTGTGTAGGGTTCCTCTATCACTCTCAGCAAAGCAGTATCCCCACTAATTGCAAGCCAGGTCATGGAGCAACACAGAATGCTGTCTCCCTTTGGCCCGTCATCTTGGATCCACCCTTCTTTTTTTTTTTTTTTAATTTTTATTTTTGGGAGATGTGTGGTCATGTGTTTCAATCTAGTAATTGCCTGTGTCACTTTTTAATTGTGTTACATTTGTCTAAGTTACTTTGAAACTGTGTTACTGTGTATGTACAGAATTTATATTCACCTGCACAAATATTTCTGTTGGGTTGATATTCTGGCATTATGAAATGGTCCGCTTTACTACACTGAGAATCTCCTCTTTGTACTATTTTAGTAATTAAGTTTTAGACTCCTACTCTGCCATATTTCATAATTGAACCAAATTTGACCTTGTGGTGGATGGCAGGGTCAGAGTTTGAGCAAGTATTTAGACATATTGAGGATCTAGTTTGTTACTTGCATTTAGTGAGACTCCCAAAGTTCTCTCACTCTAGGAAAGTCTTCTACTGAGACCAAATATACATTCTCAGACTTATGCACACACAGAGATTCAATAATACCTTTAGGGAGAGGAACTATGTCAACTCATCTCTTTATAGCACCTTATCTCTGTTTATTTTTATCATTTCTAGATCTTCATTATTTATCCAGTTCTTCTAGAAGACACCAGTAGCAATACTATCCTTCTCTGAGCTATTCCATCTTAATTGAAGTCTTACTTCCTCATTAAAATGAAAAGCAGCAATCTTACTTATGAAGTGTTTATAATTTAAGACAAAAGAATGAATAATAAAAAAAATGTCATAATACAGGAAAAGTTAAATTATTTAAAATACATAGGGTGCACTTCAAACTCATTGATCAAATGATTAATTCTCATGTTAATGTTTTTTTTATTTTTTTACTCTACATAAAGCCATATAGTATTAAATAATTTAGAATATTTCAGGTAAATTTTACATTTTTGGATAAAACTATGAAAGATTCAACATAACAACACATCTGCCTGAACCCAAAATTTTCGTTCCTCTCTCAACAACTGCAAATTGTATTTTATGGGTTTTACTCTAACTTAAATTCTACACAAAATCCTAATTGAAAAGAGTTTGATAGTGTGGGTTTTAGCCTCCTCTAGACAACAGGACACATTCCCATACCATATTGTATAATTTGGTTCAAACTGTGGTTTATACAAGAGAGACTTAAAATGATGATGAATGACAGAATTAGTTAGAATAAACTACATCTAACTTTGAAAATGGTTTCTAGTCCACATTGGGATGTCATAAAATCATGTCACTTAAGCTAAATCAAATCTGACAGGGAAATTTTTCAGAAACCAGGAGATATCCTTTGTCATGAGAGCCTATATTAAAATTTAAATAAAAATACATACAAAATATACTTTTTCAATACCCTTGACTTAAAAAAAAACTTACTTTGATTCATGAGTAAATGGAAACTTGGATATGCCCTATTTTTTAAAAAGTAGAAGGTATAGATTGAATTACAAGAAATTTGTAAGTAGATGGAACTGTGTTCTTGTTTTAAAGGGTAAAGGATATCTTAGTACTCATTTGATTTGAATAAAACAACTTTATTGATTTAAGAACTGGAAATACAGTAACATTAATTCTCAAAATAGATAGGCATGGATTATACACTGTTTAGGTGTAGGACACAGCTTTTAGATTCTCTGTTGTTTGTTTTTCCAGGCACATGTACAAATTAATAATCAATTCAAATTTAATGAATATGCATCAAGGTGATAATTTTATAAATGCACCCAGCAGGAATAAACCAGGAGTGAACAGCATATTTCCAAGTAAAAAAAAAAGAAGACAAATAAAAAGGTTTAAAATTGTGCCATATCATGTATTAAGTAATGGATGGTCACAGCTGTGAGTCTAGTTATTTTTGGCTGCTTTCTCTTCATCTACTCTTTCCATTACATCTCAGTATTCCAGCAGTATTTATCTTTGCCCATTTGCAGTTCTTTGAAACACTCCTAAAATCATTTTTTAGGAAAGTATCTCTACAGGAAGATCTAGTAATTCCAATTTTCTAATAATATGGTGCATGTGTTTGTGTGTGTATATGTGTGTGTGTGTTTGTGTTTTTGCCAGTGTGTGTGTGTGTGTGTGTTTCTTGATAAATTATTGTTTTCTGGAATTCCTTTTCTCTATGGTGATCTCTAATTAATAACTTGAAGCTTTTTGTTTCCATTTCTATTTCTCCTCATTATATATGTGACTATTCCTAGTCTTAAAATTTCATATTTGTGTATGAAAGTGAATCTTATAAGGTAAAAGTAAACTCTCAGAGTTTTTTTTTTTTTATTGGTTGTTCAAAATATTACAAAGCTCATGACATATCATCTTTTGGGAGAGTTTTTTTTAAATAGTATAAAATAAGTGTCTGGAAAAGACAATAATTGAACATATTTAAAAAAGATATCTATATTTCCCTAAAACTAAAAGTTCTCACCTTACCTTGTGACTATTACTGCCATAAAGATTCAACATAACAGCACATCTGCTTGGACCCCAAATTTTCATTCCTCTCTCAAATCAACTGCAAATTTTATTTTATCGGTTTTACTCTAACACAAATTCTACACAAAATTTTCCTTTTACCAAGGAAACAGGTTATCAGTATGTTTGGGTTTGTTTCAATTTGAAGATTATTTATCCCTTTTCCATAACAGAAGGCATATAGCTGTGAAGATGGAATATGGGCTTAAAAAATAGAATAACAAGTCAAATATTTCTATTTTAAGTGAAGAAAATAATGAAAAGAATATAGTCATATTTGAGGATTTTAACACTGGTAAATATATAACTTTCACCAAATATAGAAAGAATATAGTCATCTGTAGCTGTACATCTAATTGTCACAAAAAAAATTGATTATATTTCACATTTCTAGGGGCAAGAATTAGATAGGATATTCTTTAGGTAAAGATCTTTTATAGGGACTAAATCTGTGTCAGCCAACTACCTCATACTTCCGCAGGCTTAATTGGAAGTTTGGACTCAACTGGATCACACAACATATCAGGTTGTTTCAGGAGATTTTCATGTAGTCTGGCCATCAAATTAGTAACTTGCATAATTTTCCCACGGCTTCAAAATGCTGTCTCTCTAGAAGCTAAGAGAGTAATTTTCAGTCTTCATGCAACCTTGTCTTGAAAGCTCTGGGACTCACTCCAACTATTTATGATTGCTCAAGGAAATCATTGAGGCCTGCATACGATGATGGATAAAAGAATTTACTTTATCATTCAGTGATAATCATAAAATGATTTCTGTCCAGAATCTATCATAATGAGCACAAAAATATGATGATTAACAATACGTGATTCACTTGGCAGGACTCAATGTGAGAAGTCCTACAATGATATTAGTCAATTCCAGAAGTCACTTGAGTTTAGCCACATCTTACAGCACAATTGTTCATTTAATATGTGAAGATAACCAAACAGTTTGGGACATAAATAAAGCCAGTGATTATAGAGATAAAGGCAATAACATTTAATGCTAAGAAGATAGCATGATTATTATGGAGTTCTCTCAATGTAAAAATATAGTTAGGAATTTTATTAATAGAGGAATTGACTTTAAATGTATAGTTCCAAGACATTACTGATTGAAGTTCAAAGTCAATTCTAGCCACACAGTGATCTTAGAAGTCTATAGCAATTATGGAAGCAAAGTATCAATTTACATATGTATAGAGACACACAGTTTAGTTAAAAGCACCAGAAAATTGAATTAAAGTGGAATTAAAAGGAAACAAACAAAAAACATAAAACAAAAAATAATTGAATACACTAATCAAGAACTTCTATTAATATATCATGGCATAATTTCAATATCAGGCAGAGATATTTGAATCAGAAATAAAAAATCTTTCTATTCTAACAGATTGGTTATCAATATTTCTTCATTATTATTTATAGTTTGTTCTGATTATGCACTTAATATCAGATATTTAGTAGAGAAAGCAGACCATTAATTCCATTAACTTTTTTTAATGATTGGTGTTTCAAGCATTATCTATTACTTGCCCTCACTTTCCTCCATCCACTGATACAACAGTAAATTATTTCCATGTTCTGATTCACTGTAACTGATGATAAATTTGCTAGGAAAGGGTCCTCTTGGTTAATGTCTATGCCCTCTGTGTCCTCGCCATCTAATCACCACCATTCTGTCCCTTCAGAAGATATCCTTGTGCATGTGAAAAAGATTTTCTCTCTGATCCTTCTTATCAAGTTGATTTATCAAAAATGTGTAGTTAATTATTTTGATGCAAGTATTGCATCTTGTATATAAAAATTACATTTCAAAGATGCAATGAAAATTCAAGGCTTAGAGCTTAACAAATATTCAAATATTAAAATATTACCACTTACACATATGTTCTAAGCAAAATGTATTCTACGTGATACAGATGTTTCTTCAGTTTATCTTATTTTTTCAATATAAGAAGATCATCAATTGTATTTCATAAGTAATTTTCATACATGCCCTATTACTGGGTTATATTTTCTCTTGCATCTGAAGTACCCAGAAGAAAAATGTTAAGAAATATATGTTTAAAAATGTCTCAAAGCCAGAATAATTCAGGGGAAGGAATGGAATTACTGTACATATAGGAATCCAACACCATCAAATTTGGCTCAGCTTATAAGTTAACTTTAATTCATCTTTCTCAACTATTGCTTTAGTACTAACTGTTCTATTGTTTATTTTTCGTTTTCCAAAATGCAAGCTTGTTTTGTTTTAAATAATGGTGATGAGACATCTTACAATAGAGAGACAGGGAAATCAAACAGAATAAGAACTTCCAGAATAGAAATAAATTCTATAGTTGCATATCACTTTGTTACTTGCTGAAAATTAATGTTTGCAATTACAAGTGGTCTTGGTAAATAATATATTAATTTAAAAATGAATTAGGAAGGAGTCCCTATAAACATGATAAAATTTTTAGTTCTTTTACATGTGGAAATTTGTATCTATACATAATGGTTTATTGATCTGATTGATAAACTACTGTGTATGAGATATATACATGTTTGCATGTATATATATTAATATATACACATTTATAATGGGCAGTATAAGTCTATGCATACTCGTAATAAGTAAACAGGAATAAAATGATATTAAAGTATTCTTGTTTGGTAAGTCTAATATATACAGATTTGGAAATCATTGTGTATGATTTATAACTGATTATGAGTTTGAATAGTAAACTCAAGGTTATCATCATAAAATGCTTATTCTACCTTTGAGGACAATTATTATTATTTTTCCCTTTTCTTAGTCCCTAAGTTAAGAACTCTTCACTATTACTATGTATAAATATTATAACTGAGGTAAAACTACAAAAGTATTAAAACCAACTTTCTAGAATAGGCAAGCTATATGATCATGATTTGTTTACTATAGGTCAATCTAATGATGTTCATTGAATTGTAAAATAGAAACAATACCTCTCAATACCTATTTTTACAGAGTGGTTAAATTGACCACAAGAAAGACTTACCTTAGACCTGTGATGTAAGAGGGTGTGAGTAACAGTTCTACATTGTGTCCACAATTCACTAATATAAATATGAAACTTAATGTTAGTGTAAATTATTTTGGAGGTATTAATACTATTCTTTACACTTTAAAAGTATTTGTGCACTAATTTTATAATTATATCGTAAGTAAAATTATTTTCCACAATTCAAAAATATTTGGAGCTTATATGCAATAGCTATATTTCGTGACATGATTTATAATGTAAGGTATTTATTATGAACTATGTAGCTTTACTCTTTACTCTTTACTTAATATTTGCCTTGATTTCACTAGTGCAATGTAAAAAGCCTGTCACAACACAGCCTTAACAGTATGTATGGGCTCTAACAGCCATTAAAATAAAGTCCACTCTTTGGATCAAGGTTAAAGGCACTTGGCATTGAAAAACAACTGTCTTTCAGATTCTAATTAGGTCAAGCTTGCAGGAGGTGTTATCTGGACTTTCTACTTAAAAGAACACTATTGTATAAACTGCAAATATAAATGACCTCAAAGGGACAAATTAATGAAGCATTTCAAGAATTTATATTTGTCACAGCTTGATCTGTCTTTAAAGTTACATCAAAGATGGAATTCCATAACCTAGAAATGTGGCCTTAACAACCTCCTGTTACATAATTACACTATTATGTAAAATACAATTTTATGAGATTAAAATATTCTGTTGTGGGACAAATCTAATAAGAAATTAACATTACACATTTTACATTTACATTAAAAGAGTTTCCAATGTGTAAATATACAGAGTAAATGTAGATTTACATGTATCTTTGTCAGTTTCTCAAAATTGTAATTCTGTGAAATATTAAGTATGGTGAGCATTCCAGAAAGTGAAATGTTAAAGTAAATCAGACTGGCTATATTAATAATAACAAAATTTATTAAATGTAATTTTATGAGAATGGTATGAAGTTTCATCATGGACTCACCAGAGGGTCTCAATTTATATGAGTCCAAAAAAATATGCTGCAGAATCTGCCCTAGAAAGATCTGGGTTGGATTTACCCAAAAGAGGAATATTGACAATAGTTGAAAGGAAAAGTCTTCTATTTTTCAAAGTTTCATGATCATATGAAATTCTGATCAATAGGAAAAATCTATAGAAACATAGTTTAAGAAAAACTATTGAGATTTTTGTTCCACCAGAAAGAAATTATTTGCATCTACAGTAGACAAAAAAAGTAAGTTATTCTTACTCCTGTAGAGTAGCATAAAACTTTAATGAAAGTTTAATGAAAGAAAATAAATATTGTGTTTTTTTTATTTCTACCTTCAGTCACTTGACAATTTTTGTAAACCCTAGAATTTCTAGTTTTAAAGATAAATTTATCCTTGTTTTCTCTTTTATTTCCACCTTCCATGATTAATCTTATTTATTTATTCATTTTTAATTTTTTAATTTGTTCTAATGAGTCATATCTGCCAGTAGATAGCATTTTTGACACCTTATACACAAATGGAGCACAAATTCTCATTCCACTGATTGTACATGGTACAGAGTCACAGCAGTAGTATTGTCATACATGTACATAGGGTAATAATGTCTGTCTCATTCTACCATCCTCCCATCCCCACACCTCCACCCCTCTCATCACTCTCCTTTGCACATTAATCTTATTTAAGTAATCATATACTTAAGAAATTTAGTTTCACTCATGATCCAGATTACATTCTTTCCATTCCAGATTTATTTCTTTTTCTGCTTAAATAAGTCCTTTAAATTCTATTCAAAAAAGAAACCGTATCAATTTTCTAAGTATTTCTTCTAATTTGAATACTTTTGCTGTCATATTTATATCATAGTCTTATTGCATTTGAAAGTCTAAGTTTCTTTCCTTATTTATTTATTTACTTATTGTAGTAGTAGATGGGCACAATATATTTACTTATTTGTGTGTTGCTGAGGTTCGAACCCAGTGCCTCACAAATGTAAGGCAACCAGTCTACCACTGAGCTACAGCCCTAGCCTCTAATTTTATTTTCTGCATTATATTTGAGACATGATTATTTTTTTCACAGTTGACATTTTGATAATTGTTCTTCATTATTTAATCTTGTTTAAATGATAGATGTTTATTCCACTGGAAACTGCTAGTATTTTCTCTTCGATGTTGATATTTTATAACTCGCTGTAATGTGTGTAGCTTCCCATAGAGTTGTGATTATTGTCCAAACTAGAAAAAGTTTTTAAAAAATGAAAATAGGAGTGGAATACTTCATAAGTAATGATTATGATCATCAAATTAAACCATGATGTAAGAACTCAAATAGAAAGTTCTCAGAGAAAACCACACCAAATCATTTAAATGATAAAACACACACACATACACACACACACTGACACTTAGACTTATACATATGTACACAAGTTGATCTTTAATTGTTAAGTATTCTCTTCAATTTTAGAAAAAGATACTGTGTACTATTAAATTATGTAATTCATTAATACCTCTGCTAATAATGGAAGTCTGTAGAGGTAGTATATAGGAATAGGTTTTGGAATTTCACTTCCTGTCATGCTGCTTTCTTCTTCTCATAATTACATAGGAATAAGTTGAGAAGATTTTTGTTAACATTCAATAATGTCATGTTGATGACAACATTCGAAAATGACATGACATGATTCAGAGTGGAAGTCCTCAAGTGAAGGTGGAAGGCCCTGTATCCTTGAGAGAATTCCAATTTCAATCTCCTAGCTTGAGTATTTGACAAGTTAAATTTATTTAGCAAACATTCTCTCTTCTAAGCAGTACCTAAAAGTAGAGCTATATAAATTATGATTTTTTTCTCTTGCCTAGAAGAAATAACTGATGTGAAGGCCTCTGGGTGAACCCTGGTTAAACAGAGAAATGAACAAATCTAGCTTAACAACAGCAGAGACATTATTCTCATTGCACCCATTTCAAAAAGCCTCAAATTCATCCCTTGTATATCTGGAGAATCATGAAAAAAAACTCATTTGTCCTAGATTAAAGTCCCCTTATTGTCTCCTCCTGTTCTCTGTTCACAAGTATCTCAATTATTCAACACTGAAATCTTTCTAACTCCCCCACCAAATTTCCCAAGTTTAACCATACAGCTGTTGTATTTTTTTGTCTATTTCCATTTCTAGAATTTTAGTAACTTTAAATTTTTCTCTGAACCTCACATTCATCTTTTAGATTTCAAGGATCTATTCTTTCACCCATATTTCTCATGCTTTCATCACTAAGTTCCAAAAATGTGATCTGATAAATGGAAATGTCTTACCGAATTGTGGGACCCCATAGGGAACTTCTTGAGCAGGAGGCAGATTTGTGCCATGTACCAAAATATGACTTAAAATATAAATATTGAATAAACATAGAAATTGTATGTTGACAATGCAATGCACAATATATGCAATCTATAATGCACTATATATACATACTACTTTACACTTTCCTCTTTGTTACTTAACAATACATCTTTGCTATCATTCCTTAACAGTTGATTTTTTTCATTTTTTAAAGGTTTTCGTCTCTATATTACACAAACTTGTATGGGTATATCTTAGTTCATTTAGATAATTTTCTATGTGCAAACATTAAAATTAACTCTGAATGTTATGCCCTTACTATTTTGTGACAATTTATAACTGATTTTTTTCACATTGTTGGAAGTGTAAACTCAAGGAAGTTCCTTGAGATATGAACTTGCTGTGACAATTAGTGCTCCACTCCCAACCTTAGAGATTGCATTAATCTTTTCTGATAGCATCAATTTATGAGTGACAATTTGTCATGGATTCATTAGCACATCATTTTATCAAAATTTTGTATTTGTATAATTCTGATAGGTGAGGAATATAATTTAATATAGTTTTAAATTGCAATTTTTTATTGAATAAAGTTAAAATTTTGCTTATGTTTAAAGATTATGTTTATATTTTTATTATCTGTTTATAAATTTTGCATGTTTTTTCATGGGTTTTTCTTCTTTCTTTCTATTCATTTTTAACAATTACTTAGATAATGGAATAAGCCTTTTGTCCATGATGTATGTTTTATGTTTATTCTTTCCAGCTTATAACTATTTCTTATTGATTTTCTTGTTTTGTCATGTAAAACTTGAAGACTTTTCATAATAGAATTGTAATAGTCAAATTTATTTTTCCTACATCTAGTATTTTAGGTAGAGTTTAAAACTTTTATCTTAGAGGAAACCTTAGAAAGTTATCTTAGAAGAGAAAGTGAAATTCATACATCCTTATTGAAATCTCTTATACTTCTACTCAAAGTGGAAAATTTTTTATCATTGCTTGTGTTATTAAGTACACTATGGATTCAACTGCGATGTAATAAAAAAAACAAGTTTTATTTTTTTGTTTTTAATTGTTGATATATTAGTCAGATACATACTGCTTCATGTCTACTTCCTCATGTATAAACATTGAAATTAATGACTTAATTGTTCATTTTTTTTTCAATTTTTTTCTAATAAATATGAACCTTAGCATTTCCCTTTTAAAAACTCTTCAATGAATAAATCATGTAAAATATAACAAACTTTCAAAAAATCAGTGGATATTACTAAATATCCACTTTTTCACATCCAAATTTATTCCCTCTGTATGTATCAAAGAAATTAATTAATATGTTATTAATTGTCTGATTACCTTGTTCTTCATGAGACCTTAGCAAATGTGAGTCATGAGATCATTAGGAGACAAGGTAAGTGTTTCCCTAACAACTCATCCAACTCTCGAGGGAAATCTAAAAAGGAAAAGGCCAGAATATGGCATTTTAAGGTTTCAATGATCATGTCTACTGCAGAAAATGAATTGGAAATTAGGATCATCTTCTTCAGAGAAACAGGAAGCAGGGCATTAAATACATATGTATATTTACTTCAAACTTCAAGTCACAAAGAAAATAATCCCTTTGATTGGAATTCAGAGTTTGTCTCACGTGAGGAGTTTCTTGTCTCATGTGAGAAGTTTCTTTCTTCTCAGTAAATGACTGACCCATTGGGAGAGAGGCAAAATGTTCATGAATTATAAGGTGTTTTTTTCAATGAAGAGAAGCTTATATTCTAATATTAAAGAAAATAATTTTATAATGACTTAAATTTTTGAATGTTATGAAGTTCAACTTCTGAAATAGAAAATATTGAAAACTGACAAACTTGACAAGATGGTTATATGTAAAGTGAAAGGTACACTATAACTATTACCTCTTCACATTTTTATATTTTCCCTGATTACATTTTTCATATGGCATATTGGCATTTCTCCTTTTTTTATCTGACATTTCTTATCTGACATATGGCAGCTAAATACTTGAAAACAGATTTCTATTTTCCACTTGGTCTTAAATAATAACAAAAGGAACAGGTATTATATCAAGATTCTTTATTGCTGAGCTTATTTTCCTGACATGTGTGAAGGTATTAAACACTCAGTATCTACCATTTTCCTGCCACTCGTTCAGAATGCATTCATTGCATGGAATGAAGTAATTTCAGGGAATCTTATGGCTATCATCACTTCTATCTGTCTTTTAATTCCAATAGTAACAAAATATAGATTGTAAATAGAATCATTCAGGTATGTTCTCCACCAGACAGATGATTGCAGGTGTATCTTCAAAGAAGATCATATCTGAACTAGTTTCCTATTAAAGAGTTTATATTCATCAAAGAGAATTGTAGTCAAAAGCTAAGACTTTATGATTACCATTTTGCTTGTCATTATCTGTCTATCTTTGGATCATATCATTTAATTTGAAAAGGTTAATTGGCAGTGAATCATCTCTGTGATTTTAAAGTGGATAATTTAAATCACCTGACTTTTGGGTTATACTTAGTTTTCTGAAATACATTAACTTTTGTCAGTGTGTTTATTTCTAACTCTTCAGGTATAAACTGACCCTAAATAGGTAAGTTAACCTCAAAACACAAAGCAGTTAATACTGTTTTCATAATATACAAAATCAAACTTGCCACAATATATTTAAATATTTACCTTAGACAAACATATGTCAAAGTTTGAGAGTAAGTTCTCATGAATAATTGAACATCTCAGACATTTTGCATTTATCCCCTTGAATATCAGAACCTTTTATTATTTTAAAGATTTTGGCTAAAATATATTCTAAAATATATTGGAATATATTGCAAAGACCAAGATTTATCAAGTATAACATACAAAACATCGGATTTGTTAAATAATATCCTCCTATGATCATATACTGCACTGGATTCTAAGTAAGGATTTTTTTTTTCTTTTCTCCATTGAGACACTCCTATCTTGGCTCTGAACAATAGCTTTTATGCTTTTTGTTCTTTTATTTATTTTTGGTCTTTCACAATTTCATATAAATGAATTCTGACTTATTTAAGATAATGATTTTGAAATCTAACTATATTGTTGAAATATATTGCCTATTATTACTTCTTTTAAATGTAGAGTAGGATTTCATCATAAAATTATATTACAATTTATGTTTAAAGAAACAAATCTCTTGCCATCTTACTAGGTTTTTATATCTTCTTATTGTCTAATTTTAAAAGTTTATTTTACATTCTACATAAACTTCTGCTATGAGATACATGCAATTATCTTTTTTTCATTCTGTGGTTCCCATTATATTTATATATA
>NW_025999968.1:44510129-44520115 GCF_001458135.2 Marmota marmota marmota | reverse complement strand
TATATATTTGAAGTCTAATCTCAGAATTTTATTTGTTTTGCTTGTGTATTGTTATTATTCCTGTTTGAGAAATCCTTCCTATCTCAACTTTGTGAAGATTTTTGACCTGTTTTCCTGCTAGAAAACTTAGCATTTCAGTTTTTGTATTAGCTCTTTCATCCACTTCAAGTTAATGTGCATGTACACCACAATAGCTGGTTTCTATTTTTTTTTTTTACTTCATATGGATAGTCAGCATCATTTTTTGAAAGGTGATTATTTACTTTTCCTGTAATCTCTTTTCTGCTCCACTAAATATTTTTTTCTATTCTTCCATACACTATTCATTTGTTGTAACATTATGAAATTATTAAATACAGCAATGCATTTTTTTTGCATTTTAAGAAATATTTTAGAGTCATAGATAATTAGTTTTCCTTAAAAATACTGCAATTAGCTCAGCATCTTCCAAAAAATTCAATTAAGATATTGAGTATGGTTGCATTGAATATATTGTTCAATTAAGAATGAATTTAGATCATAAAAATGTTGTCTACTACAATCTACCAGGAAATTTTATCTTGGTTTATTTAAATATTCTTCTATTTATCTGACAAATATTTTATACTTATAAGTTAAATGATTTGCATAGACATTATCTTTCTCCCAGAAATGTCTTATTTTTGTAAATACTATTTTTTCTGCTTTTGTTATTCTCTGTTGTTATAGTTTTTAATTTTTTCCCTCCCACCTCAAATTCACTCCTCAATGCTTCTCTATGAAAATAGACCTGGACAATTTACATATTTTCCATTAACATTAGTTTATCTTTCTCAATAAAAGATGCTTGCAGATATTAAACATGAAAACAGTATTGCTTCCTGGTTCCCATGAATCCCAGAACCCTTCCTCTCTTACTGTGATACCACTTGTCTCCTGAGCACTTGTGAGCACAGCTCCAGGTCACAGTGACTGCCTATGGGCAGCTTCTCCAGCACTGGGATTCTGGTGCTTATGAACTCCTCTTGTCCTAGAGTCTTTCATCACAGGTTTTATTTCTGACATCAAGATTATAGAACATATGCATCCATGTCCAGCAGCAAAGTTTGAATTGCTATAACCAATCTGATTCACTTTTTAATGTCCTCTTGTACCAGGATACAGTAGCATGGATGGTATTTGAAACCATAGACTCCCATAGAATGTACAGAATCTCTGTCCCCAGGGTCTTGCACAGCAATGTTTGTGAAAGCTGAGTCCTTATGGCTGATGCCAATTCAATAAAAGGACATGGTTTTAAGAAAAAAAGGAAAAGAAAGTTTATTGCTTTCCTAGCAAAGGAAAAGCACAAGGACTTCTGTCTCAGAAGCTGTGATTCTGCCCATCAGAGAGAACAGAGGGTTCTTTTTAAAGATTCAATGGCTACATTTCAAGTGTGCCAGGTGGGGGAGGGGGCATTCCAAGTGTACCCTGATGGTGTGTTGAAATACTCTTGTTAATTTGGGAGATAGTCTAGTCACTCCCTAGATCTTCCAGGGACATCTGCTTCCAGTGTTTGATGTGTGCTCAAGGACAGATAAATGAGATTAATTTGGGGTAGAAAAGATAATCCTCTCTGCCTAAACTTGTTAAGGAGGAGGAGAGGAAAAAAGAGAGAGAAAGAGAGAAAATGTCCCCTTTCAAATAAGCCTCCATGGCAGAGCCACAGGGTTATATTTAAAGCATGGGGTAGACCAGTGTTACAGCAAGGGGTGAATTTCCAGCACCAAGCCCATACCACGTGCAGATTTTCTATTGCAAAGCTCTTATAGTATAGTAGGTATTTGCAGAATCAAGTCTGTACAGGATGTTTCTATTACTTTGATGGCCAAAAACACCCAACAGCTTGACCTGATATACCCCTTGAGTTGTTTTGTACGAGAGTATCTCTCAGGAGACCAAACTTCATGGCCACCTATGCTAACATGATGAAGGGTAGATTTTTAGCAAGATCTTTAGGCACAGCACCACAGTGACTTTTCTGCCATATAGTGATCCATGAAAATGCCCTGCCCAACAGGGCCTTAGGAGTATGGAGAGACATTTTTTTATGAGTGTTTTATCTCAGTCTTAGGTATACTAACTCCTTATATAAGCAAATTAATGTTTATAAATTACTATGTTTATATATTGGTAAATTTGGGTTTTTTTGTTTGGTCAGTTTTTTGCATCTATTCTCTGACATATTGCTCTGTTATTTAACTTCTTATAGTTTTTTCTTTTTAGAGTCATGATAATTCAGGGTTCATATAATGAATTGTGATTTATTCCCTCTACTTTTCTGAGAGTGTCCATGGAATTGATACTATTTATTTCCTTAATTATTTGGTACCATTTGCTATTGAGACTTTTGAGGTTAAGATTTGTATAGCTTTAGTGTTCTAATTCTAATTTTTGAGGTTCCAGTGGTATAATTTGTAACTACAAAAAAAAAAAAAAACTGATCTGCAAACATATAAAATTACAAATTACTTTTTTTTTTTTGGACTACTCTTTAGTAGTTTGTATCTTTCAAGGACTGTGTCCATTTTGTCAAAGCTGTCAAATGTATTTTTATGTATTTTTTCATAATCATGTCTAAGTAATATATAAAAATAATCTATTTTTATCATTGATACTTCAGTTTGGGCCAAGTTTTGTTTTTATACTTAGTGTGACTGGAGATTTATACATTTTATTGATCTTGAAACAAACAAAAGAAACATTAGTTTTATTATTTCCCTATGGTCTTTTGTTTTCAAGTTTATTAAAAATTTTTATTCATTAATTCCTTTCCCCTTTTTTACAACAAATTAAAACATACTTAAATAAATAGTAATATTAATTTTATATCTGTTATTTTTCTTATTATAAATTCAACACATTTTTTAATATAGTCAATGATTTTCTCTAAATTATGTCTCAGGATAAGTATTGTATATAAGCTATAATGCTTTAAGCAGCAAGTATTTTTAAAACACGCATACATTTGACTCCAAGAACAAATTGTCCTAGGTTAGAAGATTCTGGTCTGATCACCTCTGAAGTGATATCTCAGCTCTCTAATTTAACATCTCAGTTTCCTTTGATTTTTCTCTCATTGTCTCAACATAACTGAAACCAACTCTCAATATCACTTTAGCCCAGGCACATTACCCAAATAAGAAAAAAAAAGGGTTAAAAGAAAATTTAGTTTGACAACTAATGCTGTTTTTCTTTTCTTTTTCCCCTAGAATTCTCCCTGAACAAACTTTGCATTAAGTCCCAATGACTGAAACTGTCCATGTGCCCACCACTGGGTGTATTAAAGAGTAGAGGGAGAAAGCATTTCCAAGAATAAGGAGCCCACAGGAAAAATATGAGTTAATCAAGTGGTCAAATAACAATACATGCTGTACCATAAATTGTGATCAAACATTGCAAGTTGAGAAATTTTAATGACTATACTTTATATTCCTTGAGTTTGCTAATCATTTTTTTGTACTAAAATGGCTTTTAAAAAATGAGAAAAAGGATACTAAAATATTGAGAAAAACTCCAATTTTTGAGATATAATTATAGAATTCCTTAATAGGTTATTATAATTCCAAAATTTGATTTTTAGTTTTGTTCTCTCTTGCATTTCTCTGTTCTATAAAATTTTAAAAATGCCTTTCTATAAATAATCAAAGTGTCTATTAGCACCTTGTGGTATTCTTGAACCTATATTGACAAGTTAATTCAATGGGAAAATTGCCATGAATTGAATATCTTCCTATTAATTAGTATACTAAAGAGAGATATTTTTTTCTTCTGATTCTATAGATTCTTTGATATATTAATTCATATTGTTTCTTTATTATTATTACATTAAAGATGATAATTTTTCATTTTTATTAAATCTTTCAAAATTTATCATTCATCTTAACATCACCAAAATACATCTTTTTGACATATTTATTATTTAGAAATGAGTAGGATTGTACATGCTTTTAATCATAAAATGTCTTACATGTGACATTAGCATATTATTTTTCAAAACATTAGATATCTAAAAACTAATTTAAAAACAAGAATTTAAAAGAAATCAAACTGCTTCCAAAAGCTTTAATGATGTACAGGTAATATTTAAATTTAAGACTACAAATAATTTATTTAAAATTGAATGATAGAAATTATATTTTTGAACTGAAAATAATTGCTTCCTGCACCCATGCAAATTCCTTAATTCTTTAAAGACAAATATTTAAAACTTTATTTATTTTTCACTTTTTAATTTTAAAAACAGGCTATTATTTCTATTCTAGCACAACCAAGTCTTCTAGGCAGGGTCCTAAAGAAAGAGAATTTATTGAAGAAAGGACACTGGAGCATATTGATATGTACTGTTTCTAAACTCATATTTGCAGCAGTAAATATAGAAAGTTATGATTTTAAGATACAAAACATTGCAAGAAATGTGGTATTACTGAGCTAAAACTAATAATAATAACAATAATAATTATGCAGCCTTAATGATCATCATTTTGTGTTTCAAAACAACCTCATAACATAGATAACATTAAGTGCATAATTATAAGAGTTACTGAATTTTGGATGCTTTAATCTATATATATGCAGCATAATTATATGACTTGAAAATAATGAACACATATAATTCATTCAAAAGCTACTTTCAATTTAAAATTGGAGGCATGAGTCCATCACTGTTTTAATTTTGCTTGGAGATATTAGAACACCATAGCACTTAAATCTACTCTAGTTGATAATACATATGAACTGAAAATCACCATAATTCATAAGTATGCAAAATGTATTCTAGATGCTCTTTTAAGTTATAGAAGAACAAGTGAATAATCAAATGTTTCTTGACTCTAGGAGACCAGTCAGGAAAGGGAGAATTTTCAAGTATAAATTCTGTTTTTTAACTTTCAGACAAATCCAGGATTCTAACAAGTTCCTTCTACAACTTCATAAAGATACGAAATATTTTATTGTTAACATTTGAGTCTATAATATGAAATTAAAAGTAAATCTTTTTGTTATAAAAATATACAGGTATCTAAAATTATGTCACTCCCACACAAATAGGATGATTCTGCCTTCTTGATCTTTTACCTTCCTCTCAAGTCTCTTGAGCCAGGGGCTCTCAATTTTCATTTCCTGCAGAGTCAGTGTCAGTAGAATAGGTGCTATTATTAAAAAGTCAGTGATGAAAACACAGCTTAAAAAACAGAGTTTTCTTTTGTCTCTATACATTATCATTGAAAGTTGAAGCATATTAGTCATTGTAAGTTGGAATAGTCTAGACACAGAACCAGACACAATTAATTGCATTTAACTATTTGATTTGAGAGGTCACATCAGGAAATATGCAGAAAGTAGGAAACAAAACAGAAAGAAGAAAAACAAGAGAGAGAGAGAGAGAGAGAGAGAGAGAGAGAGAGAGAGAGAGAGAGAGAGAAAGAGAGAGAAAGAAAGAAAGAAAGAAAGAAAGAAAGAAAGAAAGAAAGAAAGAAAGAAAGAAAGATTGTAACTTGTGGTTCTCAGAATAGGACATTGTGACTTAATCCCTCTAATGCACAATTTAGAATAAACAAAGATCTGTTCTGTCAAAGGGAAAAGAAGCTGGGTAATTTATTTTCCATTTCACAGACTGCATTGCTTAAAGGACACTCCTATGCATTAAAACTCTGCAAAGGCACATAGGCAAGAACAAGGTCTGAGTACCTTCCATGGCTAAAATACACCTGCCAGCAGAGTTAGGCAGGAAGCAACACACCTCTATCATAGCATAGGTCTACACTGGACCTCCAAGGGGGACTGGTGAGAGGAGTGCCAACAGGGATCCTTAAGCGCCCACATCGAGTTCTCCAATCTTGTCCCTGATTCTTCAAGGAAAAGGTCATTTGCAGTTTCTGAAAAGAAAGGTATATAACTTGAAGCTCTGTAAGACAAGCTATTACAAAAGTTTACTTATTCTTCACAGAAAACTTTTGGGCCTGATAGCAGATCAGGGTAGCAGTCCTACTCACAGAAATCCAGCGATCTGCTCTGTCTTGTGTCCTTTCCTGCAAGTATTGCATCTTGCCTAGAATCTGGGACAGGGTAATGCTAGAGTTCAAATAAGAGCTCACATGTACAGGCTCATTTCACTTCTGACAAGACATAGAATCAAAGCTCTTCCTAGTTCTGAGGATCAGGACACAAATCACCCACCACTCAGACTCTAACACTAGAAAAAAGAAGCACTATTTCTAGGCAACACTGAAGGTCTCTCTATATGTTTTTGTGTCACTTTATTTTCAACTAGAAAGTGATTCCACATAGGAAGAGTAAACTTTTTTAAAGTTTCCATGACAACAACAAAGACTTCAAGTAGATCCATGCATTGACAAAATAAATTTTACAAATCACCCATTATTTATAAAGCTTGAATTTGAAAACTGGTGAAACACTAACAAAAATTAAAAATTGATTATATATAGAAATCTATAATAGAATATGATTGCTTTTCTTCAGACTATCAAAAATATATTTTAATTTGATATACATGGTATTTGTTTATAATTGAGAGAAAACATTATAATTATAAAATGTTCTTCATTCTTTAATAAATAGATCAATTAGGATACATATAAAATAAAAATGCATATCAATATTTTATTTTTGTCAAATGGAGAATTTTTTTGAGAAATAAAGAGAAACAATCACATGTTCTTATTCACCAATGAACAAATGACAATAGAAACCACATGACATTTAAAGATGTTGGAGACTTAATGATTTTCTTCTTTACAATTATTTCCTGATATGTATTTTTATTTTTACATATTAATTATAAATGCCTAAGTTAATGAAAATACAGGGAAATACAAAATAATGACTTTTTCAGAACAATTGAGACTTATTAAAGGAAGATATTTTAAAAGGTATAAATGGAGAGCTTTCTAAGCTATTGAATAAGAAAGGAAAGCAAAAAGCTTTAAAATTAAGTAATAACAATTCAAATTTTCATCTGAGCTAAGGTTAGTCAGTTAAATATTTCCATATCTCACTTTCCCATCTTCCATGAGACAATTGAATTGCATTGTAGTGAATTTAAGATGTAGTAAAAACAACCTTAATGAAACCCTGGCATTTAATAGGAAAAGAAACATATCTGGTAACAAAATACAATAGATGCTCTCACTTAAACACTATCAAAAGGATTATACTAACAAATGGGGCATTTTGCGATTCTTTTTAAATTGCATACTTAGAAAGTTTTACCCAAGTGCTAAAATACTCAAAAATATTATTACCATACCACAGAAGAAAAGCAATCTTTAAAATTAAATTTTCTGCTTTACTTTCTCTGTATTAAAATTGCATTATAAATTATGCTAAAAGATTCATTTTATTTTTATGTTCCGGATTTTTTCCACTTAACAAAAGCTCTTAATTTTTCATATGACACTTTATTTCATGTAAATGTACATTTCTTTTTCTGTAAAATCGAAAGCATAAATAGGAAATATTTGCAAAAGCTTTAGGTGTGTTCACCAATTTATTCTAAAGTAAGGGCAGGAAAATGTCACATTTGTAATGTTTCATGTAGTCAGCAGTTTAATGTTTACTTTTTATTCACAGTTAAAGAAACAGCAAAATCAGCAATACAAAAACAAGTGCTGCAAATAAATGTGAAAGCAAAAAATATTCAGTGCTATTTAGAATGCTTTTATAGTTATCTTTTATTAAGTAAGCTGTACATTTGATTGAGTTTTGCTCAAATATTTATCATTTGAATTTTATTGGTCTAACATACTTATTAAAATGTTTTCTATTACCCTATCGAAAGAAAACTCAAGCTTTTGTGTTTTTTATAAGACCAATAATATTTCTGTTTCTTAAAGTGACAATCTCTGTTTTGAAGTATAGCATTCCAGAAAAACTAAGTCAAGAGTGAATAAGTAGGGCTGGGGTTGTGGCTTAGTGGTAGAGCACTTGCCTAGCATGTGTGAGGCACTGGTTTGATACTCAGCACCACATATAAGCAAATAAATAAATACAGGTCCATCAATAACTAATAAAATGTTTTTTAAAAATAGTGAATAAGTCATATTGCTGCTTAGCAAATTACTCTACAATTATGTCACTTAAAACAGAAAATGTTTTCTCATATGGTTTCTTCCTGTCAGGGATCCTGAAGGCAGCGAGCTAGGTGGTTTGATTTCAAAGGTAGTGTAACAATGCCACAGTTCTTAGCTGGGGCAGTAGGGGTCTCAAGACCTAAGCAAAGCTTCCAAGCCCACTCACCTGATGACTAGCTGGCAGCTCCTAGTTCCTTGCTGACTCTGAGTCCTTAGTTTCTCACTAATGGGACTCTTCATGTTGCTGCTTAAAGTATGATAACATATATCTGCCAGAGAGAGAGAGAGAGAGAGAGAGAGAATATAAATGTGTGTGTAAATGAAATATTCTGCCATTCACTATTTAGTACATTGAAAAACCCTGGTTAAATATGAGGCATCTATAAAAAGATATGAATTCCTAGGGACAGGACAGGGATCATTGCAAGCCCTGTTGGAGGCTCTATATCGCAGATATTCCTGGCCTCACTGATTTATGTTTGCATAAGGAAATGTTTATCATATAGTAGCAGAACCTTAGTTGAGTTGTGTCCTAATATTATAAGGAAAGCAAAATGTGTAAAAGACAATCTTGGATAAGCTATAGATTTCTAAGCAAGGTATTAAAGATGTAGATTGAGTACTTCAACTACATAGAGTTAAAATGTGCAAGGAAAGTCACACACTGAAGAAAATTTTAGAAATTCTCAGCCTAACTAGATCATGAGTGAGAAAGATCCTAAATTTGAATGTTCTCTGTCAGTATGCTCTAGAAATCCACAGATGTGACTACAAACCTTTTTTCTAAGTATCTTGGAAGGAATTAACGGTTACAATGTTCATTGACACTGAGGTCATTTGAAGTGATTAGACATGCACATACAACCATGGGGACAGAAGCAAGGAATAGAAATGGAATTCTTAGGAAAGATCAGTGGAATAGACTATATGTAATAGTTTTTCCTTTGATATATATTGGAGAAGAACAAAGATCTATGGAAATTTACCAGTAAAAACACTGCCAGTTCAGATCAAAAGTGACAAATGAGGACATGAATGAAAGCTATTGATTTTCCTAATTCTACCTGTGAGAAAGAGGTGAGTCAAATTACTTAACTGTAAATAGGGGCTAAGATTCCGAAAAACAAGCAATGACTCCAAAGACAGAGAAACCATGAGTATAGAGTATACTCAAAAAAACTAAAACCCAAAAAAGTGCATATGTGTGTGTGTGTGTGTGTGTGTGTGTGTGTGTTATGCTAAAAATAAAACCAGGCCAGATACATGAGCAAACCTGTCTCATCACTTAGTAACTTGCTCAAGCTCATCAGTCTTTTTATTGGTCCATGTTTGAATCCTTCCTCCAAGTCTGTGGCTCTGCTTCTTCACGGATCAGGGCTGACATTTGCTAAGTGCATCCTGTGGTCAGAATCTCCAGTCTCCAATTAGCCCTGCACACCATGATGTTCTGTCTTTTTTACACAAAGCACCTGAGCTGCTGGGCAGGTCTTTGGCCACAGACCTGATAGTGAGGAGTGGACAGCAGTGTGGCTCGGGACTCCCTTCCTCCCCTGAAGGCTACTGCAGCAGACCAGGCCTGGTCCGGAAACATCAGGTGGGGGACACCTCTGAAACAGGTCTGGGAGGCCCAAATCTCATGTTGGTGTGCACTTTTGCCTCTGCTTGCTGAGAGGACAGGTAATGATGTCCTATAAAAAGTGGGATCTGTCACCATTTTCCTAAGTACGAATCTTAGACTGCAGCTCCTGAGATAGGGCACGTGTCCTCCTTCCTTGGCATTCTCCAAACAGTGTTAACTAAATGCTTAAACCAGGGCCAGCCCTATGGTCTAGAGTAGGTGTGGCACACAAACACACACACACACACACACACACACAC
>NW_025999968.1:44502121-44507186 GCF_001458135.2 Marmota marmota marmota | reverse complement strand
TATATATATATATATATATATATATATATAATATGCAGCTGATCTTGTTATAGTAACAATATAATAACTCTCAGTTAAACTTGTAAAATATTTTCACAGCAGGAGACTTGATCTTCATTGTTGAGGGCTAGAAATCTTAGTTCAAGTTATTACATCTGTCTTCCAGATAAGTCTGCAATGCTGACATCATTGAAAAGCATTTAGAGGTGTGGACATACCAGGGGCCCATGAAGAACTGCCTCCCTGTCAGATACCTGAGTGTGCCACAGTTATCTTTTTGTTGCTTAGAGTAAAATGTGAGACAAAGGAAATGTTGCAAAGGAAAGGCTGTTAAATACTGACCTTAATGGTTTTGAAAATCCTCAATCCTCTCAGATGGCAGATAATGCTAAATCTCTGAGAAAATATCAAATTTAAGATACTACTAGGAAAAACATAGGTCAAATATAAAGATAAGATACTACTAAAAATATTTGAGACCTGAGAAAGATCAAAGATTGATGAAGACACAGTACCTATAAAGAGAGTAAAACTCGTGCCTCGGTTATTCTTCCAATAAAGCATTAGTGTTTTGAGATACACCAGGTTATTGTCCCATAGTGTTTCCAGAGAGAATGAAAAGTTTATCTTTAAGAGATTAAAATAGGAGGCTGGGGCTGTAGCTCAGTGGTACAGTGCTTGCTTTGGATGTGAGTGAGGCACTGGGTTCAATTCTCAGCACCACATAAAAATAAATAAAGATATTGTGTGTCCATCTGCAACTAAACAAACAAACAAAATACAACATTAGGAGAGAGAGAGAGAGAGAGAGAGAGAGAGAGAGAGAGAGTGAAAATAGGCTTTTAGACCAAGCATGGTGGCCACAACTATAATCCCAGTGGCTCTGGAGGCTAAGACAAGAAAATCACAGTTCAAAGCCAGCCTCAGCAATTTATCAAGGCCCTAAGCAACTCAGTGAGACCCTGTCTCTAAATAAAATTAAAAAATAGGCTAGGGATGTGACTCAGTGATTAAGTGCCCCTAGGTTCAATCCCTGATACAAAAAAAAGAAAGAAAGAAAAAGAAGAAAAAGGGGGGAGAGTGAAAGGAAGGAAGGAAGGAAGAAAATAGGCTTTTATCTAATGGCCTGGCCCTCTATAGACTCCTCTATATTTAGAAACGTTACCATCTTGGACTGAAAATGTCAGATGCTGAGGGCCATTGCTAAGTAAGAAGGACGCATGGCATGACCCAGGTCATTTGCAGTGACATTGCATGTAAGGTGACCTTGCTCAAGGACCAGGGCGGATCTGGGTTTAGGGCGTTCCGGGTTTAGGACAATCTGGGTTTAGGGCAGTTCCAGGTTTAAGGTGTACCCTGCTGGGAATAGGGCGTATCCTGCTGCCTCAGGCGCGCCTGCTCTTTGAGTTCCCATTGAGTTCTCCTTGAGTTCTCGTGGGATTCAGAGAGTATTTGGGATTTTGCCCAGAATGTGATTTGGGCCCAGAACGTGAATTCCCCCAAAACGTGTTTGTAGAGTGCCGGTGTGAGTTCGGGAATAAAGAATTGCTGATTGAATCTACAAGGCTGTGAGTGGCTCGTGATTTTGTGCCCAGCCAGACTGCGGCAGTCAGAGACACTACAAAATGAAAACGAGACTTTCTTCAACTGACAGCTACATTTGAAGAACACCACCTGCTATGATTAATGAAAAAGGAAGGAGGACTCAAAGGGTGGAAACAACAGCTCAGAGCAATTATTCACTAGTTTTGAGAACTAGTCAAATATTCAGCATTTGAGTAGCTGAAGTTTCAAATAATTTAAGACCAGTGACTACTTATTTTTTCCATTTTCCCCTTTGTTTCCTTCCCTTCAATTTCCAATAATCCATTTCTTATTTATTGTTGCCCTCACCAACAATACCTTCAAAATCCATATTTCTTTTCTTTCCTTTTTCTTTTCTATTTTTTTTTTTTTTGCCATGCTGTGGATGGTATCCATGGTCTCACACATACTAGGCAAATGCTCTACCACTTATTTACACATCCAGCTAATATTCATATTTCTAATTAACTGTGGGCATAATAATTTAAGAGTTCTAAAAGTTAATATGTTTTCTATGCCATGCTCACCTTAACCTCTGGAGTTTTAAATGTCTACATGTGTTATAGTGAACTTAAGAAATCTAAGCTCTTTCTAGCATGATCAAAATTTACACCTCTGGCTAGTTCCCAGTTCTAAAGCAACAACTAGATTTCTGGATCTATGTTACATTAATGTATAAGTTATGGGCACAAAAGTCTACAATAGTTTCCTGAGGCTGTAATATAATTTTTCATAAACTCCAATATAAAACAATGTAAGATTATAATCTTATAGTTCTGGAGAACAAAAGTCCAAAATATGTCTCACTGGACTAAACTTAAATCAAGTGTAAAGATTGCTTTATTTACTTCTGGAGGTTTTAAAGTAGAATCTATTTTCTTGCCTATTCTAATTACATCTCCTATCTTTATTTAAAGTCAACAAAGGCCAATCAATTATTGCTCATGATGGACTACTCTGACACCAATTTTTCTACTTTTGGTTCCAAACTATATATATTAGTTTTCTTTCCATGAATATTAATCTTAAAACATAGTAGCTTAAAACAATGAACATTTTGTTTCTTATGCAATTTGGGAGGCTCAAGACCAAGATTTTGGAAGAGAACTTAGGTGAGAATTTCTCACTTTGGATGTTTCATAAGGTTATATCTAAATTGTTGGTTGGTGATTCAGATTCCTCAAGGTTCACCCATATCCAACCTCCTTCACATGGATATTGGCGGACTAGAGTTCCCTGGTGGCACAAGAATGAGAGAGAAAAAAAAGAAAATAAAGAACGATCCCCAGTGGGGAACTTCATGTTAACAGTGACACATTTCTTCTTCTGTCATATGCTACTGGCCATACAGAGCAACAGTACAATGTGAACAGAAATTTCAGAAGTTGTCACTGAGGTCTTGAAGGTTGGGTACTATAAACACTATTATTTGAAATCATTATACCAAAATTAGTCTTAATTATTCCTACATAAAAACATTTGGGTAATTTTTGATAAAAGTATTGCCAAAACATGTATCAAATATATTTTTAAATGTATTTTAAGTAGAAGAAATCATGATGCCTTGACTAGGTACAGTTTTAAAATTTTGCAATTATAAAGGAAAAACAAGTTTTATAGAGTATTTAAATATATACACTTGTGTTTTTGAATATAAAATTATCTAAAAATACATATATGTAAAAAACATATAATTTATGAGATAGAAAAACATTTAATAGTTGAGTAATATGAATCATGGTACCAAGAATATTTCACATTTGTTTCTGACTGAATGAATGCAGCTCCACAGCTTCATGTCTACAACTTGGCCCTTGGTCATCTCCCTGACCTCACCTGTTATTATCTCCTAGCCAGCACATGCAGACTCTGCTTGTGACCACTCTTATTGCCTGGCTAATCTCTAAACCCAATGGATATACTCCTGTCTCAGGGCTTCCACTCTGACTATAAGTAATGCTTTTCTCTACCTTTAATTCTCGTTCATAGATATCTCAAGAGGCCATTCCCTAACTTCTTTCAGATATTTTCAGTGTTATTGTTATTTCTTGTTGTAATTCACAACACCCCCAATGTGTAGCAAATTCCTGTTTTAATACTATTCTCTATCTATTTTCAAGTCACTATAATATATATATAACTTACTTTTTTATTATTTTTACCTCTCATACTAACATGCAATTTCTATGTAGTGTTTCTTTAAAAAATATTTCTCACTCAGATATCTCTGTCATTTAGAATGATGACTAAAACTTACAACTCTACTAATAAGTCCAGAATGAATTAATACACATAGCTTCTTATATATAACAAATGAGTCTGCAGATTAAATATAACATATTGGATTTTCCTTTATCCCTAGTGAATAGTTATATTTAAATTATAAAAGTGTAATTAGAGACTCAGATCATAACTGAATAATTGAAAATATTACCTTTCTTTCTGGTTGTGTCATCAAGAAAATATTGAAAGGTATAGGACAACAGTGAATTAACTATCTATGTTGTTCAAACATTTTATCAATTAGTGTCAATGTTAAACTATAAAAACCCTTATTGATTATTTTAATTTTTAAATTTATTCTTTAATATTTTAGCACAACTTTAAAGCAATGAATAGAAGTCATATTGTGTAGTGACTTGAAAGGCTTGTAATAATCCAGATGATTTTGAGCTTTCCCATAGAGCTTGAATTGTTATTAAGGTTATATGATAATAAACTCCGTACTTCCTATCGAGTGTCATGCCAATATAAGATTTTTTTCAGTTAATGGAATTTCTATTGTATTATGTAGTACCATTTGCCAATTCGATATCTCCTTTACTCAAAGAAAGATCAAAGGGCTTTTTGCTCTCTGATCTGCGGTTCTTCAAACATCCTTGAATGACATTTCTCACTACTTTCTGAAAATACCCAAGGTAAGGCAGAATGTCTGCAATATAATACAGAATCCCTTCATGCCAAAAAAAGGCAGAGCCGTGAAAATTGTTAATTTTATGTTTTTCAGAACTATTGTCAGCAAATTCTGTTGCTACTTTAAAAGAAATCTCAGGTCATATAATATTTTAAGGGTATTTTGTCTTTTACATTCTGCTTAATATTAATCCAACTAATAACCTATTTGTATATTCTAGAGACTTAGAAGAAAAGCTAGAGGTATAATTGCTATTTCAACCAGATTAGCTTTGGCCATTTTGTTATGGTAAATTATTTATTCTCAATTATTCAATATTAATTATCCATTTTCATATGAACATTCTTTTAATAAAATAATGAGTCCCTTGAAGATAAAAATATGTTTTAAAATATATCTTCAATGTACAAGTGTACCCTTTTCCCCACATCCTCGCCAGCACTTGTTGTTGTTTGAATTCATAATGGCTGCCAATCTTACTGGAGTGAGATGGTATCTTAGGGTGGTTTTGATTTGCATTTCTCTGACTGCTAGAGATGGTGAGCATTTTTTCATGTACTTGTTGAT
>NW_025999968.1:44492511-44497791 GCF_001458135.2 Marmota marmota marmota | reverse complement strand
GGATGGGAAAGGCAGCGGAGCACAACAGACACTAGTATGGCAATATGTAAATCAATGGATGTGTAACTGATGTGATTCTGCAATCTGTGTATGGGGTGAAGGTGGGAGTTCATAACCCACTTGAATCAAAGTGTGGAATATGATATGTCAAGAAATTTGTAATGTTTTGAACAACCAACAATAAAAAATTAAAAAAAAATAATAATAAAATATATCTTCAAAGTTACCAAGTACATTGACATTAAATTCCCCTCTCCCAAACCCATGTCTACCATTTTCTCATGTGACTTCCTTTGGAAAAAAAAAAAACATCTTTACAGAGGAAATTAGTTAAGATGTGGTCACAACACTTATGGTGAACACTAACCCAAGAGATTGTTACTGTTTTAAGATCAGGTGGTAAAACAGTGAGAACACCCCAGAATCATGTAACTGCAGAAGTAAAGATTAGAGTGAAGGCAGGACACATGATGGGGTGACAAGATGGCCATTAACCACTAAAAGAAAGGTATGTACCTGGCAGGACTCTTCCCTGGCCTTCAGAGGAAGAAGAGATCTGCACACAGCTTAACTTCAGATTTGCAGACTATAAGATGTCAAGAAAATAATTCTTAGTACTTGTCTACTGTAGCCCTATAAAACTACATACCTCTGTACACAAATATTTGAAGCTACTTTGAATGTCTAAGTATTTCCATATGGTATTGATTTTTTATGTATACTTTATTTCATGGACTTCTGTGTTAATGCAATGTCATAGTTATCCATAATTATCCAGAAATAAGACATTTATTGATCATTAAAATTATCACATATTTTTTCTTGACTTAGAGCTCTAAGGTCTATGACTCAAGATTTTACAAATTTACCAATTATAGGATTATGAGTTTCTTTTCACTTTTGCATATCAAAATTTTGAAGGAGTATATTAAATTCCTTCTAATTGTTAATTTTCAATTTATTCTCATATTTGTCAATGTTTTCCTTATTGATTTTAATATTTATAATCTGGGGTAAATAACATTTTATTTACTTTATCATTAAGTATTAATTTATGAAAGTTGAATACATTTTCTCTATTTTGTCCTCTAATCTTTATAGTGTGACATAAATACTGTTCCAAAAAATAAGTCAGTTCATATTTCTGTGACTATTTACTTCATGACTCCAATATACTAAAAGCTTTGCGTGTGTACAAATAATCAGTTTTAAGTTTAATTACTTCATTTTTTCTGTGACATTCCTTTTAATCATTGCAGTATAGAAGAATGGTTTTCTTTCTTCATAACATTATTCTTTACAGGTATATCATCTTTTAATGTCTACATTTTTTTCTAAAAAATATATTTCAATTATTAAAAAGTAAGTTTTTATTATATTAGACTATGGTTTTCAACAGTCTTCATATATTATTTATTATTATTCTATTTTTTGTATTTTCTTATTTAAGCTCTTTTTAAAAGACTTGTTATTAAAGGAGAAATTTGTGATTGTTATGTTTTTCTTTATTATTATTGGTATTATTATACCTCATTATTAATATATTATTGATTGATGGTTGTGCATTTTCCACTGAATTGCCTCCTCATAATTCTGAATACATTTCTTACTTATATTTTAATATTCAATATTTAGAAGAGGCTGATTTTTATTCCCAAGTATTTAATCTAAATTCTTTATGGTGTACTTCAGACTCGTATTTTTTTTTTTTACAGATTTATATCTTCACTAGCATATTATTAGATTTTGAGGTTTTCATTAATTTTCACCAAATTCTGAAAACAGATATAGTTTTTTACCCACATAACACCAGTTATTGTTGGTATATATGATTGATTCACATTTTTAAATATCATTAATGTTAATATCATTCATTATGTTTTGAAATGTTTTTCTTTCTCTTTTCTACCCACCTCTTTTTGAACCTATTTTGGTTTCTCTATGCCTATTTTATCTCTTTCTCCTTCTCACATTTTATAGAACAGTTTTTTCTTTTTAATTTTGTGTGTATTTGCTGGTATTAATTTGTCTTTATTTCCTTAAATGGAATTTATCATACAATCTTTTGACCCATTTTTTCTTTTCATAAACATTAGTTTTGAGAGTTCTATTCAAATCTTTTACTTCACTCTGCATTTATTTCAAGAAGGACTCTTAAATCTGCATTGACTTCAGGAACACAGTCATTAAATGTATAAAGAGACAGCGAAAGTCAATATACTTTCTAAGGCCACAGAAAATATCTCAATAAACTATACAATTCACAAATCACATTAATTAAAAAAAAAGCAATGTAGTCTCTAAATATGGGCATAGTTTATCTGTTTCTACCCACCAGCTGTTGAAAAGTAGTGATTTATTTATCCTGGGGTGAGAATATCAGCTTACAATTTTTAATTAATTAATTTAATTTTTATTTGCACAAAATACTTGAACATATTAATGAAATATAATGTATGTTTGGATCCATGCATAGATTGAGCAATGATCAATTCAGGATAATTAGCATTTAAGGCACCTAAAACTTGTATAATTTCTTTATAGTGATTACATTTAAAACCCTCTCACATCTTATTTATCATATCTAACTCTAATAACATCATGGCTTTAAATCCATTATATTATATACATAAAATCATTATACCACAGAGAACAGCTTTGCAGAGAATTTTTTTGGCTCTTGCTACTAATGCTGTTACTATATATAGCACCAGTTCTACTGTTATGATTCCATTTGCTAGGAAATAACTTAACACCCAGGTCATCATGGCTGATCATCTACTCTGATTAAGCTTCTGAAATCACCCTGCTCCCTGTACACAATGACATACTGCCACAATAGCATGGAGACCTTCTTCTCACTGGAAGGGGTCTTGCCTGCAATGCACTCCTTAACTATTTCACAACACATCCTAAGATTTACATTTTTTGCATACCTGTAATTCTCCCAACTTGTATGTTCTTCCTCCCTTGTTTCTAGCAAGCATCATTCTCCTGAAGAAAAGTTAATAAGGGGGAAATACCAGGGATTAAACTCAGGGGCACATGATCACCTGAGCCACATCCCCACTCCAACTTTATATTTTATTTAGAGACAAGGTGTCACTGAGTGGCTTAGTGCCTTGTTTTTGCTGAAGCTGACTTTGAACTGGCGATCCTCCTGCCTCAGTCTCCTGAGCTGCTGGGATTTGCAGGTGTGAGCCACCAGGCCTGGCTAAAACAGTGATTTTGATTACTTACATGATATGGATTAATCTATTTAAGATATATGATATTAATTCACAAGAGAAAGTTTCAAAAAATTGTCCATCATTGCTCAAGTGCTCTATCTATTATTTCCCCTGATCGACAGGATTTCTACATTTTCTATATAATGTTTAAGGGTTTTTAATGGAATTTTTTTTCTCTACAAGAACTATCTTTTTGGAGAAATCCATTGAGTTAAGGAATGAACAATGATTATCCTTTATGTACTTTTTGATAGAATAAGAAAGTCTTTGCTTTTAATGTTTATTCATTGTTCTTCTCTCTCTCTCTCTCTCTCTCTCTCTCTATATATATATATATATATATATATATATATATATGTGTGTGTGTGTGTGTGTGTGTATGTGTGTGTCTATGTTGAACATATTTTATTTTAGTAAATAAAAAATAATTATTGTTATCTGAAAAATTTATAATAAACATATATGACAGCTGGTGGCGCTATACATGTGATTCCAATTATTATGAAGTTTACTTTATAAAATTATATAACAAGCAGTTTTACATCTTATGTATAATTAAAATTTATTGATCATTCCAATAATTTCAACAATTGGTAGTTGGTAACAGAAAGTGTAAATTCTATTTACATTATGATCAGTTACTATTTTTAGCATTTTAGAATTATATCTATTGATAAACTTTCAGTTGAAACAATAGTAATTAACGAATTATTTTAATGTTGAATACAAAACATAAGCATATACTTAAATCTTCTATGCAACATTGATCTGTAGCTGCAAACAAATGTAAGGGAAAATAAATAAATAAATAAAATTATTTTGAATTGAAAAGAAAAGCATATCAGTCTATTCACAGACATTATAATCTTAAGGGGCACAAAATGACTACTGGAACAAATAGGTAGAAATTTCAAAGGATAAATGACCACAGTAAAAAAAAAAAAATTACAAGTCTGTTTCTAAATTTTAGGAATGAAGTAAATTTGTAATAAACAGCATTAAATCATGATCAAGTCAGTATATACATTATCATTCTAATTATATTTAGTTTTAGGTTAGTGATGAAATATGATCAGTTGTCCAAATTAGTGAGGGTGAACACTCAAAATTGAATGCTAGTTATTCATAGTAAACTGAAAAATCTGAAGATGCCTAGACCCTTAGGCAGAATCCTTCACTGAAGAACACTAAGGTGAAAGACCACAATTATGTGGGAAATGGTTAATGGAGTCAAAACATAAGGAAGACTTAGATAAAACTGTGGGATGTTAGCAAGTCCAGGAGACTAAATAATTAAGCTAATAACTTGGAACTCCACAAAACTACTAGTACAGGAAATTCTACATACATCTATGAAGCTGGAAAGAGTAATCTTAACAATCTTCTTCTGAAAATTACTAGAATTATTTTCAAGTAAAATGTGCTAAAAAATATTTAAGAACAAATCCCACACAAAGTTATTACCAAAAAAAAAATTAAACAAAAGTAAACCAATATCACTTCCTTACAAACAAGGAAAATATATCCAAAAGTATGTCATTAAATGCACAAAACAGCACTAAAAGTACAAAATATTTTATAAAATTTAAATGATATATGTTGTTCAAAAACAGTACAAAGAATAAAACTGTGTAAGAAAATACAGTGAAAGAATATCATCTTAAAGATGAAGATTATACTTAAAATCTTGAAGACAACAAATCATGTCTCTTATTAAAAGGAAGATTTTTAAAAAGCTTTTTGAATAACAAAGAAATGAAGACAGAGATACAAGGCTGATTTAAGAGAATGGAACAAATCTATTCACACACACACACACACACACACACACACAGTCTCACATGTAATAGATTAATAGATTGTTCTAAAAGGGGAAAAAAGCAAGAAGAAAGTTAAAAAATGCTTTCATTCAAGAAATCTTCCGTTAAACTGCACATTGAAAGGACAAACCAATTTATTGTTATAAATTATTTGAGAATAACTAACACTGAGACATACTTCAGTGTAGTTAAACTTCATGATTTTTTTTTTTTTTTTTTTTTTTTTTTTT
>NW_025999968.1:44364787-44492316 GCF_001458135.2 Marmota marmota marmota | reverse complement strand
ATAATAAATGTTAGTGAGGATGTGGTGTAAAAGGTAGACTCGTGCATTGCTGGTGGGACTGCAAATTGGTGAAACCACTATGGAAAGCAGTATGGCTATTCCTCAGAACAGTGGAAATAAAACCACTATTTGACCCAGCTATACCACTCCTTGGTTTATGTCCAAAGGGATTAAAATCAGCTTTCCAAAGTGATGCAGCCACATAAATGTTTATAGCAGCTCAATTCATAATAGACTATGGAACCAACCTAGGTATTTCTCAATAGATGAATGGATAAACAAAATATGGTATATATACCCAATGGAATGTTACTCTGCTTTAAAGAATAGTAAAATTATGGCATGTGCAGTAAATGGTTGGAGTTGGAGAATATCATGCTAAGTGAAATAAGTCAATCCCACAAAACCAAAGACCGAATATTTTCTTTAATATGGGATACTAATTCCCAATAAGGGGGAGGGCACTAGGGAAGAATAGAGTTACCTTAAATTAGGAAGAGAAAAGTGATGGGAGGGTAAGGGAGGGTATGTAGGGAAAGGAAAGATAGTAGAATGAAACAGATATTATTACTGTATGTTTATGTGTGACAGCATGACCAATATGACTCTGCAACATGTACACTCAGAAAAATGAGAAATTATATCCTATTCATGATATATAAAAGTGCATAAATGCATTCTACTGTCATGTATAACTAATTAAAACAAATAAAGAAATAGAGATTGGGTACCTGTATTTTTCAAAAGATTGCAGATGATTGTGATAATTAGAAAAATTTGAGAATGACATATCTAACCTGAATTCTGTGTTTCAAAGCTTAAAGTATGTAAAGAAATGTAGAGTCTTTTGCTTTATAACTGAGGCATTTATATATACATATATATGTAAATAAACACAAATAAATGTCCTAGACATGTAAAAAAAGAGTTATGAGGGCTGGGGATGTGGTTCAAGCAGTAGCGTGCTCGCCTGGCATGCGTGCAGCCCGGGTTCTATCCTCAGCACCACATACAAACAAAGATGTTGTATCTGCCGAAAACTAAAAAATGAATATTAAAAAAAAATTCTCTCTCTCTGTCTCTCTCTCTCTCTTTAAAAAAAAGAGTTATGAAATGAAAACAAACTAAATTATCTATCAATGGTTAACAAGGATTATTTAAATATGATGAATGCATATAATCAAAGTTCATTTGTCCTTAAAGAAGGAAACCCTGCATTATGTGCCAAGGTGGATGAACCTTGAGGATATTATGCTAAGTGAAATATAGCAGTCACAAAAGGACAAATATTACATGAATTATCTTGAGATATCTGAAATAGTCAAAGGCATAGAAGCAGAGAACAGAATAGTAGTAGTCCTCAGAGGCTGGAGGAGAGAAAAATGGAGCATTGTTATGTAAGATTTATAAGTTCTAAAGATCTCTTATGCAATGCAATCCTTGGAGATTACAGTACCATTTTATGTAATTTATAGAGTAGATATCAATTTACATGTTCTTACTATGAAGAAAGAAAACTGCACACACAAAAGAATAATGCAAATTTAAGAGGAGATGAATATAATTAATATCATAATTTTAGTGATGACATTATAGGTGTGTGTACATGTCCAAACTCTAAATGTATGTACATAAAATTTTCAAATTTTATGTATAAATTATCTCTCAAAAAGCTAAAATGAAATTTACACAAAAAAAATTAAAAAACACCTATGAAATTGTTAATAATAGTTTGCAACACATGTTTTGTATTTAAATTTTAGTGTGTATTTAAAAACAATATTCAGACTTAGAATTTAAAAATTCATTAAATTATCATTAATCAATGAAAATTTTAAAATAAATTCAGAAGAAACAAAGTGTTAGAAATATCTTCAAAGGAAAAAAAAATAATTCTATAAAACATATATGGTTTCTCTTTGTAAAGAATGTATTTCGTTAAGTATGCACGTTGAAATCAAATATGTAAGAGATTTTTTTTCAGTTTTTGAAAGCTATCTGTAAAAAGAATTATTCTACTACTTCTACTTTGAATATGTCAATCACTTCTAAATATACAGTACTACATACTCCACATAAGAATCTGCCCACTATGCACCCAGAACTGGTAAATAAAGTCGCACATGTAGCAACGGTTATAATCTGAGGTATCTTATAATATGACCATTTTGTCCTTGAACCTTTATTTCCTCACTTCCTTCTCTATAACAGATATTTAACAAAGCTTTCTGTCCTTTCTTCTCTGTAAGAGATATTTAACAAGACGATTCTAGACAGTTTTGAGCAACTGAGAGTGAAACCAAGATTTTGAAACATTTTTTTCTTTGCAATGTCTTTATATTCTAATCTATTTGAGTCTCCCTAAACTCTTAATTGCCCTTTTCCCATTTTGACCTGTCTTATTATCTTTTCTTCTCCCTTATTTATGCTTGTTAGAACTTACTGTTATCTTATTCATATTTAATATACTTATTTTTCTTGCTTATTGTCTTTTTGAAAGTTCTATGAGGGCTGGAATTTTTTTTCTTTATTTTCTTCTCTGATTAAACCATAAGGTCTACAATAGTATCTACCACGTACATCCATGATTAATCCTATAATATTTTTGCAACTTGAAGAGGGAAATATTAAATGAAATGTTTACATAAATACATAAACCCCAGAGTAATGAAAACTTTATGGATGTATGTGATATGCATATAAATTTATTCTAAATATTATTACACTGATCATGGAAATTTTTACGCTTTGCTCTTCTTTCAACTTTTTAAAGTTTTTATTTTTTTCTCATTTCAACATTAAAATCACTGCACTAAAAGATTTGATTGGGATCTATATTCATGAATGTCCTTTCCTTACCCAGTTTTATTTCTCAAGTGAACTCCACTTTGTGGTCACCTGGTTTTTAATCCTTATCTTCCTATGGAAAAATTGCCACTGACATTTGCTTTGCATTTATTTTGAACTAGAGCTGAATTGTATCAAGGAAAAAGGTCTCATGTTTCTCATTTATGGCTTCAATATAACAGACTAAATACCACCTGTCTAAAATGCTCTCTGGTTGTGTTGTCCCAGTAAATACATTTAGGCTGAAATCACAACACTTTATAACAGAGTAAATAAGAACTGTGCATTTCCTGTTATTTGACAAGGACATGACGTTATGTATTCAGAGTAAGTTTCTCAACTGCATATTCTAAAATGGGTTTATTTTATAATGATTAAGTTTTCCTTTCAAATATATCTTTGCTGCTTGAGTAATGTAACTACTAATATAGGAAATCACAGTTATTTTAGTAAAGAAAACTCAGCTATTGTACAAGTATAGAGAAGCACACTCCATTAACCTTTCTGTCCTTGGAAATCAGACTGACTTATTGTGCAACTTCAATTAGCTTGTCAAATAAATGCATTGCCGCTACGATTCTTTTTTTTTTTTTTTTTGGTCAGTTTTAGGAAACAGGGTGTGCCAAGACCTGAATAAGCATTATAATTTTCTTTTCTGGGAAAAATACCGGGCAATGCAAATTGAAGTAACATTTAAAACTGGAGATATTTTTTAACCAAATGCAACATGAATGATAATAGACATGGCTTCTGATTTGACATTTTATTCCATCTTCATTCCAATAATGCAGAATATACAATCCATTAAAATGATATAAGGATTGCATTTCCATGATATTGAGTATATATAAAGTAGAAAATTGACTAGCTTTTGTTTCATGTAAATAAATCACAAATATTGCCTATTGAATATAGTATGATAATGAAAAAAATAAGGTTAAAAAATAGAAACATTGATGTTCATAAGCATTGGAAGAGAATTAGACACCTGATTCAAAAAATGGCTATAAGACTGGCCATCTTTAAAAAGAACATCCCATTCTATGGAAGTAAATATTTTTAAGCATCATTGTCAACTTAAATACAGATAACAGAAAACATAAATACTTTTATCTTTTTATCCTTATAGATTTGGAAACTGTTTTATTACTTCTCATTTTTTAGACACACATTTGACAACAACTTGAACATACTTTTTAGGAATAAAAACATAATTATTTTAATAATCTACCTCAAAATAATTTTTATGCCACAGACAAAAATAATGGTTCACATCTTTTATTCTTATGCTCATTCCAACTGAAATGTGTGTGGATGAACAGCATTGTTCTAACAATGATGAACATGCACATTTAAAACATAAGGAGTGGGTATGGTAAGATATTAATCACAGTCATCTCTTCTTTTTTTTTTCTTTTCCTACAAATGCTCATTTTTCAAATTCAAAGAAATATGTCTCTTTATTTGATACAATTAAGCACATTTTATTTCTTAACATTCTCTAGTATATCAATAATTTGAGTTAGTTTTTATCTTAATAATTCCTGACATCACACTCTGCCCTTTTCTTTCAGGCTGGTCTAGTACTGAACTATATTATATATAGTTCTTCACTTCAAGTTTTATCTAATATTAATTAACTTCTTATTCTGATGAATAAAAAATCAATTGTTTATTGAATTAAATTTAGTTTGTAACATATATTTAAAAAATCATGGAATCCTGGGGTTGCTAAGATACAGAACTCTGCAAAAATAAATTATCTGTAATGATTTGACAATCTTCACATTTTTATTGTTTTTAGTATTGATTAATATTTTGTCCACATGTATTTCATTTATAGACATATAACAGATAAATAGTACATAATCATTGAATAATTAAATACATATTTGCCAAAAGATAGGGGTTCTATTTTTTTAAAAATATGTGTTTTAATGATCTTGAGAATATTGGAGACTGAGAAATATTTTTAGGAAAAAAAATCCCATTTTCTTTTATCTCATTTCAATAAATATTCTTTTAAAAAAGAAAGAAAGAAGAGTGTTTTTAGCATAATAATTTAATCTACCGGATGAAGTGTAAATATCTGAAGTGATAGATAGGCCTGTGAACCTAATATGATCACTACACATAGTAAACATGCATTAAAATATTATCCTATAATACCCCAATATGTAAATTTACTAAACATCAATTAAAATAATATACATTAAGGCAAATTATGTTTTTAAAAATATGATTTATGGTTGCACAAGTAGTGTCATCACTTGTGAAATCATATAATAGTGCCTCAGACTCACTCAAAAGCTTTTACTTTATTAGGGATTTCAATTCCTGAGACAGTAGTAAAGGTCAGGGGAATAGACAGAGAGGATGGGAGACTCATTTTCATTGTACATTCCTGATTAGTACTGCTAATTACATGATTCCTCACATTATCTATGATTTAAATTAAATATCTAAATTGTTCATAGGTGATAAGGGAGTAAGATCTTATAATTTAGCTAAAAGTTCACATTCATCCAGATACTTATTTAACTTCCTCATGTTTCTAGTTTGTACATGGGGGCACTCTCTAGTGAGGGTCATAATGTGGTACCAAATGAAAAGCATTAGAAACAGAGGAAGAGGCACAAGGTGCATTAAAAAAAGAAGAAGAAGAAGGAGAAGGAGGAGGAGAAGGAGGAGGAGGAGGAGCAGGAGGAGGAGGAGCAGGAGGAGGAGGAGGAGGAGAAGAAGAAATGCCCATGCACTGGAAAAGACCAGGACAAGAAACAGGTAAGGGAACATCTGATACAGGAAGGTACCTTAGCACTGATACAAAAAATCCAATCATTACCAGAACAAGACAGTGGATTTTCATTAACAAGTAAAAGAGTGATTATTGCCTTAAAAATTGTGGGTAGGTCTTTTGTTTCCTTTCTCACCTAGGTTATATTTGAAAAATGTTAAAATTCAGTTTATATAATACATATTTTGCACTCAGTTTTATTATCAAACATTTAGATACACAAAAACAAATGTACTTCTCCATGTACCAACTTATTTAATGCTTCTTTAATGTTAGTTTGCAGAGCAGGGAGGGCCCCAGAAAGTTTTTGACTAAATATAAAATTAAAATCAAACTTGAAAGCATATGAGAATGTCAATTGTTGAGATATTTGAAAATGTAAGTGTTTTTATAATTAGGATTGATGTATTCAAAAATATAGAAAAAATAATACTTGCCTTTGTTCATTATGCAAATACATCTGAGTGCATATTTATATTGAGAAGAGAAGTTCATATGCAAAGGCCAATGCTACCAAAATTTGGTTTTGCTCCAACACAGCACCCTGTCTTGAATCGTTTGGCCAGGTAATTTTAATATTATAAAATGAAGAAGTAATGCATGATGGGAGAGATCCTAGTGAAACATGTGTAGTTAAACTGTCAAGCCTTTTTGAATCATTTTTAAAAGAGGGAAAATCTCACTCCAAGCAAAGTCTTACCTGAAAGTGAGTCACTGTACTCAATGATTAAATGGAACTTATGTAATGTTTGGCAATGTGACCGCCTTCCCTATGGCATAAAAAAAATCCTCCCAATATTTGGTGATTCTGTGTTTTCTATTTCATATTATAGCCAAGAAGCATTCTCAGAACAATAAAAGAAAAAGTGACTGAAAGGAAAAAAAAATAGAAAGAAAAAAAATTTTATGAAAATAAAAATCTCATTAAGGGTCACTGACAATTATTCATAAGCTCAAAGGTTTTTTAAGATGTATAACAGAACAGGATGTTGGTTTTGATTTCTTTTGAAAAAATCATTTTTATTGATGCATCATGATTATACATAACAGTGGGATACAGTATATCATATTACATAACAAAATTTGGTCAAACTCTTTTCTTAGTACCTTCCCTTTTCCAGCTCTCATCCCTTCCCCAATCCACTTGTTCTACTATAGTGATCTCTGTCATCATTATTATTATTATTAGTTTTTAATTAGTGAATTATAATTATATATACTTATAGAATTTATTGTAGAACATTTGTACATTGATATACATAATTTAGTAGACTTTATATCCCAGTACTTCCCCATGCGGTCTCTTCTTCCCTTGCTCTTTATCCCCTTCCTCTAATCTGTTGATCCCTCTTTTATTTTTGTGTAATTCCCTTTTTAATTTTTTTTCTCTGTAGCTTTCATATATGAAAGACATAGTTTACCCTTGACTTTCTGAGTTTGACTTATTTCACTTAGTCTGATGCACACTAATTCCATCTATTTACCAGCAATAGCATAATATAATTTTTTTCTGAAATTAGTGTATATATATATCTCATTTTCTTTATCCATTAATTTGTTGTTGATTATTGGGTGTGTTTCATACTTTGGCTATTGTGAATTTTGCTGCTATAAACATCTACGTGCCTGTATCACTCTGCTGATGTTAGTTTCTTTTGTATAAATAGCTGGGTCATATGGTGACTGCATTCTTAGTTTTTTTGAAGACTCTCCATACTGCTTTTCAAAGTGGTTGTATTAATTTGCAGTCCCACCAACAATGTATAAGTGTATATTTTCCCTACATGCTCACTACCAATTATTTCTATTTGAATTCTTGATGATTGTCATTCTACTTGAACAGAGATGAAATTTGGGGGTATTGATTGCTTTACAGAATAAGTAGCAAGAAATCCTTGAGGACATACTGAGAAGAATTTAATTGAAAACTAATTTTATTCATGATAAATACATCCAGAAGATTTGTTAAGGTAGAATTATTAAGCAAATTTTTAAATTGTCTTTAATTGGATTTATTCTTAACTGATAATAAGAATATTGTTTCAATGCATGCATCAATTGTTTCATGTTTAAATCAGGTTAAATATTTATAATTTCTTTATACAAAAGCTTTGAAAATTCTTTCTTCTAGCATTTGTAATTTACAGTACATTATTTTTATCTGTAGTGACCCTACTCTACAAGGTCACTCTGGACTATGGTCTGTAACTGATAGAGTAACTCATTACTTATTACTTATAGAGTAACTTATTACTCAGTGATTGCATCTCCTGATCTCTTGCTCCCTTCACTCCCCCTAAATTATGTTAACCATATTCTATTTTTTTAACCAAATGCGTTTAGCAATGCAATCAGGGGAAATTTTAATTTAGAGACTTATAGTTACTGACTTATATATGTTGCTAAAAATGATTTTATGAAACTATGCTCTAAATATAAGACTTGATCCATGGTACCACTTTTCAATTTTGAGAAAAATGTTTTTTCCTTCTTTTATCAGAAAGCATTTTTCAATATTAAGTAGAGAATTTAAGATGCCAGAAATTCTACTCAATCCACTAATTAAATTATATGTGAAGAAACTATTACACTTTAAATATGAAGCTGTTCTTTTGTTGCTTTTGTAGGTAGAATTAAACACTATATATTGTTGAGCATGATCTTGTATCTTTAAGGGAACAAGAAAGTAATACTATGAAATAAAAAATATCAGTTACAACATGAAGGCAGATAGGATAATTCTTTTCTCATGTAGTGAGAACAACCTAACACTGATTAAATTTTGATTTTCCAGCACTAATATTACAATCTTCACAAACTCATTTAACCGGAATTAGCTTCCAAGCACCCCATCTCCAAGAACAGTACCATTGCAATTTAAATGAGGTCTTCAGCATGCACTTGGTGGTGGGGAGTAGGCATAGACATTGAGTCTGTAATAATTCCCTTATCTGGGTAAAAAATTAATTTGATGATTTCACATGCTTTAATGTTTTTAACTCAAATTAAGTTGATCATCTGAAATCATTCAAGATAATCATTTCAGAGATATTATAAACAGAACAAAAATACTTTTATACTAGTTTGGATTCCAAGAAAAAATAACAAAGTTTAAAGTGTACATAGCTGATTTAATTCAGGAATGTTCATTTGAAGTACTGAGAAATTATGCCATGATTTATTGAAGATGGATGGTTGAAATAGAAGCCACATTCTAACGTTACATATGATTTCACTTATTTCAAAAGAGGAATATCACCTAAATTTTGTGAATTACTTATTTGTCTCTAAATAATTTCTGTATTTATGTTCAGAACTGGTGATTTAAAAAGTGTGTACTTCTTGTTACAGTGGATAACCAGGACAGATGTTGTAAGGTAGCAAAACAGATGCTAAATGATTCTCTTTTTACAAGACATTTATAAAAGAGAAACAAAATTAAATGTCAAAATGATAGAACTACTCTCAGTTCAGAGATATAAACCTCCCTAAACTCATTAAACTGGATACAACAACTAGAACAGGTGTTTATGCAAGTGAGAACTTAAAACTTGATATCATGTACAAGAAAATATATTCTCTCTAAAATAAGATACCCATGCCAATTTCCTTTTTTAAAAAACTTAAATACTTTACAGGAATATTTTGATAGAGGCTACTTTATGGTCTCTGCTGGTGAATTTAAATGAACACACTTCCAACATAAGACTAAAGGAAATGTGTACCTATGAATAAAGGGAAGATGGAAAAATAGCAGTCAAGTACAAAAGAAAATCATAAAATAAATTCCAATAAAAATCAATAAAAAATTCCATCCTCAAATTGGCAAAAGTACCCAATTTAAGCATAGCATTTAGAAACAAGCTTGGAGAAAATCACACCCACATGCATACGCACACACAATTTCATGCAACTAATATTAAAATAATATATAAGTTACCACCATTAATGGTGATGACTAAATATCTCTTTACCAATTCTAGATCTTTTCTTTCTATCTCTGGGACTCATAGATACTTAACTTAAAAGGGCAATAGATTGACCCTTCCCTGTGTGTTTAGAATGAAACACTGAGAGAAAAATGAATTCTTCTTTGGACCAATTAAGTGCAGAAAGCTGTCTGACGCCGCAGTCCGGCTGCAGCAAAATAACCAGGGGATGACGAGCAACTTGTGTAGTTTGATACAGCAGGAGTGGGAGCCATTTATTGTAGGACAGGTGGGGTATATATACATTCCACACAGCTTATCTTAATTAACATAAACTAGATACAGCAGTCAACCAATAAGGAATCTCCACACTTAATGGCTCGCTGGCATTACTTCACAAACCACTCCCTCTGGCAAAATGCCAGGCGCCATCTTGACTTGTTTACAGACCCTAACAGTCTGATAACCATCTGATTCATGATCACTGCTGTATATTAGCTGCTGGACTGAGATGGTTTCTAATCAGGGACTAGGTAATAAAACAACAGATGAATATATTTTAAGATGCTTAGAATATGGTACTTAATTGTAATATAAATTGCATGATATAAATTATTCCAATTGTGCTGTTGCCCAAGCTTTCCTTTCTATAGAAGTTAACTATTTGAAAAAAAAAAATATTTATTGGATTAATCATATGCTTATATTTATTTATATTTATTTAATTTTGATAATATTTTCTATTAGGGTTATTTTCTAAGAGATAATATTTTATTGTCCATCTCAATTTTAAATATTTGTATAAATGACATATAGAACAAGCCTAAATACTTGTTTTTAAAAAGGAAGGAACAGAAGGAAGGGGAATGGAGAAAGAAATTATATAATGTGCATGTACAGATATGCCACAAACTCACTATTCTATATAATCACTATGCACAATTAAAATTTATCATATTAAAGATCATATATCTTTTCTTTCTAATATCAAATATTAAAATAAATTTGTATTAATGTCAACCTGGTCCATTTTTGTTGTCTCCCTTATTAAGGTGTTATTTTAATGCACACGTCACCTATCACTAATATTCATCAAAAATTCACATTGACATTAAGGATTCATGGATATTTTATTTTAACAACTCTACTATTCCGTAACTAGATTGGCATCCATCCTCATCTTGCAAGGAATAAATAAAGATAAACTAAATAGAATATGTCTTTTTTGATTTTCAGCGAGTGTTTTTATTAGCAGACTGGATATAACAACTTTTTTCCAATATGCTGATTGAACTTATTCATTCAGTAAATAGTTATTGAATGTTCACAATGTGTAAGGTATCACACTTTGTGTTGAAGATAGACTTGAGAACGAGATAAACATTAACCCTTGATTCTCAAAATTTAGAGTGTAGTTCAGATTTTAACAACAGTAAAATGTCATTCACAAAAAAGCAGAATATAGATGTTTATTGAATTGTGATCCAAGTTGTTTCTTAGAATATGGTTCTTTCTTTATCTTAAATTGATTTATCACAGAGTACTTATGAAAATATTCTGAAAACAATGAAGGTACTGTTTATAGGTATCACAGTCTATGGAATTGGACAAGATTTCCCTGAAATACGACATGAAAGCAAATATTATAGTGAGAGCTGACTAATGAGCACAGGGGTTGGCAGAAGGATGGATGACTGCTGTAGGTTAGGAAAACCACAGGGTCAGAGCCCTCATGCAGGCTAAACAACAGCAAGTGCTGTTCAGTCAACCATATTGTGCTTTAGCTAAATAGGATAGTGCTACATATGTTACCTAAGGTCTTCCAAGTTATGTTAAGAAGTACAGCATTTAACATTGGAGTAATAGAAGAATCACTGAAAGAAAGACAAGCAATTATTGTTTATAAGATTGAAAGTCTCTATTTGTTTATAATTGGATATTAAGTCTCATTACACACAGAATTTGATTCAGTTGCTATTAATTTGACTCTGGAGAAAACAATTTCCCATAGATAAGAATAAAGCGTATTATTATAAGAGAAACTGATTATTAGGACACTTAAATTCTGCAAAGAATAATCATTTCCTTTTCAGGAACTTTTTTCAGTTGCAGTACTTTGACTATTTGATAAGAATTATTTTGAGATTGTTTCCTAAATACCTCAATTCTGTAGCTCACAGTTCTTCTGAGTTACTATGTGGTTAAGAAAGTTTCAGAACCTATGTCTTAAAATTTCTCCATCAAAATGTCAATGGAATTTGAGATTAAAACAAAACTTTGGATTTGAATTCTTTGAAGACAAAACTTGCTCAGTTCAATTGTCTTCACTATCAAGCATCCTACGTGCAGTAATGAACATTAATGACCTTGACCCTCAGAGAAGTTTACTTATTTGTGCTGACTCTATAGAGAAGTCAGCACAAACATACAGGTTTGGTGACACCTGTTATTGGTATTCATTTGTAAGTAATTTCCATGTATATTTAAGGTGAGTCATGAAGACTATAAGTAAACACAGGGAAATCAAGTGATGTGATGAAGTTATAGGGTTACTGAAAGATTTTTTTCTAAAACATCCTCTATAATATTTCAAACTTTATGCATTATTTCTTACTTTCTCTATAATCCATTTGACCTCACACACTTTGACTTTTAAGAATACATATTTATGTGGGTGAATCAGCCCAGTGATTTTGTAACTAGATAAATACAGGGGACAAGAGTACATTTTGTTTCTAAAATTCTACCTTTAAAAGTCTTACCTTTCTGACATAGTAACAACCAGTGAAACATATTTCCCACAAATTAAACTTTTTTTGATGTCTTGCACTATAGATGATGGAAAATCAACCAGCTTAAACCTCATGATTATCCTGATATAAGTGCAATATCTAGTTTGAAAATGAGTTCAAAATGCAGTAATTGAGTCTCAATATCCTTATGGACTCTGTGAAAAAAAACCCCAAAACTTCTAAGCAAATAAGTCAGTAGAAGCATTTAAAAGAAGTGTTAGGAGGAAATGGATTTTTCTGACTTCATTTCAATAAAATAAATTATAGCCTTGGTATCCACATGTATTCAATAGAGCGTATGTCATGGTCAATCTGACTTTTAAACGTAAGTTAGAGGACAAAAGTACCCACATACACAAGGATGATACACAAATAAATGTAAAATTTTGAAAAAATTGACCTTTTATCAATAAGCTCTTAAGCAGTCTCAAAATTTGGGGAAAAAAATAAGTTTTTTTTTTTTAATTATTTTTTTTGTGTCAAAGGAAAGGAGACTTTTACCTGGTGGCACAGCTTTAGAATTAAGTGTGCATAAGCAAAGACATTGAATATTTAGAAAAAATAAAATAAAATCTAGTAGGATTAAAGCGTACTCTACATAAGTAAAACCCATAAATTTCTAGAATCTCTATTAACCTCTGAAGGAACTAACACAAACCAAAACATATTTCCTAAAACGTTCAGCTAATAAAACTTTTTTGACTCATATATTCTGCTAACAACAAGGATTTAAAAAAATATTTTCTCAAGCAAAACCCAACTAAAATTTGTCTTTTCTTTTCTCTCATTTCATTGAGTATGTAGGAATGCTTAGTGGGGACTGGAAGGCCAAGCATGATGCAACCTCAACCTATGTATGAACTCAGTGCTGAAAACCATCTATATTTTAACATCTGAAATCCTAGTACCTGGAAAATGACACCCACCTTCCTCAAACTCCAGGCGGAACTGAATCCACTGAATCTGTGCTGCACTGATACATAGATGCCATCTTGCTGCTGGGTGGTCACTTTGCTCATATACTCTGGCTTCCTGCCTAGGAACTTGGATGCTTTCTGTTCTCTATTAACATACAAAGGACCATTGACCAAGACACAAAATCCCCACACTCTACTTTTATTCTTTTTTTTTTTTTTCTGGTCATTTTAACTGTTATTTTTTAATGTCTTTTTCAGCAAATAAGAGTTACAAGTGTATTTCATAAGTACATGAAAATAGAAAAAAATGATTCAAAAATTGCTCCAAAATGAGGCTTTCCATGGCCCAGAGAATATAAGCAGTTGGTTCAAGTCCCTTACATTTTATTTTAAGAAATATTCTTTTGTTTTGCTATATTTGTTAGACACAGTGGTTCCAAATATCACTACCTAAAAAGGTTTTTAATTGCCAAGGTAACAGGCATTGAGAACAATGTTACTATTCTTTTTTTTTCTTTGCTTATATTTTTATTTTTTATTGATTTAAAAAAATGACAGCAGAATACATTAAAATTCTTATTACATGTAAACAGCATAATTTTCATATCTCTGGTTGCATTTGCTCTCTTTTTAAAAATTTTCAATCATGGACAGATATGTTTGTGTAAGTGTATGTTGGTGGGTAGTCATATGTGTAGGAAAGTTATTTCCTTCTCATTGCAGCAAATCTGATCATCTCAATATTTTTCCCTCAAATCTATGTAGACAAGGCTTGGACTCCTTCAAGCCCCCAAAACATCAGATTACAATTCCATAGTTTTCACTTTTTCTAGAATGCAATAGTCTGCCTTTTTTAGTAAAAATCAGAACTAAGTGTAAAAAAGTAATGTTGTAAATAAAGAAGATGATTTAAAGAAACACATTCATATTTAAAATACCTACAAATGTCATCACACCAAAAATGAAAAATGGTGGATTTTAACTGCTCAGTTCATCATGTTTATTCAAGTACCTGAATAAGTTAAAAATTTTAAATCCTAGAAAATCAATACAATTCATACTAATTGCATTTTAAGGCAAATAATGTATTATGTTTAATTGATAAAAACCAATCATGCTTTTTTGTGCATTCTTTTAGTTAATTTTACTTCATTATTAACATTGCAGATTTTATGTTAATTACTGCTATTATTTCTTTCTCTTTTCTTCATAAAAGAACTTTTTTTGGTGATTTATTTGTTAGGTCACTCAATTTGGTGGCAATAGACATAAATGTGCATATAAAATTCTATTAAAACTGCCCGATGAAATGACAATGACAACTTAATGACAGTTATATTCACAATTGCATTATAAATAAAACCATAATTTTAATGACTACTTGGCATACTCATGACATGTACTCACAGATGTAAACACAATTGCAACCTTTTTTATGCACTTGTTAAAGAAAAATGTGCATGTGCATAACATACATTCACACAAAAACATATACAATAACTGAAAACATATAAAGAAATTTTTAAAGATAACATATATGTACAAACTGACAATTTGTCAAAACAAATTTCCTTTGCTTTCAGAAATACATGATTGCCAAGAGAGTTGGTGCTAGATTCTAAAGACTGATATGCTATTTATTTTTAATTTGCTATTTTTCTTTTTTAAACAAGTGGATACCTTCCATTTCCTCCCTTCCTTCAAAAATATATTGTTTATTTTTTTCAGATATTCACTTAAAATTGGAAATAAAATTGTACAAAATGCATTTCCTATTGTTTTGTGTGCATTTATGTAAAACTTTTCTTTAAACCCATAATGGATTAAACCCCTTATGCCTGCAGTTATTCAGCATCATGGCAGTATAAAAATTAAGGCGACTGAAAGTATAGAACAAATGGAGTATTGTAGTAGAGAGAAAGGAAATGTTTATTTTTGCCCCCAAACCAAATACATGGTTTTGTTTTTTTTCTGTTTATTATGCATCTTTGATCTTTGGCTATGGCATTTTTCATCTTCCCATTCTGGAAATCAGGGCAGCATACAATGAGAATCAATCTTGAATCCAATCCTAATAGTACTATAGTTAAGGTAAGTTTCAACCTTTATTAAACAATTGCTTTGCTTTCAATAACTATAAATAAAATTTTGTTTTTAAATTTTTATTTTCATTCATTTTATTTATTTATTTATTTATGTATTTATTTTGGTACCAGGGATTGAACCCAAGGATCCTCAACCATTGAGTCACTGCTCCAGCCTTTTTTATTTTTATTTTGAGACAAGATATCACTCAGTTGCTTAGGGCTTCGCTAACTTGCTAAATCTGGCTTTGAATTTGTGATCCTTCTGCCTCAGCCTCCAGAGCCACTGGGATTACAGGTGTGCACTACCACTTCTGGCTTAAATTTTTAATTTTTTTTTATAAATAAAAATATCTTAACTACAAAATATAGTTCCACTTCTCTTGTGGTGATGACCATAGGGAAGGGAAAAATCTCAGATTATCAACTCACTTCATAATTGGTCTCACTTCTTTTAAATTTTAGTTTATCCACCACTTGCTGCTGGTGCATTTAACATTATGATGCCAGGAATTTATCTTTTTCTTATATTCTTATGTATAGATATTCCTTACTTTATAAACATTAGCCTGAGATATGCAGATGAATTACATTAAAGAAGAAAGTTATTCACTTCTGGTCATCTTGTATCTGTATAACGTTCAATATTTCGGGACAATGGGGAGCAAAAAAAGCACGTGAAAAGAAGAAATATATTTCCACTTCAAAGATCTCCTTTGGGGGCTAGTGATATAGCTCAGTGGTTGAGCATTTGCCTCACATGTATGAGGTACTTGGTTTCATCCTCTGAACGCACAAAAAATAAATAAATAAAAATAAAGATATTGTGTCCATCTACAACTAAAAACAAACAAACAAAAATTATCCTTTGTTCCATTTTCATCAGTCAAATGTTTGTGGTTTGGGTTTGGGTTTGGGTTTGGGTTTTGTAGTTCTGGGTCTGAAAACCAAACACTGGGCCTCACACATATAGGGCAGATGTTTTACCACTGATCCACCTCAGACTCAGCCAGTCACTTATTTATAAAGCTTTCCTGTGTAAGGAAAAGTGGCTCTGTGTTCCAATCTCTGTTCTATCATAATCTGAATCTATGATGATTAAATACTCCAATATATTTGATCCTCAATATGGGAATCTGAAAATCTGGAATAATTATCCCTTTCATATTTGCATTAGATTTCTTTGCTATGTTAAATTACTTTGCTATTTTAGTAGTTTGAAACAGTGGAACAAAGTAGTTTTTTGTTTGTTTGTTTTGTTTTTGTTTTGGACATTTTATGTGGCAGGATTTAGGCAACAGCTTACTTTGGTAGTTTTAGATCAAGGATTTTCCTGATTGCAGTCAGGATATTGGTGAGGGTTTCCATTATCTGAAGGCTTTCATGGGGATGTGAATACTACTTCCAAGAAATCTCATTCATGTATTATAACCTGACACTGGCATTTTCCAGGAAAGTTCAATTACAACTGATCCATATATATTTATTCATGGAGCTACTGAAATGTCCTAGTACAATTTATTTGTCTTCTCCCAAAGAGTGGGATCCAAGAGAAATAAAAGCAGAAGTCTGAATGTCTTTTGTAACTAAGGCTTGGAATTCATGTGTTATCATTTTCAATACATTCTGTTACTTATATGGGCCATTCTAACCCTTTTGGCATTACCCAGTGTGTGAACACCAAAATCAGAGAGTATCTGGGGCTTTACTGCTCAACTCCCATCATTGCTATGTGTTGGAGTGAACAGTGTGTAGGCGGGGCCTTGAAAAGCTTGCTGTTCATAAGTGTTTCACACATATTACTTTAATATTCATAATAGTGCAATAGAATGAATATTATCACTATTCATATTTTTTGTATGGAAATGAAAGCTCCGGATGGTTGAGTGACTTGACCTAATTTCTCAGGTAGAGATTCAAGCAGTTCTAGCTGCAGAGTATGACATCTGAAAAAAACAAGAATGTAACTTCCAATATGCAAGAAAATAGACACAGATCAAAACACAGCCGCATATGCAAACAATCTGGTATTGGCATGAGGCCTGCTATCAAAATATTCAAAAATGATTTATTTCCTTCAAAGTAAAAAGACTACAGAATGTTGGAGAAGACTGTTATATTGACAAAGAAAAAGCCATATTCATTTGTAAGATATGAGTGTTTTTTAAATGCTAAAACTAAGTTTTCACACATCAAAATTATTTTCTCTCATTCAATAACAAAATTAAAACTCTGGAATTAATAAATAATATTTGGGATATGATGAAGTATTTAATTGCTTATCCTATTTTTATTACATACAAAATCATTAGACTGTGAAAATTTGGCAGTAATATTCAGACATATCTCATTGACATATTACAGATGCCTGCAGTTACAAATCTAGCAAAAACCACAAATATTAATTCTTGATGTACTTTTGGATTTACAAAATGCTTTCTTTGTCAAAGTGCCCAAGGCTTTTAATGTAAATGTGTCTTCAAACAAATGTACTTTTTTAAAAAAAATTAAAAAAACTCTATTAAGCAAGTATATCTAATAACCAATTCTATTTAAAAGTTTGAGAAAATTAGATGCAATAAAACAATTTTTTACGGGGATGAAGGAGAATACTAAATAAGTGGTTTTCTGTCCTATTCATGAAATAGCCAATATTGTTAGTGCAGGTTCAACTAATCCAAACCAATTTTATTTGATTCAGCACATGTTTATCTGGCTGGGTACTGGGTATCCATCACCAGGATCTGCTTGTCTTATTGACGTGAAGATGGTATTTAAAGAATTAAACACTAAAGTTTCAATTGTGGGACATCTAGAAAAATACAATCTATCAGCTTCTAAGCAACACTTAATAAGGATGGAAAGCACCTTCAGTGCTTGATAAAAACTTATTCTAATGTGTTAAATTTTATTTTTGGCACTAATTTCCTATTACAGTTTTTGCCCTTCGCTCATACACTCATTCTTTCCTTCCTTCTCTTGTATACAATATTTTAAATGCCAGTTTGACTTTTGAAATTGGGCTCAATGTTGGTGAAATAGGGTAATAAGAGAGACTTTGTTCAGTACTCCACAATATTTTACTGTCAAATAGTCATTCAATATTATACATAGGTAATTTACAAAATATTAAATTCAACAAGTTTTTAATTTTTTTTAACTTATGACTTTTGTTTACATTATATATATATGTGTGTGTGTGTGTGTGTGTGTGTGTGTGTATGGTATATTATATAATAAGGACAAACCAACATCTTTATTCATAATAAATTGATATCATCCCTTAAAAAAGTAAGCAAGATAGAAGTTTTGACTGATGTTGCAAAATTCCCAAAGAACCTACATACACATCTGATCATTTTCTTGCTTCAGCAGATCAGCAGATGAGACAAAATCATTGATGGTGGTGGGTTAAAATAAAAAATCAGCTGATGGTTTTTGTTATACTACTCCCATTGCTAAATCCCTAGGTATGAGTGGTAGGTTTCTAAACAATTTAGAACTGTCACAGGGTGAAGATATTTACAGGATGACAGAACTGCATGTGATTTCCCATGGTGAAAAAATGTATTTAGAGATGAGGCCTTTAGGCTTAGGGCCCAGAGGCAGGAAGCAGACAGGAAGCTGTAAGAATGTTCTCCCACCACCCAGACAAATTGATGATTAGGGAAATAAAAAGTAAGATGAAAATTTGAAAAAAGGGGGAATGTTAGTCTCTTATACTCTGTATATGCAATTTTCTTTTAGGGGTATTCTAAAACAAATTCTTGCCAGGAAAATAAACAAAAAGATTAGAATGAACAACTATTGTTCATAGATATCCTTAGGGGTAGAAGGAGTAAATATATTCCCAACAAAAATATCAATGTACCACAATCTATTACATCGGGCAAATTTATAGAATCTAATTAAAAGAATATTATACAAAATAGAGGTTTTCAAAAATTTTTAATGGTTAAAATTAGAAGATAAAGGGAAATTGAATTTGAGAAACATAAATGTTTCTTCTCTTTGAAGTTTCTTTTCTTCTGGAAGTCCAAAATTCCAAACTGGTTTCAAACATATTAAATTTTTGAATAATCTAGTAAAAAGTTTTTCCAAGACAGTATCTTTTTTAAAAAATCCCAAAAGTATATCTGAATATACTTGAATTAAAAACCCACTTACTGTATTTTAAGTTATAAAGTATTATACAGTTTCTAGGATTTTGTCTCTCATTTTATCATGCATGCTGTGATTACAATACATGTCATTTATTTTAGATATATTGTAGGGCTTAAAGATTCAATTAATCTGGTATTGCTTTAAACTGTTAATAAATTGCCTGTTATAGGTATTTCAGATACATTAAGTGCATGATGTTTGATTAATCCTCCATTTTAATTTAATAAATTACCTTATATGTACTTTTGATTCATTCTCCATAGTACATTTTGGGTTAACCATATAAATCACTTAGCATTTGTTTTCATCATTTCAAATTTTGGTAAAATTATGTTTGCTATTTTAACATAGCACAGTTTTACTTTGGTTATAAAGTAAATATATTAGTAAAGTTGAAAATTTTTAAAAAATGAAGAATAGCAAAATATAAAAAGATTATACTTTATATATTTCTGTACTGCATATCTATAAGTAATCCATTCTGTGATATTCAGGTAAAATCTTATCTGTGTCTCTTTAGTGAATTCTTTTCTTCAACATCAAAACCAAGAAATGTTCTACACAATGCATTCAAGTGTGTATAACAAGGAGTTCTGAAGGATATTATGACAATGAGAACTTACAGCACAGTTCTATGTAGAATACAACTAAAAATGAATATCAGATCCAAGTACTTCAGTTATTTTGCATATTTTAAAAATATTTCATTCTCTTTTTTTAAAAAAAATGAGCTTCATTTCCATACTTCATATTTTTCAGGAGAAAGCAATTAGCAGAAATATTGAAATTCCTGTATTTCTCTGTTATTTTCATAAACTTTAGCATTGAGAACACAATGAGGATGATTAATTATTTATTGGATTTCTAATTCACTATATGACTCTATAATTTATTCTATCACTAGTAAGATATATACAACCTAAAATAGTATAAGTGACCACAGTCATCACAATTATGTTTTCCTGTAAGCTACCTGCCTCTTAACATTCTATATGAGGCATTTAAACATACAGAAGTATTTTGATGTGGTTCATTATAGAATGTATAGTTTTCAAAAACAATTTGCTATTTTCTGTTGATTTTCTGCCTGAAAGAGAATTGTATATTTTTATATCATATGATTAAAAATTTTATATAATTTACCATTCCTAATACCTCTTTTTTCCATTTAAAACTATTTTATTGCATGTTATAAGGGTATAAAAATAATGGCATTTATGGATAAGGACAAATACCACAATATTTGGGTCACAATAAGATTAATGAAATGAAAATATTAAAAAGAAACAGTTACAGAGAAGGGTTTATCGGGATTCCAGAATCCTGTAATTCTGAAAATTTGACAGCTCATGGAGAAGAAGAGTTGAGCAAGGCAGACAGATGAGGCTGTATTATGGAGATACTAGATCCCTTGACATCTTACATAGAGGGGAATAAATAGATCAATTGTGGAGACACTGAGCTTTGCAAACAGAATTACACTCTTGATAACACAATGCTGTTTTTGGATATTAAATACTTGGCAAGTTTGATCACCTTTGGTTGAGCCTGAAACTCAGAAGCCTTAGAAGGGCTCAGCAACTTAAGGGGAAATGGTCAAGTTCATCCAGGGTAAACACATCTTCCTCTTCAAAGTCAATCAGGGTAAACACATCTTCCTCTTAAAATAGTAGTTTTGATGTGATATATCCTCCAGATAGTAATCAATTTTTCTAAACAATTATAATCTTTGTAGAATCAAAGCCTTTCTCTTGAACTAAAATTAAACATAATTTACAAAACAATGCACTTGTACATCTTTTTGTTTTGTTTTGTTTTCTGGTACCATGGATTGAATCCAGGGAGCACTTAACCACTGAGACACTTAACCACTGAGACACAACCCCAACCTGTTTTAATTATTTATTCATTTATCTTGAGACAGTATTTGGTAAGTTGCTCAGGGCCTTGCCAAGTTGCTGACACTGGCTTTCAACTTATGATACTCCTGCCTCTAAACCGCTGGTATTATAGGTGTGCACCACTGTGCATGGCTATATATTTTTGTATAATAATATTTTAGAGGAAGAGGAGAAGAGAATCTATTGTATCTATCCATATTACTGTCATAAGATCTTCAGCATGCATCTTCATAATAAACATTATTATATAATAGGACATGTCTTTTTCTTCTCTCTTTTATAATCCACAATCTCAAAATTATTAATGATATTTTATTTTATCTGATGGAATTACTTACTGTAAGAATATCCTAATCCACTTGAATATATTGTAGTAATGAAAGTTGTATAGTCAGGAACAATTTGGGTAGTATAATGCTGATTGATGACAAGAGTTCTAAAGTTCATTACTGCAAGTATGTAGGGCATCTTTCACTCAGTATATTGGACTTCTCAAACTGAGACACTGTAGCAGTTTAACAAATTGGAGGTGAGAACCAAGGGAAATCAAGTTTTGTCTTATCAGTAAAACATAGAAAAGGGGTGGATTTAGAGGGTAGAATCAGGATTCAAAAACCACAGGAACCTAGTTTAGTATGACAGGCTGAATAAATATATTAGTCTCCTATAATAAATTTGCTGATCCTAAAATTAATGAATGGTAATGACAGTAGACTACAAAAGATTAACTTTGTTGTGAATGAAAGATCTAATTGATAGACAACTTTTATTTTATAGAAAAAAGAGGAGCCTACTACAGAGGTGATGATGATGATAATGATGTTTCAAAAAGAATACAAAAAATCATCTCTTTGAATAGATGAATCAGAGAAATAAACCATGCATTTACTAGCATGATGAGAGACTACAAAAATGATACAGGGAAAATTAGGGCTTCTGCCTTAGTATATAGAAAACTAAAAGTAAAGTTGCTTCCAACATAACAATGACAAGTGATCTAACTAACTGTAAGTTCATAATACTTTTTAACAAATTGGAAAGTGGAGGATAGACTGAAACCAAGTGGCTCAAAATCTAAGGAGAGTTGAAGCTTTTTGGAACAAAAGGCATACAAAATCCTACCACCCTAGGGTGACCATGACTTCACACTTCTTGGACAAGTTTGGCTTGAAGACCTATGTATTAGCAAGGGTTCTCTAGAGGAACATAATCAACAAGAAGTATGATTATAAAAAGGGGATTTATTAGACCGACTTACACAACCAGAAGCTGAATAGTCTACAATGGCTGTCTGTAGGCTAGAGAGCTGGAGGAAAAAGTAGGTGCACAGTCCAAGAGGTTGAAACCTCAGAACAAGAGTGATCAATGGTGCTATTCTAGTCCACGTCTGAAGGCTTCTGGAACCTTCCTGGAGAATCACTGGCAGAGTCCACTTTGGAAGAATAAAGAAGTTAGGGTTTCATAAAACCTCAGGAGATTGCAAAAGCAAGAAATCAAGAACCTGTTCAAAGTAAATGGAGCTTGCAGCTGCTGCTGATTCCTCATTCTTCCTCCGTTTTTTCCATACAAGACACTGTCCTATTGGATGGTGCTGTCCAAGCTTAAGGAGGGTCTCCACTTCAATTTGCTATCCCACATGCCAATCATTCCTAGACACACTCATTGACATACCCAGAAGCCTCTTAATCCTTGGCATTTCTTAATCTAATCAAGTAAAAATTAAAATTAACCATTACAGCCTGAATATTTAGTAAGGTTCATTGCAGATGGACCAGAAAAGATGCAACCCGTGGGGTCTGCAAGGACAAGAACACTGTGCATCTTTTTACAATGAACCCCACCAAACTCTCACAAGACAGAAAAAAGACTTGATGTGTCCTTGTGGTGAAGATATTAGGGGATAGGAAAAATAGTAATTCAGGAGGTCAAACCCTTGGCCTAGGTCCTATTCCCCATCTCTACTACAGAAAAATTGTGTTGTTGCCCTTAACACATTAATTAGAGGCATATGAAGGTGGGGGAAAGAAAGAGGGGTGGGGTAGGAGAGAGGAAGAGACTGGTGAAATTCTGTTGAACCCATAATGAAAGCCAGGCAAGATTAAGAGAACTGAAAATATCACACTCACAAAATTCAGAGATATGGGTATACCTAAGTCCTAACCAGGACAGAAGTTTCCACCAATCTGCATTGGATAGCAAGCATGCTTTGGAGAAAATAATGAGAGAATTTAGCTGGGAGTAAGCAAAACAGGAACAAGGGTAGACAGATATCTTATGATTTAATAGTGCCCATTCCTTTGGGATTTGTCCTTAGCAGATTCACTCTTGCTTCCTCTCACCCCTTTGTCAATGTACCAGGTTGTATCCTTTCCCTTTGGCCTGGCAGTCTAAATTCTAGAAACAAGTTGCACCTTAGTAAGATAGTAAGTGCTAAATAATTTTTATTTAGATTGGCAGAACTCTAATGACTATGTTTAGTGTTTTAGTTCTGAAAATTAATACATAAACATGTACATTGCTGTAACATTAAATTTGTACACAATGCTTATATGTCTAAGATGATACAGAAATGAGTACCAGTAAATGAAGAGTGATTGCAATATTCCAGCAAGAGAAGAATAAAACATAAAGGTGACACACACTTTGGATGAAGAGGAACCTCCATAGTGTGTGGACTTCCTGTCCATTTTCTTACAGCACCTCCTTTCCACTACTATAAAACCCATTTTGTATACCTGAGTTGCTCAGTGTGGAGCTTTGTGGATGATAGTTTCCACATCTTTTTTTTTTTTTCTATAAAGATGTTGTGCTTTGAATAACATGATTACTTTCCAACATTTCCCTTCTCTTGAACATTGGCTTTGGGGTAGCGAATGGCCATAGACTTATGTGCAGTCATACTGGAACCACAGGTGTATCCAAGTTTCTGACAATGTAAATGCAGCTGGAAATCCTCAGCTTACTAGAAGATTGTTCACTGTCTGGAAATTTAAGGCACCTAGACTTCTTCTTTAAATAACTGTCTGTTGCTTTTCTAAATGCCACTTTTGGAGCAGTGATTGTTTGAATGTTTTTTCTTTTTTTTTTTTTGTGGATGTTTTTGTTTTATAATGAGAGTATATTTTGCCCTGAATTAATTATACCTTTGTGTTTGTAAGCAGGAGTTTTAGACATGATTTAAAATTTTACACAACTTACTTTTTTGCCATTATTTGTTATTAATATGACTGTCTTGTGTGGGGGTTCTCCTTTTTGGAAGTATCTGGAGTTTATATTGTCACCGCCCTTTCACAATTCTGCTAAGCAGAAAATCATTTTTTTTAATTGCATGCTTCTCCTGTATGTAGGAATGCTTCTCAGTTCGCTATCTTGGATCTAGAACTGGATCAGTGTTGTTGTTCAGAGGCTTCCCCACATTCATCATATAGTGCCACTAAACTGAGGAGGAATCTTTGTTTTTCCTAAGGTGTTTTGTGTTTGGAATATTAACCTATTCAAATCACTTCACCTCTACTAATATCCTTAAAATTGAAAATTCAATTCATGAGGAGTGATTATTAGGTATACACTGCAAACAAGCAATCTGAAATGTAAAGATGCAACTTTTTTCCCCAAAAAGTTTATTTTAAAAAAGGGGGGATGGAATGAAGTCCAGATTGCAATGATGATTTTTCTCCAGATATCATGCTATTAATCACTACATCATACCTCTTTTCTATGGGAATCACTGCATGCCTCCATTTTATGCCCAAATGACTTGCAGCCATAAACCCAAGGGAAAGTAAGAAAAGAAAAAGAAAAAGAAAACCTATTCATTTACTAATGGAGATTCTGATGGGTTTTACATTTCTGGAGTCAATTAACAATGTAGAAAATTTACCATAATTTAGTGTGCTTCACATTTAGTTTAAGGGGTTGGAGTGATTTTGATAATTACTTGTTCTCTCTCAGCATGTTTATCCAGTTCACTATGCACATCAGCAAGGCCATTTTTTGCATCATTATATACAATACTGATCCTTTCAGCACAGAGCCACACAGTTTTCTTTACAAATGCCAGGGATATGAGTACCATTACATAGCAATTTGTCATAGGAAGTGAGCTCAACATATTCTAGTTACTTCAAAAAGAAGTTCCTACAATAATTGCATGTTTTTCCCATGAGCAATTACTTTGTAATATTAGTTTTCAGAGATACATCTCAGTAGTTTCTAACTCAAAGGTAGCAAGTTGAAATGAAAGACAATGAATTTTTTTTTTTTACTCTGCAAGTTTTTTGATTTGCTGTTTTGAAAAGCTTGACATGGTGAATTTAAAATTGCCTTTGTAGTATCTGTGGATATCTTATATAAAAATATAACGTAGAATCTGCATTTAGATTAAATATAAACTTGTGTTTTCATGTCTGTGTGTGGGGGGGGGGATGATTGTGAGTTTTTCTCTTATTTCATAGAAATTCTATGGATATTTTAGAAATTATTTGAATGATATTTATTAGATGCTAATAGTCATTGCCACACATAATTAGTAATCCAGATTATAAATTCTAATAATAAATGTGGACAGTGATTAAATATGTAATTAGATTTTAAATTTTTTTAAATCATTATCATTTATCTTTATTGTTCAACGATTATTTAATTATTTTCAAAAAATGCATTGGTTATTTTTCCTCTGAAGGAACATGAAAATATAATAATTTCATGTTGAAAACATGTAAAACATTTTTTATCAAATCTTTCTATCTTGCTTTTAGTGACTCATCATCTCTCATTTATCTAGCTACCTACCTATGCATCTACCTATCTCTTCATTCATCCATCTATTTAATCAGTCAACCTAGTTCTCAGTTTTTTTCCCTTCCCATCCACAGGTATTCATGAACACTATGCACCTTAATAAGCATGTTGCACATAAAAACCCAACCCAGAAACTGCTTCCAGAGGAGTCCAAATTGTGATACCTGATGTAAGTCTTAACAGGTTTCCATAGGGGCTGTGCTGGAAAAATAAACTAAAGAATAAAAGTACAGTGAATATTTAGGAGTACAGATATTTTCATGACTTAGACCTGACTGATGGCAAGTAATGTAGTAAAATACATACAAACTCCAGAGGTATTATCAAATTAATCTTGACTACAGAATGTAAAAATAGATAAGATTCAATTATGACACAAATTTTAAGAACTAAGAAATGAAGTTGAACTTTCTTTAAAACAGATCAGGAAGATTGCAGATGAAACAGATTTGGAGAAACCATTATAAGTATTGTCTGTCATTTTAGGTTAAAATGTCTATTGATGTTCAGGTGGAAATACATGGAAAACAATCAGACATGCCACTGGAAGTTCTGAATATATTTGTATGCAGGTAGTATATGTTTCCCTATCATCTGGATTGAGATTATATTTAAAACTATAAAGTTAGTTGGTATCACAAAATGTATATGTGAGAAGAAAGTATCCAAGAACTCATTTCATCCCTGAGGTCCTCCAATGTAAAGAGAAGAAGGGAATGACATGAAAATAAGAAGAGACTGAAGAGATTTTTTGGTGAAGGAGGACAGTGGTATTCACAAGATGAAGGGGGAAAGTGTATGGACCAGGACAGATTGACCTTTTTTGTTAAATTCTGCTGATGAGATAAAAGATGAAGAGGATTAAGTCTTGACCATTAAATATAAGAAATCAATGGTTAACATCGATATGAACTGAGGTAGTTAAAACTCTGAACTGAGTTGGTTCTGGAGATGACTAAAGAAAAAACAATTGAATGGAAAATTAACAGCAAATTAGGAAAATTCTTTTGGAGTGTTTTCCTGTAAACAAATAGACCGTTTACTACTAGGGAAAGTGAGGTCAAGAAAATGTGTCTTCAAGGAGGCGGAGATAACAGCATGTTTGGGGAAGAACAATGACATAGAGATGGTTTGCTTGGCAGTGACCTTAAGGATGTGAGATTGGGATCTAAACTATGAGTGGAGGGATAAGAATCTGCAAAAGAGCCAGTGGAACATGTGGGGACAGAGGTGGGTAGATAGGTAAGTTGACTAATAAGAGCTTTTAGCAATCACTTCATATTACTTCCAGTTTCATGGTACAATAAGAAATAAGGTTGTTTGGCAGACAATGACGGATGAGGAGATGTTGGAGTTTGTAAGAGGGAACAGAATGTATTACCTTCTAAGAGCTCACAAATGTATTCATTGTTCTGACTTACTTCTACATTGTACAAAATCAGTCCTATTGATAAAAATAATAGATTTGCAGAAATTGCTCTCTATATGCGTTTCATAAGAAAATTGATTGTTTATCCTCATAATTTTAGAGAGGATAAAAAGTGCTTTAACTTTCTCAACAGCATTCCTTTTAACTGATTTTATGCTTGAAGCAAAACATCACATTGATTTCCCTGAGCAAACTGCTTATACAAAACTATGATGGTAACTCTTCTGGCAGTCCTTAGATCAATGATAGCTAATAAACAGTGCCTACATCTTTTTGAATCTTCTGTTTCAAGCAATCTTTAGCAACTAAAGTAATTTATTTGAAAGATATGAGATAACCCATAGAATCGAAGCAAAGGCAAGAAAACAATTATTGAAAGGGAGTCTTTTTGGAAAACAAAGGCTGCATAGATTAACCTAAATGAATGGCTTAACATATCAGTATCTTATAGGGACTGTACAAACAGTGGGGTACTTAATCATTCTTCTCATCCCAGTATTACTGGTGCTTCTGTCACATCTTATCAGCTTAAAGGTTGTGAATATTAAAAAGCATGAAGTATAGTTTTGAAATTAAAACTGGAATTGGCTGCATCTTTTTGGTTTTATACATATAACATAGGATGATGAACCTGGTGATGGATTATTCAGATAATCAGTGGAACTTAGTAATGTAAATATTTTACTCCTCTTTATTTTCTACATGTATTATATCCCTTTCTCAATGGTAAAATGTCACTCTGTTAGGTACTTTGCAATTCATTCACTTTTTCAAAAGAACTGACTGAACAGAGTTATAACCTTCTTTTTTCATTTCTCTACCCACCTTCTGATCACTATATGTATTATTCTAGATTTACTATATTTCTCATATCCTAATTGAAAAATTCAAAGTTGTAAAAATATTAAAAGTAGGTGTCTCTGAGAACTGAATTTTAACTATTATTCATTTTCAAATATTTAATACATGTAGTTGAATAAGCTGCTTAATTTGTTTGTATAGTTGATAGATATTTTTCTCATTTCAAAATCAACAATAAGTCTACTTACTGAGGAATTTAATTATATTATTAAGAATTTATAGTATGATATTATAACCAGATTACAACTTTGTTAACTTTAGTTTGGATTTCATCATGCCATTGCCCAGATATCTTAATAATTATCCCTATCAGTACACAACAGTAGAGCAGTATCTTGTCTGTTTCACATGATTAGTCATTGTAACTATAGTATTTCATCAAGTTATAAGATTTCCTAATTTTCCAAATGTGATTCTGCTTCTTCAGTTCATCAAACAAAACAAAATTTCATCAGAACAGGAACAAAATGAAGAAAGAGAGAATATAATCACATAATCAGATGGACAAAATGAGCTTGGCATAAGGAGACTGATTCATAGTGGGGTAGGGAGAGGGAGCATGGGGTTAGACAAACTCTAGATAGGGCAGAGGGGAGGGAGGGTAAAGGAGGGGTCAAGGGGTTAGAAAGGATGATGGTATGTGATGGAAATTATCATCCAAAATACATGTATGAAGACACAAATTGGTGTGAATATATTTTGTATATAACCAGAGATATGAAAAATTGCACTCTATGTGTATAATAAAAATTGTAATGCATTCCACTGTCTTATATAAATAAAACTGATTAAATGAAAAAAGAAACAAACAACAACAACAACAAAAAACCTAAACCAGCTTGGCATGGTGATGCATGCCATTAGTTCCAGTGGCTCCGGAGGCTGAGGCGTGAGGATTATGAGTTCAAAGCCAACCTCACCCAAAATCAAGGTGCTAAGCAACTCAGTGAGATCCTGTTTCTAAACACAATACAAAACAGGGCTGGGGATGTGGTTTGGTGGTTAAGTGCCATTGGTACCAAAATATGCGGTACTAAAAAAAAATTTAAAAGCACACAAAGTGAGAAAGAACCAGGACACAGAATGAACAGAGATAACTGAAATATTTCACTCGATTAAAGTAGGTATTAAATGAGAGTGATGATGTGTATTTCTATCAATAATCAAAAAATCTTACTTATGGAAGTTTCTGGCAAATAGACTATAAATTCACAAATTAATAACATTAAGAATTCCATTAGTATCCTTTAAAAATATTCAACTTTTATACGACAATTCATTTTCTATTCTGTAGGGTTTTTTACTGTTTTTCCTCAAATTCCAGATTTTTGGTCACAGTTTTCAACATTTTTATCACACATCATGTAACAGAATTTAGAAATATTCAAAATTATGAATTTGTATGTGTATACATTTAAAATTCCTCAGCTATCTTTTTAGTTCCTCTTTAGCTTTATCTGGTCAAACTATTTTTGCTACCTATTCTCCTATCTCTCTCTGTCTTCTTCTGTCTTCTTATTTTGAAGAAGTTCTTATGTGGGCAGGAGAGAGACATCTTTCCAATTCATTCCTCATCCAAGATATAAAATATGCCTTCTGGTGACACTAGATTGTTGCAGCAAAATAATCTGGAGAGAAGATGAAGAAGCACATATCCTTCTGTCACTGTTTATGATGATGGCCTTGCCAGAGTAGTTTATTGGAGCTGGGATCTAAGGCAAACCGCACACAGGCAAGGCCATTTTTATTTTAACATCACAGTGCAGGTTGGGTAGGACTTCAATCTTCAGGTTTGCTCTGGAAATTTATTTCTTTTAAAGTTCCACCTCCTCCTCTTTGATTAATGGTCGGGTAGGTAAACTCACTCTTCCATTTAAAAATAAGTTCCTCAGGGTCAATAATTTAATTTCTCTCACTAGCATTTTATAGGCACAAAATGGTCAAATACTCTCCTGCTGCAAGTAAGTTGTGTGTATAACATACAGCCTGATTTCATTCTTCACTATATGGAGAACTCCTTCTCCTACACCTTGTTTGTTTCAGTGAGTGCTGCTGTAGGAGGAGAGGGTTCATGCATTGTCACAACTGGCCAAAATGTTTAAATCAATGGCTCAGTAGTTAAACTTAGGATTTCATTAGTTTGCCAAAATTGTTGTAAATTTGTTTATGGATCTGTGGCCAGTATGTAGCAGAAATGAGGGAGTAAAATTATCAGTGACCTTGTAGAGCAGAATTTGATATAACAGAAATTCACATAATTTTTAATAGGGGAAAAATCTGCCAATGCTTAACTTAGTCTTTTTTTAATAGTGATTTGAATTAAAAACATTTAAATTGTTTCTTTATGATATCCATTATAATTTATATAGATGAGGTAAATACTTATAAGTTCTTACTTAATTCATTTTCTGAACTTTAACATCCCATAAGATTGCCTACACATTTCTTCCACTTAGATTTCTCTAAGTAGGCTTCTTATTCCTATCATTGTCAAGCTTAAGAAAGTTCTTCCTTTAATTGTGTTTAGACTTCATTTATTCAGAACAAAATTTCAAAATGTTTAAGGCAGAGTGGCATCTTGAGAAGGAGTGAGCTCTTCTCTAACATGTGCTGTGGAGATAACTCCTCAGATCTCCTCCACAGAGAAGGTGGAGGAGAGTCTAGAATTTAGTGTCACTATATGTAAGTAACATTCTTCCTTGAAGATCTCAGTGACCCTGCTTCAGACTTCTTGTATTCTGAGGTTCTAGTTTTGGATGAAGTCATCAAGGTATATACACATTACTGGTGATTCCTGGTAGAGAGAAAACTTACATAGTATTGAGTATCAGGAACCACAGAAGTTAAGCATTGGGGAACATGTAAAAGCTTGGATATACTGAGGCCTAATGGGTCAGCATAATGGAAGTGAAGTCTCTGTTGTCATACAAATGTAAGTAGCTTCCTCTCACTCCCCAAAGTACTGAATTCCTCTATCCTGTCATGCACCTGCACTCCATGTTCTCTAGTGATAAAAATTCTGTCTGGCAAATATATGATACACATTATTGCTATTTTGGATCAGCATCATAGTCATCATAGTCTATTTACTTTTTAACTGTAATCCTGTCTCCTCCTTCATTTTTGCCATGGTTTAGTTGTGAGGTATCCCCTTAAAACTCTTGTGTGACACCATACAAGGATGTACAGAGGTGAAATGATTGGGTTAGCCTTAACCTAATCAGCATATTACTCTCCTGATCAGAATTAACTGGGTGGTAATTGTAGGCAGGCAGGGTATAGATGGAGGAGGGGGGTCTCTGGGGCCATGCCTCTATTGTTTATATTTTTTTCTCTTTATTAATTATTGCTTTTATTTCTTTTTTATTTGTTTTAATTAGTTACACATGACAGTACAATGACCTTGACATATCATACATTTGAATCAGATGGGATATAATTTCTCATTATTCTGAGTGTACAGGTTGCAGAATCACATTGTTTATTTTTTGAATTGAATTTAGCTTTCTCTGCTTCCTTGTTGCAATGTCCTGAGTTGCTTTTCTCCGGGAAACTCTTCTGCCATGATGTTCTGCCTCACATTGAGCACCAGACAGTGGAGTCAACCATTGAAGGACAGGACCTCTGCAACTGTGAGCCCCTAAATAAACTTTTCTTTCTCTACTTATTCTTGTCAAGTGTTTTGGTCGCAGTAATGAAAAAGATGCCTAAAACAATTTCCATTTGATACAACTTCCACACAACTATTTTCAGAGTTAGATTTATAGAATAGCTTCGTATAATTCTGTAAAATACAGTGAAGAGTTCAGGATTATTTTTGTAGAAAATTAGACTTTATGTATACTTCTTAAAGGCCATATTTGTTTTGTTAAATGTTCATTCTCTAATTTTTAGAACAGCTCCTGACATAAAATTGGTTTTCAGAAGTATCTATTGAATTGAATAAGTTAGAACAGATTACAACATCCTAAAGACAAAAAGTGTCATTTATAATTTCATATCAACAGAAAGAAAAGCTGTGCTTGGTACATTATAGTTTTTCGAGTTTTTATTTGTTTTAACAATTTGGAATATATTAAGAATTCATTCTGCAGGGGAAAATGGTAATAGTTTTCAGTGTGTCCTGGTGAACTGGAGATTTCTATTTTCAGAAAATCAAATACTTAACATTGTTCTCAGAGTCTTACCACTGGTAGAAATAAATTCAAGAAGTGAGAAATGCTTGATTACAGACATCATGTCTAGTGCTCCAATTTCTAGACAACTATAAATTAATACACGATTTCCCTAGTATCCATGGAGCCTTGATTCAAAAAACCCCAATAAGAAAAATCTGCTAATGCTTGCATCTATTACCCAAAACAGTAGAATATTGACATATAACCTGTGCATATTCTTCTTTATACTTTAAATCATCTGTATGATTCTTATAACACCAAATGCAATGCAAATGCTATATAAATAGTTGTTATACTATAGTGCTTAGGGAATGATAAGAAATAAGAAAAATAGTGTGTATGTGTTCAGGATTATTGCATTTTTTCAAATATTTTCCATTTGTGATTGGTTGAATCTATTGATGTAGAACCCATAGAAATGGAGGCCTTATTTTAGGAGGAATATTGCGATAATTTACTTTCTCTGGCCTGGGGTGTTTTAGAATTGAAAATGTTAAAGCTCTGGCTAGCAAAACATGAAACAGTTATTGGAAAATATGTTTTATTTCTCCTGTGAAACAGTCAAGAGGAAGAATCTTTCCATTGTCTGTACTTGTCATGCTAGAAGAAAGGGAACAAGAGTTGAGATAGCCATCTTACAACATGGGCTAGAGTAGAACCAAGTCCAAGGCTGGCACATCCAAGATATATGAACCTGGACACTTGAAAACACTGTTAGCCTAATGAACAAACAACCTGGAAATTATGCCAGCCTTGGATTTCTTGAGGACTTACACTATGTTTTTCTTATTTCTGAAAATAATTGAGTCATATTTTTGTCATTCACTGTCCATAGCATCCAGATACTGACAATTGTTTGTTAGTTTCTATGGTGATTCTTTTGTTTGTAATATTTATACATCATTATCCAAAGTTAGTACCAAGAATAGTTGAGTTACTTAATGCAAATGCAGAGAATGAAATAGATTTAAAAATAAGAATGAGGATAAACAAGGATATTAAAACAAGTTGATGACAAAATAAATTAAATTCACAGATGAGAAAATCATCATCTTTTATATAGTTGCTTGTGGCATGCTGAGAATTTGGTTCTGATATTGCTATCAGTAAAAATGAAAAAAAAAATCTTATTAGTTCAATATTCCCATTCAATAAGTTACAAAGAAAGCAATTAGACAGAAAGGAACATTAGGTTTATTTTTGGCTTGGGTTGATTGGTTGGTTGGTTTTCAGCATAAGGTATAAATGTAATTCTTCATAATGAAAGCAATTAAAGATAAAGTGCTCCATACCTATAATTCATCATCATTTCTAATTCAACCTGAGGAAGTAGTTCCATGTGGCAAAGTCAGAGACTAATAGGATTTATTTCTTGTTTATCTCTCTGTGATAGAAATTTCTGTTCATAATGACTAAAAAATTTTTAAAAAAATCCAACTCAAAGTACTTCAAACAATGAAGAAAGTGTTCGTAACTTAACACTAACACAAAAGTTAAAGGTGATGATGAAAGTCAACAATTTCCTCTTCAACATCACTAAAGTTCAGCTTCAGTCTAGAACACCCTATTTCTCTCAGATGCAACCTGTGGAGTGCCCATGGATCCTATATTGCCAGCATGAAGTTCTCTTCTGGCACAGATGTCAGTCATTACTCTTCAGAGAAGAAAAAGCGCCACTCTCAGAGCCTCCAGGGGGAATTCCTGAGCCTAGTTCTCAGTGCCTAGAAGATTGTGAGACTCTTTCCTGAAGCAATGTGATATAACTAAGCTGAAGGGTTTAAGTCAGCCATTTTGTCTATATAGAAGTGAAGGCAAAGTCTATCCCAGGAAACTTTGAGAGTTATCCAAAATATTGTCAAAATGAATGTGAAAGAATGCTAGATAATATAAACAACAGAAGTCCATCACAGCCTGGGTTTATGTACTAAGATATGTATTTCCTTCCTTGCTTCCGAAATCTGCCAAAAGAGAATACAAACAGAAATAGCATGTAAATAAATCAAGCTGAAGGGAAACTCAGGATGTTGAAAAAATAGTTGGCATAGACTCTTGTACCAAGATATTCTGTGCTTTGGTTTTATTTTTGCTTTTGTTTCCCAGCATGTAATTAATACTGAATGGATGCATTACTTAGGGTTCTACTTTTATTTTTATTTTTTTTAAACTTAGAGGACAATCAATACATAATGATCAGTTAATTATACCCTTTCATAGCATACTTTTGACTTTCAGTTAAACCTATTTATAACAAAAATATTGCCCCCTCCTCTCTATTACAATTAAACTTGAGAAAGGAGAAAACAGATGATTTGAAAATTACTGTTTTCACCTTCTATATGTTCTAAATAAAATTGTGTAGGATATTGGATGTTTTTGATTGTACTAAGTCATGGGAAATATATCCAGTTCTTCAGACAGTGTAGTTAATCTACAAATTTAGAACATCTTTTACAATTTTTTCATTATTTTCAGATTATGAAGGCAAAGAGAGTAGCATTATAGAACTTGGAGAGTTTCTTTCAGCAATATGTGAAAAATTTTCAAAACAACAGATTAAATATGGCGGTCTACTTTTAAAAAGATAATTACAGAGATGGATGGTTGAGTGATTCTACACATAATCTCAGTGGGATGTTTCCATGAATAAAATTTGAAATAATTTCAAGTCACCTGAATTTCTGTAACCTTACCTTCATCAAGATTATTAATGTAATCTTTGAAGGAGCCAATCAAACACTCTTCCTTCCTGGTACATTTTTTTAATTCTATTTGTTACAGAAGACAGATTTATTAAATGATTAATAAAACATCATTATGGTTAAACTGTGCCAAGATATAATTCCAGTTATGTATGGAAAGCTGGACTTTTTATTTCAGCTGCTTTTATAGAGAGAAATATCCCAAATCTGGAAGAGTTACAAAGACTAATATAAATTGTTCCTGCATTTATTTGCGAATTTGCTTGTTTTATTTTTTACAGAAACTTGGTTTTAAAAATTTATTTGTAATTGTTTACTATAACCCTCTAAACTATGTGCAAGTAAGTGTGCTATAAAATACACTGAATTTATAGAGAGTAAGTACTTAGAGATTAGTACAATTTTTAATCTGAAATAAATTCAAATAAGGGTTCCTAAACATGAAAATATATTAAAAATAGCTCAAGTTTTTAAATCTTGACAAATAAATTATATAGGATTAGGGAGTAATAAGGTGGTTTTATACTTTATTATTCACCATGTTTTATAATTTGCAGTTTTCTTCATTTCTGGTTGGGTGGCACTCTTTCATATATGTAAATGTTTCATTCTGACCCAGAATGAAACAACTGAAATCATAAGGTTGACCTGACCTGGAGTAGCTTTTCTTTTTTAAAAATCTTTCCCCTTCTGCTTTCCTCTTGAAGTAGAAGAAAGTAGTCAATCCTTAGTACTAACATAATAATTCTCACCTCAAGAAGTGTATGCACATTTAGAGTTTTCCCTTCAGGGGTCATTCTTAGCGTTATACACATACATACACATTTTTAAAATTCACATTTATCCTTGGGTTAGTGAAAATTCATGTTACTCAGAGAACATCTGGCATACAAAGCTAATGCAAAGAACAGAAGAATTCTTGGGTGGTTAGAGAAGTTAAAGCAAGGAAGCATACAAAATAATACAAACTTTTCTCGAGCACTTTATTGTATTTTAATTCAAAAATTTTATATACACTGCTTTGCTAACTAATTCTTGTTTTTAATACTTGGACAAAAGAATATTTTGTACCAATTGCTAGAAACAATGTCTTAAACCAAATATGATATGTTTTCCAGTAGAGAAGAGATTCTAAAGATATTTCTTTAATTATTTAAAACAAAACAAAACTTCTGTTTCAAATATGGATTTGACAGGTTGGCATTCAAACTCACATTGCTATTGTGATCCTCACCAGGTATTAATTTTCTCTAAGTTCAACAGTGTTGATTTCTCTAAATTTAAGTAGCCTGAAATAGTTATCTTTACAATAATACCACGAAGGCCTTATTTTTTAGAAGTTTTCTAGTTACTTTCAATTTTTACATATTTCTTGTTTCTTGCAAAATACTCTACTGTTAGTATTCCTGTATTTACGTAGTCTTTCTTAGATATTCAGTTAAACTTCCAAAAGAAAAATAAACATTCACATTCAAACTTCACATGAAGCGGTGACTAACATTTGGCTAAATTATGTGATTTATATAAATTGAAAATGGCATAATGAGTCTTGAGGTAGCAATGCAAAGAGGATTGACACATTTAAAATGCAAATACCAGGATATTTTCCTTGCCCAGCGTGTAAGTGGGAGCTCTTAGCGTGAAAGTTGATAAACTGAGGCAGTCAAGCCCCTGGGTACTTCAGTGAGACAGTGTATGGAGACTTCTATGGGATGTTCTTATGTGTGAATGTCAACCTTAGAAATGTGTCTGTTCCTTAACAAGAAAAGCATTTTAGTGAGTAGTTGGGCAGAATGGATTGTGAATGGTCTCTGGCAACAAATAAATAGTCTTGTGAATCTTGATCTACCACCTGGCAATGTTAGAATATTGGGCCAATTTACACTCTCTGTGCCCCAGTTTTTTCAGCTGTCAATTGCAGGAATATTACTATGTGATCCAACAATTACCAACAATGCTATGTGTTAGCTACAGTTATTATCGCTTTTATTTATGTATGTATTTATTTATTTAAGTAGTTATTTGATTTACTTTAATATTGCTACCTAAACTCTTATAAATGTAAATTATTTAATTTGTTGCATGTTTAGTCAAACCATTTTTCATCTATTAAATTTAAAATACTTTCAGTTATTGATATACAACACTTTTATATGTTGCACTACAAATAATACAGTAGAGAAAATATAACAATATACAAATTCAGCCAGTTCAGAACTAGGAGGACTAAGATTATTTGAATTATCTGTAAAACTGCTTTGTAGGATACTATTTAATTCCCAATGATATTTTGTGTGTTCTTGATCTCCATTAAATACACAAGAAAAAAATTGAGATGTAGAAAATACTAGAAACAAGTATTTGTATTAGCTCTGCCAAGGTATTCTGCCTCTAGATGGGTAAAGAAAGACTGCAGAAAACCTGACTTTTAGAGAAACTTAGCTTTTTTTCTTCATTAGAACACCAAATGATATAGGAAAACAAACCTCTAAGGAATCAAAATCTGTATACATTGAGTAATGTTCCTAGGTCTCTACAGAAAGACAAGTGTTACCTAATTAATCATGGCTGTCACAACTAGATTGCATATTTTTTGAAAGAAGCTATCAATGCCCTGTTATAAATTCTCATGAAAAATACAGAGCTGGATATTTCATTAAAAAAGATAAAAAATGCGAAGCAGAAAATTAAAGAGGTGAATTAAAGATAGTAAAACAATAAAAAGAAGAATTCCTCTATAAAAAGGGTATGAGATTATAATTTATAAGAAATGGGGTCAATTCCTGTTTTTCCACATTCTACCTTGGAAAGCTGGGGAGGAAGTCATTTAATTAGCCTAAGCTTCTTATTTATAAAACAAATCTAAAAGCAAAGCTATCCCTTCAGTTCCTTTGCAAAGCAAATAAACAAAAAACTATTAGTAAATGGGAGAAATGATTTCTTTTGAATTAATTTTCTTTTGAATTCATTAATCCAATTTTACTTATGAATTGGCATAGAATATTACACACAAACATTATGAATACACTTAAAATTAAACAGAGTCCCATCTCCACATACCACAATGTATGTTGCTAATAATGATAGCCAGCTGTGACTGAAAAACACCTTTACTCACATAACAAAGTGTTTCATAATATGCACATCCATTTACTGAGATTCCTAATAGATTTGAACACTCAGAAGATTCCATTTGATCAACTCAGTATGTACATTTGACAAATTATGGTGATTCCACCATGAACACCCACATTAATTTTTAAAAATATGCAGACTTAAAAATCTTTAGAAGTCATAAAACTTGAAAAGTTGTTACTAATTTTAAGAAAATCTCATCAGATATCTCCTATCTTCATGAAAAAATTGATTAATAAAATTTTAAGGGCTGGGGATGTGGCTCAAGCAGTAGCGTGCTCGCCTGGCATGCGTGTGGCCTGGGTTGGATCCTCAGCACCACATACAAACAAAGATGTTGTGTCTGCCAAAAACTAAAAAAATAAATATTAAAAAATGCTCTCTCTCTCTCTCTCTCAAAAAAAAAAAAATAACATTGTCAGCTATGCTGTTTGAGCTTGACAACCTGCAAATACATCTACTTTCACAATTAGAATTTTTCTTGAGACTTTTGAAAACTTGTCCTGGTTCATGGTATTTCCAGCTCATTCTATGAGTTATTACCAGCTCTGTTGAAATGAATACATAAGTTTACTCTTAATTTTTATGATTAATTTGCAAATTAATATTAGGCTTGTATGTTTTTATGGCCCTTGCATACACTACTGATCATAGACCAATGGAGACTTATATAAAGATTTGTTTTGAAAAATTTCCTATTCAAGCATGTAATCTCAGTAATAAACATATCTTAGACTTGAAAACTAAGGTGGACATGTATGAAATAGTATTTTTATGTGTACAAATGCGTATTTTTAGAGAATTGAGTAGTTTCTTAAGGAGAAGCACATTCTAATTTAATGGAGATGTATTTCCTCCTCAGTGCTAGAGATTAAATTTTAATTTCTTCATCCTGTGGTATGTTTAAATCATAATCTATTCAGTCGGTCACTCCTTCTTTCTTTATTTATTTACTTACTTTTTGGTGGTGCTAGGAATTGAACCCAGGGCCTTGTGCATGCAAGACAAGCACTGTACCAACTGAACTATATCCCAAGCTCTCAGTTGCTCATTCTCAGTTATTTGAATTAGGGGCTGCATAATGTATTGGGTTCTGTGAACAACAAGATAATAATAAATGAGAACCCTGAGTCAGGAAAGAGGGCAGGGCAGAGTGGAAAGAGGTCAATGAGGTGGACATAGCATCACACAGGCCTTTCTGTGCTGGGCAAGGGTTGTAGTTACTACAGTGAGAGCAATGGAAATCTACCAAAATTATACAAGAATGTTAACATAGGCAGGTTGTAAAAATATCATTTTAATTCTTAAAAATCAAAAGATGATCTAACAATTCATTAATATTGGCATCTAACAATAACATCCTATCGTCTGGATCCTTAGAAATGCTAGTTATTCATTGCTGTTAGACTGGACAATTTTGCATTCTGTTGATGTCTGATTTTCTTATTTGTAAAATGGAGATAATACCAAAACATTGGCTATATTGGGTGATGATAATTAAGCCATATTAGATTTGTAAAGAGCTCAAGAAAGTGTTTAACAAATAGATAACACATATGTATTTTCTTAAGTAAATTTTTTTAAAAAGTACATGATTTATTCTGATTTCTATTATATTTATTTATTATGTTAATTTACATAAAATATCACCACTTCTAAATGCAATTCTTTATGTGTTAAAATCTCACCTAGTCTTGGTAAATCATTTTCTGGTAATCATACGTTGGTTGAGAATGTTGGGCTATTAGTCACTCATGAAATAAATGAACTGGTAGTAAATGATGTGATATCATATGCATTTATAACATTTTTTCTTGAATAATTTCGTGTATCATCCTCAAGTAGAAACCTGAAAAATAAATGTCACTTTATTTTCAATATTAAGAAATGTTTTCCTTAGCTGGGTGCAGTGGTGCATGCCTGCAATCCCAGCTGCTTGAGAGGCTGAGACAGGAAGATCAGGAGTTCAAAGCCAGCCTCAGCAACTACAAGGTGCTAAGCAACTCAGCGAGATCCAGTCTCTAAATAAAATACAAAATAGGATTTAGCTCAGTGGTGGAGTGCCCCTGTGTTCAATCCCTAATTCCTTCCCCTAAGGGAAAACAAACAAACAAACAAACAAAAGATTTCTTTATTCTAGTTTTTAAAAAAAGAGTTTTGAGCTTAACAAGAGAGAACTATATTTCAATTTGTATGAGACTGGATTTTTTTTCCCTTGGTATAATAAAAAAAACAATTATGATGTGTGTTCTCTCTATGACTTCAAAAATTATGTTAATATAGTTCACTTTCACTTTTAAAGAACTGTATTTTTTTCTTTCAGTATTATTGAAATCTACTGTAATAATCAGGGTTCTTTAGAGAAAAAAAAAAACAGTAGGAAATGTTTTTTTGTGAGTGTGTGTATGTGTGTGTGTGTGTGTGAGAGAGAGAGAGAGAGAGAGAGAGAGAGAGAGGACAGTATTAATAATATATGAGGAATTGCTCACATAACTATGGAGGCTAAAATGTCTCAAAATCAGCAGTCAACAAGTTGGTGATAGAGAAGAGGTATTGATATAAGCTCCAGTTTGAGAGCAAAAGATGATTAATGTCTAAGTAAACAGGTCAAAATATGTCCTTCTTACTCAGACATCATGTGCAATTTAAGTTTTCAGTGAGTGGATAGGGTCTGCACACACCTGGGGGGCGGAGAGGATCTGCTCCACTCAGTCTGTGGAATCAAATGTTACTCTCATAAAGGATCAGCCTCCCAGACACACTCATAATGATGTTTGACCAAATGTCCAGACATTCCATGTCACAAATTGACACATAAAACTAACCATCACATCTACTGAAATCAAAGGACCTTGAGCAATCGTTCCAAGGGTATAATTAATTCATAAGTGAACTTTTAAAATTCATTCAATATTTAGCTTGCTTTATGCATTTGTAAAATTTCACTAATACACATATTCAGGAAACAATTTCTACAGCCCATTTCTTAGATGATGTAGTCTTTACCGGAAGAATGTTTTAGCTAGATAGGTATGACAAGTGTTTGGTCTTTAGATACAATACTATCTCCCATCACACATGCTCTACTTATAACATTGACATTCTTCCAATAGAAAAATGAGTGTCTATATTTCTTCATTTGCATCTGGTTCATTGGCTTCTGATGTGGGCAAATATCACATAATATAAAGTCTGAAGCCGGTTCATATAGGAGATACTTGAAAACTTTGGAGCCATGAGCATCAAAGTGAGAAGTCCTAAGTCAGAATACTCTGAGGAAGCCCAGAAGCAGTGCTCTGGCTGAAAAAGAAGCACAGATCTCTGATTACTGTAAACATTCAGCATCAGGCATGTGAGTGAACAAACATCCACATGATTACTTCCCCAATAATCAGGGCATCTCAGATGAAGCCTCTGAGATTTGCATTTTTCTTTCTTTCTTTTTTTTCTTTTCTTTTTTTTTTTTTTAACAAATTCCTTGACCACTGTATTTGTAAGAATAATGAGATCATTGTTTCAAACAGAATTTAGGTTAATTTGAAAGGCACTTATAAATAAATTATTATGAAAGTGTTAATAGACCGCCTAAAACATAAGATTGTTTTCTCTGAGCCTTGAAGTTCCTGTTCATAAAACCAAAAGGCAGTTTAGAATGGTACTAATGGAACTAAAGTACCCTGAAGAAGTCTGTCAGTGAAAGCTTGAAGGAGATTAAGGGAAATTGGAAGGGGAATTAGGACACACAGTCCTAGGAAATTTGACAACACTCTCTCTGAATGCCATACAGTACTAGGAAATTTGGCTACACTCTTTCCTGAATTAATTTGTAAAAGAGGAAACACACCTAATAAACTCAATGATCAAGTCAAGAAATCTCTAGGCAAATTTTTGAAGATGCCACCTGGCCTTTTCTCTGCTTCAAAATCAAATGGCAGAGAAGAGAGATGAGTTAAGGAATGAATGGTTAAGTACTTACATAGTCGGAGTTTGAAGTGTTTAAATTAAAACTGCATTTTCTTGCCAACTTCTCCAGATGGCAAATCATTCTCAAATTAAGAAATAGCTTCTAGGCAATCCAAGGTAGAACTACAAGGTTCTGTACTAAGAACCTAAAAGATATTTAAGATGAATTCGCATAAACCCTCAAGACAAATAAAAATTCCTCTGTAAGGTGATGTCCCACAGATCTTCTCTAGTAAATAAGTCCGTTGTGAAGACTCTGACACAGTACCCCATAGCAGTACTACTGAAAGACCAAGTGACTGGAAATAATCTGGAAAAAAAAATTATGGGTGTAACACTTACCTTTGGATTGATGCATGAATTAATATATATGGGGAAGTCTTAAATTTTTTAAAGAAGTTCCATAAGCTCAGACGTAAAAGGAAAATAGAAAATAAAAGAGAAGCTTTTGACCCTTAAACTTCTACACGTAAAAGGGATATTTAAAAACTACCCAGAAGTACAAACTTGTGCTTTTTCTTATGGAAAAAGAAGAATGACCTAGAAGGAAGAACTAGACCTTTAGTATGCAGATTCAAAGGCCATAGAGAAAAACTCTGAGCACAAATCTAACTAATATTCCCAAAGAAATTTCAGAATAAACATAGACCAGTGATTGTGGCTTACCTCCTGGTTTTCTCATTTTAAAACTATGAATATCTGTGGTGGTTACAAGTGCCTGTCTCACCACAATCTGGGAATGCAGCAGAGAAGATCAATACTTTTCAAATTTTAATAACTGTTATTCCTCTATGCTTACACAGTTGTCCACTTATCATCTGGTAGGATTTTCCCTGTTCCATGACAATTTATCAGCAAAAAATAACCAAAATTATTTTTCTAAGACATAATTCAGATATCCCTCTTTTGCTCAAAAGTCTGCAACAGCTTCATATCTCACTAAAATTAAAAGACAATGCCTTCACCATGATTAGAAGATATGCACCTTCTGAACCATAGGACACTGAATAATTGGTTTTTAGGATTATTTTAATAATTATTTTAGGATAATAAGCCATATCTTTTGCTATGTAGCTTTGCAGTGTTCTACCATTTTGGATTAAAATGCTTCTCTCCTATATTAAGCTTAGCAATGTGATATGCCTTGCTCAATCAGATTTCATATTAATAAAGGCAATAAAACAAACCTCTGTGGTTTGTTTTCCTGTCTATCATATTTTTTCCTGAGGGTAACACAACTTTACAAGTTCAGGAATGGTCTAGTGGAGCATATGTAGATTAATTTTATAGACAGATATCAAATTTGTTTAGTCTTCAACATCAAGTAGAGCAGTACATCTAAGCCCAATCTAAACTGGCTGAAATCTAGGAGATCTGCATATCCTTAGTGTGCAAACACAATTTTATGGTAAACCAATTATATTCACATCTGTTTCCTCTTTTTAATCAGATACATATTTACAAATAATACCTCCCTCACTCTTCCACATTTTTAACCATCTTGATTTTTTATTATAAGAATGTATACATGTGACATAGTACATATAAATGTTTATTTCTTCAAGTTGTCTGGTTCCTTTCCTCAAACATACAAGCTCTACAAAAACAAGAAATATCCCCCTCCCACCTTGGTCTATTCATAGCACTTATATTTTTAAGATCTCCCATGAGCCTTGTAATAATCTATGTTTACGAAATAAATGAAAGATAAATGAAATATGTCAACCCATTACAGTGTTACTTAAATGTGAATTTCTATGCATGTCTTTTCCCAGAGTAACCAGTATATATCTGGAGAAAAAAAACTATTATGCTAATATCAGAGACAAATGTATGTAGTAAGTAAATCTTGAAAGCAATTTTATGTAGCTGTACTAAACGATCTCAAAAATATAGAAAACATCTAAAGAAGAGGTGAGGAGAAACACCCATATAAAACTCTGTCCTTGACTCAAAATAACTTCCTTGATTAACCTTTTTAAAGTAAGGGAAGGGATTTAGTGAGTGGCATATAGAGAACAAAATTAATTTTGGTAATTTTAGCATTCTAGCTATTAATAAAATAAAGATGTCTTTATTCCTTAAAATGTATATTTTTGTCATACATGAGAAATCATTATGGTCATTTAAATATATTTTATGAAATGTTATATGAGAATTATATATTATAAATTATATATTATACATTACAAATTATTATATGAGAATCATAAATATGAAGAATACAGTTGAGGGTCACTGGGATTTTATCTTTAAAATTCTTTTTATGTGATTACCAAATTCTTACATATATGGTCCTACTACAATATTTTTAGTCTTCACATTTAATTAGTTTCCAGAGACTAAGCATTTTCAATGTCTTTTTTGTCTTATGGTATTCTGTTATTGACTCTCTGGTTTTTAGTGGTTTATTATTCATATCTAGAGGCCTAATATTTGTCACTAAATATTAATTTTATATTTTTGCAATATCTCAAACATAATAAAATATGACAAGCAATGACTATAGACAGTTCTGTCTCCAGTAATTTCACTTCGTCTTTCAGGTGGAGATCACTGCTGCCCAGTTAACTGTATTCACTGATTGGTAACAATTGTACAGAAAATTAAATCAGTATAAAAATATTACAAACAATCACTGTTGTCAACAGACATATTTTAAACACGTTCAGTTTAAAGATTGGCTTTTGTTAAGTGACTTGAGAAAAGCAACCAGGTATTATAGGAAGAAAAGAGCTATTTCCTCTATAGAGTTAAAATAAAGGACATTTTTGTTATGTTGGCTCAAGCTCAGATAAACTAGACCTTCTTATTAGTTATGATGAATCAACGATTTTTTGGAAAACAGTTATGTTTAATTCCCTGACACATAACTACAATTCCTCCCTTCTGCTTTAGCTGCATTTGTCAGGATTTATTTAAAAGTAGAAAATATGTTTTGCTTGGTTTATGTGAATTATTAAATTTTTACTTTTAAAATATTTTATTTTGGGGGGCTGGGGTTGTGGCTTAGTGGTAGAGTGCTTGCCTAGCACATGCAGGGCGCTGGGTTCAATCATTACCACCACATAAAAAATAAAATAAAGGTATTGTGTCCAACTACAACTAAAACAAAATTTTTAAAAAAAAATTTTCTTCCAGGATTTTGTCTTATATTTCCATAGATCAATGCAATAAAAAATTAAGAGTGAAAATACATAAATAAGTTGCAAGTTAAAATTTTAATAGTTCAAAATTTGCAGATTGAATTTTTGAAGAATTTATGTCATTAGGGGTCTTGTAATACAAAGCAAATAAAGAAAATTGAAAAAACAAAATAACCTCACCATTATTATGTCAGCATGTAAATACCTGAAACTGAAACTAGTTGGCAATTGGCAGTTTAGAGCAACAAGAATGAAAACAAGGTTTTTTCCCAAATCAAAAAGCCTCTCCACAAAGGTAGAAGAAAAATAAGGCTGTTTCAATACTCAAACAGCAGAGTGTGATTGGCATTACAGTCAATCTGCTAAGAAATTGCAAAGATGAAGAGAAATTTCACCATTTTTCATAGCAAAGCAGATATGACCATTTACATTCATATTTTTCAAGATAAACGATAGTCTCAAATACTGGAAACCAAGTGCCACTCCTGGTTTCTCTGAATCTCACTTGATATTTGAGGTAATAACTTGTGCTTTCCACTGACCTTATCCAAAGAGGAAAAAAAAAATGAACTCCTAATTTGTGTGTGTCTGTGAAGCTGGTGTTTGAAACCAGTAGCTCACACATTCTGTGCAGTGTGTTACCAGTCAGCTCTATTTATTTAAATTTTGAGTCAGATTCTCACTAAATTACTTGGGCTCATCTCAAAGTTTTGGTACTTCTGCTTCAGCCTAATTTCTCAGGGTTTTATGATATCTTAATGAGGTTTGCAAGTTGGAACAAGTTTGCCATTTTATTGAGTATTGTAAGTTGAAGCAAAATTTCCCCACAGAAATTAGGATCCTACCTTCCATAGCAACTGGAAAATGAGGTTGATGTCTTTCTTCATGATTAAATATCTAAAAGATAGTCTAGGACAATTGAAAAAGACATTATTGGGCTAGAAAGCTGATGAGACCGTCAATTTATCTATATAAAGTTTGGCAGAGATTCACAGAAAGAGAAAGACCTTACATTGTTTTGAAGTAAATGGGCTAGGACAATAGAGTAAGTAGAATAAGTAACTACAGATATAGAAAATTATTGTGATAAACATTTATACATAGCTATATTTTTAATGAATATATGTAGGAACAAATATTTACATATAAAATCATGGATAATGTAACAGGCACATTTGGATATATGCATCATTAGGTGATTGAGTTAGCTTTCTGATGCTATTAAAAATACCCGTGGAAAACAACTTAAAGGAGAAAAGATTCATTTTGCTTCACTATTACTGGGCAATATCCATAATCAGCAGGCTCTATTTTTTTTCTGGGTCTGTGGTAAGGCAGTACATTATGGCAGAAAGTCATGTCAAAGCAAAGTTGTTCATCTCAAAGAGTGGAAGGTAGGAGGGAAGGGACCAGGCACAAGATATACCCTTCCAGGTTATATTTTAGTGCCTAACTTTCTCCAAGTACTCTCACTTCCTATACTTTCTACTGTCTTTCAGTATTCCATCCAATTATGAACCCAGCAATGGATTAAATCATTGATTAGTACAGAGTCCCCATGATCCAATCACTGTTTAAAAACTACCTCTGAATATAGCTAAATTAATGTAGGCTACAATACAGGATGCTTTAGGAACATTCCAAATCTGTGCTATAACAAGGATTTTATCATTGTATAAACATAATAACATGCACTTTACAAACCTTTATGATACAGTCTTGTACACCTAAGCTGAATGGTATAGCATACAAGATGGCATAACATATTATCCTAATTAATACAATGAATAATTGTAGCACAGTTGTTGTAAGTTTCCTGTATGTATCTAAACAGAAAAGTAACAATAAAATTGCTGTATTGCTTTTCAGTGTTTTGATTCTTAAGATTTTTAAATTTGATTTTTGTTTAGAAAAAAATGGAATCTATTTATGTTATGTGATATGAAACATATCCTGGTTCTTTGTTTGAAAACAATATGGAAATATGGAATTATTTTACCTTTTGCAGATAATGACAAATATAATACTTTTCTTACTTATTCTCCTTTTTTTATACTTGTCATAAATTAAAAATATTAGAGGTCCAAGTCTATTCACCTTTTCCCTGTCTCTTTCAAATTTTCCCTAACATATAGAAGGATATTTGTATCTTCAAGAAAATTTCTTCTAGAATTAACATTGTTTTATGTTTTAATTTGAAGGTTTAATCCAGTGTTGTGATATGAAGTTTTCCCTGACAACTCATGTGTTGTAAATTTAATCTCATCTGCAACAAAGTGGGAAGGTGGGGCTTGTGGATCAGTGCTTGTGTCATGAGGTCTCTGCCCTCATGTGGAGTAGTTCTGTTTCTTTACTCTTGTGCCATTGCTGAGCACAGCATTGCTCTCACTTTCCCTTCTTCCTCTCTTCCACCCTAGTAGTACATGAGATGTCTTCATATGCCAGGAAATTGATTGTGGACTTTCCAGTCTCCAGACCTGAGAGAAATACATCTTTTTTTGTTGTTGTTGTCTGTTTTTTATTATTATGCATCCAGTGTAAAGAATTCTGTTATAGCAGTATGAAATGCAGTCAGAAATCCAGAGAGGCAGTAAATTTTGGTCAACAAAAACCTATTATTCTAATCACAATTTCTGTTCATTGCCTCTTCTTGAGCCAAATGTCTTGTGGGGTACAGACAGACAGTTAGCTTTTAGATATCTTCCTTACACCTCTGAATGCCACTTTCCAGTCAAACATCCTTACAGAAATTTATAGCCTTTACTCAGAAAGAAAAGTCTCCTATTACACAGTCTCTTATCTTGGGGTTGCCTTCCTTTCTCAAATTAAACCAACTTCTTCTAATCCCACTATTTCTTCTTTTGCTTCTCATATATCTTATAAACTCTGCCTCAGTGCAGCGGAAAATTTCCATGTCCAGTAATAAAAAACTAAGTTTTCTTCATTTTTCTTTTTTTTTTTCACTTCTCTCTTACATTACTGATTTATTTTCCACCCCCCCCACCAACACACTTAATTTTGATTAGCATGCAAATATAAAAACACTTTCTTAGCAAAAAAATAAACAAAAATTCTTCATGGACTCTTCTCACCACAAATGTCTAGCAAGAAGTACTTTAAGAATGTTCTTGTTTTTACTATTCTGTGGATGCTGTCTTACTATGGGTGCTACTTTTGTTATTAATTATTGTGATAATTTGTTTTTAAAATTCAGTTATAACAGCTTTAATCCTTAAATCATGCTCTGATTTTTGGAAAGCTTTTTTTTCAATACTTCTTGGAGACCTAATATCTTTATTATTCTGCTACATCACTCTTCACTTATTTCTTGACTCTTTTTTTGCTTTCCCAGTCTTTTCCTTTCCTCTAAATGCTGGATTACCTTTGAATTAAACTTTAACCCTCTTTGCCTATATTATCATAATTCCTGTGAAAACTTGATATCATTCCATTGCTTTAAATATTCCCCCAAAGTAAACTCTGGACAGATTTTTAACAATATCATTCTGACTCCCATGTACACCAGAATGCAAAAGATGAAATCAAACTGTTGTAATAATACAGAAGAGGCAAGATGATTTGTTTGGAGTAGAGTAATAAGAGTGCAGGTGGGAAATTTTTTTTTTATTATTGAATTCTTAGTTATAAATTGAAGAAAAGAAGAAATTGAACTTGATGTTCAGGAAGCTTGCTTGTCACCTGAGTAATGAGCACTTGCTTTTATGAGCAAAAATGGGGAACGAAATAGGACAGGTTGCATTGGGTGGTATCACAAACTCTGTATTGAATAGTTTTGTAGACATGAGAGATGGAAGTCTAGCAAGCATTTGGGGATTTGAGTGTAAACTAGCTATAATTAGAGAATGTATGTTACAAAAATTGTGAGTTGATATAGAATACAATTTGAGACACTCCATTGTAAATGTAAATGAGATTGAACAGCTACTAGAGCATGTGGGTCTCAGGAACGCTTTGCACTTTCCTCCCTTACTTTATTTAAGCCTATTTATTAGGGTTCTTATTTGCATACACTTGAAATTATTCTGGATTATCTTAAGCATTTGATATAATACATGAAAATTCAGAGGTAAATTGAGAGGTTATGAGAGTCCTAACCTAATCAGTGCATTAGTCCACAGTTATAAATTAACTTGATGGTAAAGTAGACAACATGTGGGGCTGGAAGAAGTATGTCACTGGGGACTTACCATTGGTATTTATATTTCATATCTAGTGAGGTGATCACTCGATGCTTCCATATTGCTATGTTTGGAGCTCTTTTCTCTGCAAGAACCTTCTGCCATGATCTTCTGCCTCATCTTGTGTCCAGATCAGTGGAGTTGGCATCTATGAACTGATCTCTCTGAAACATGAGCCCCAAATAAATATCTCCTCTATATTGGTCTTGTCAGATTCTTGATCACAGTGAGGAAAAAACCTGATGAAAACAGGAAGAAAGGAAGAAAGAAATTATCTCTATTGTTTTTTTCTATTGGCTAAGATTTGATTTGTTTTCTCCTAACATAAGATCTATTTTGGAAGAAGTTTCATGTGCCACTGATGAAATCAGTGCCACTGATGAATCAAGTTGTTTCATGTGCCACTGATGAATCAAGTTGTCCATTGGTAAAATATTCTGTAGATATCTGTTATGTCAATTTTTGATTAATGGTATTTTTTAGTTCCAAAGCATAATTACTTAGGTTATATCTAGATGACCTAATTAATGGTGAGAGAGGTATGCTGAAATCATTCGCTATCATTGTATAGTTATCTATTTAATTCCTTATATTGATAGGGTTTGTTTTAATTACTTATGTGCACCATTGTTTGGGGCATAAATATTTGCAATTATTGAATCTGGTTGTTGGATTATTTTCTTAAATATTATGAAGTGATCTTCTTTTAATTTTTCTGATTTTATTTCGCTTGAAGTCTACTTTGTCTAATATCAGAATAGCTATTCCTGCTTTCTTTCAGTTTCCATTTGCATTATATATATTTTCCGTTCTTTCTCCTTCAGTTTGTGTATGTCTTTGTCTGTAAGATGAGCCCTGTATGAAAAACATATGATTGGATCATGTATTTTGATCCAGTCTGCAAATGTTTTTCATTTGATTGAAGAATTTTCATCATTTATATTCAATGTTTATGATTTTGGAGAAATGATTTTTATTTTCTAACATTTTAATTTACTTCTAACGCTTAATTCAGACTTGATTCTCCTTTAATTGACTATGCTAATATAGTTCATCCCTATGATTGTTTTCAGTTTATTGTATTTTCTTCTGCATGAAATATTTCATTGAGTATGTTTGTACTTCAGACTTAATCATTAGGAATTCTTTTTGTTTCTGCTTATTATGAAAGGTTTTGTTTTACTAGATATAGTTATCTTTTTTATACCCTTTTCTCTCAAGGCTTGATATACATTATTCCAAACTCTCATGGTTTTTAGGATCTGTACTGAGAAATCCAGTTTAAATACAAATCGGTCTAACTTCAAATTAGACCAGCCACTTTTTCTCTTGTGGGTTTTAAAATTCTATCATATTTTGTTTTTTATGCATTTTCATTATAATGTTTGTGGAAAAAAATCTCTTTTTATATTGCTGTTTTAAGCATCCATTGTATCTTATATTTGGATTTCCAACTCTTCTATCTGGGCAAAGGAAAAAAAAGGAAAAGAAAGGGGATGAAAAAGAAAGCTATAGAGTGATAATATAAGCTAAGGTAAAAGTTAAAAAAGAAAAAAAAAAAAGAAGGACCGGAGCATTTGAGACCATAGCAGGGGATGTAAGATGGAAAAGAGAGACTAAGAGAAGCAAGTGTAAACCTGAGCTAGTAAAACACTGATAGAATGTTTCCAGTTATTCCTTTAAAACATTAGAATAAATACATTCAGATGGATGAGGGCACAATATTATATACTAAAGCAACAAATATTAAATCAAATTGAAGAGTAATGTATGTATGTATGTGTGTATGTATGCATGTATGTATGTAATTGATGTTAGAGGTATTTATAATAATCCATGCCAAGGCAGAAAGATTTCTTATTGAGTCTTCCTGTGTTGCTTTTCATCAAAATTTAGGACCTTTAGAAGATTCCCATCTCTGGTTTCAGATTCTCCTAGAAGTGCTGGTGTGTGGGGGATACTTCAGTGGTTGCTATGGAGCTCTTGACAAATATTTTTCTGTGTGTGTGCGTGTGTGTGTAGATTTTTTATTTAGTTGTTTATTTTTTCTGTCAGTTCAGGTGCCTGAGGCTGCATATTTGGAGGCTATCATACTGTATCTGTTGGCTGTTTTGTGGGGGGTACAGGAACACAGAATTCAGGGCTTAGAGCTGTTGGTTTAACTTCCCTGAGTCACTGTGCACCTGCTCCCCTATCACTGGAGCCTGATTAAGTGGTTGTGAATCACCCCTCCATTAACTGGGGTAGGGACCATTGCTCTGCTTGTGTCTCAGTTGTTACTGCCCATTGCTTTCAATCAAAGTCACTCCAGTATTTGCTGAGCTCCTGGGGAGGCTGTATTGAGCATAAAGTCAGGACTAGTATTCACACCTGTTTCACCTCACTCCCCTTGTTCATGGTGAGGGGCAGCGGGTTTCAGTAACTTTCAGCCAGCAGCAATGCTTTTAGATTTCCTTCTAGATGGGTTATTGATATGTTTTATTTAAGAGGAATAGCCTATGTCTTTATTTGTTGCTATCTGAAAGTGGGGATATGCTGTGTTGATGTGATTTTTTTCTAGGAATTCTGGATCCCAGGCCTGGCATGGTGTTCAGTCCACAATTTGGGTTAAACTATTTGATCTCCTTCACTAAGTTTTTTTTATTGGTTGTTCAAAACATTACAAAGCTCTTGACATATCATATTTCATACATTTCCTTCGCTAATTTTGCTTTTTCTATCATGTTTTAACTTAGTTTGCTTTTCTTTCCAGCTGTTGTTGAGAAAGCAAACTTAACGTGCTCTTATTTTCTCTCTTGACCCTCACCCTAACTCCACTGTGGTCCTGGTTCAGGGTTAAGTATTTTTTGTCCTTATTTTCTGCTCTAATAATCCAACTTCCAGTGTCTTCAAGTCTCCAACTGTCCAACATTGATGTGTACAATACTTACTCTGTCACCAATTTCTGGCCAGATATTTCTGTGCTGTGATGGGGTTGAGGGATGATGCCTATTTCCACTCCACTGTCTCCCCATTCTGATGATTATTTCTTCACATCATTTGGATTTGTTTATGCATTGCAAACAAAAATTTCTAGTGTTTAATTTGGGGGGAATGCCTAGTTTGTCTAGTATTTTAAATATTACTGACTTTCTCATTTTACATTACCATAATCTCTTCTGTTCCAAAACGGGATTCCTGATTCCACATAAATAGCTGGAGATGAAGAAATATTTATTCATAAAACTAAATCAAAGAAAATGAGAATAAATATTCTATTTTCACTATGAAATGTTGTTGAAGCAGACTACCATAAATGGGAAAAAATAGGATAAACAGGAAATGCTATCTGCTATTCAATGGATGAAAAATGCTACTTAGTGAATACTAAATGTTTTCAACTGAGAAAACTCGTGTGACTATCAAATTTTCAATTTGATCATATTGAGCCCAAAGCAGTACAAGTATAAATGATAAGTTATTTACTAACAATACTTCTTTTCAGTCATATATTAAACAAAATAAAACTGATGCAAAAACGTAGTTCTAGATTCAGAAAAGGTCTTTAGTTTTAATGTTTAAATCTTATTAGGCAATCACTGAGTATTCACATCATTCTGTACTTCTTCAAACTTTTATGTGTGCATTATTGCTCAAAAAAATCTGGATGTCAACATTAGTACTCAACATATATGTATGTTGAGTTTCTGAAAAAGAACAGTATTGATTGAATGGTACACTATGCTTCTGTTATCTCTTATTAATTATTATACTCTTTGGGAAGCTAAACCTGTAAATCTATAAAAAATATTATCCATTCACCTAGTAAAAATTGCTCAGATTGCTGACCTAGTATTATTCAGGAAACAAGCAGCTCCAAGAGGAGCAGTTGCACAAGATCCAATTTCAATTAAACATAGGCAGGGATCTCACAGGAACCAGAGAGAGCATCCTATTAGCATGGAAAAAATACTCTCCCAAATGAACAACAGCCAGAGATTGGTGATGCATGAGGACCCAGAATAGCTAAACTACCTCAGAAATTCCCATTTCCTGTCCAAAGAAATATTTTTCAAAAGCTGAAGATTTTTGTTATATATCACTGCTTGAAAGATATTTTAGACTGTTTTAATTTCAGTGAAACAGGGCTTCAATTTCAATTGAATAGTGGTGTAAAGCTTATCTCTTGTATACATACTCAAGGCATGCAAAGGTTGTTCTTGCAAATAAGAGCAGAGATGTTAAACAATAAAGGGGTGTTAAAATTGAGGGTTATAACGTGACATTTCATACCTCTCTATACCTGAATTCAGAATTTCTGACATCACTAGCTTAGGAATGTCCATTTCATATATAAATGAAATAATATATTATATATACATATATACTTATATATGTATATGTTAGAGTCTGTAAACAAGTCAGGATGGCGCCTGGCATTTTGCCAGAGGGAGTGGTTTGTGAAGTAACGCCAGGGAGCCATTACGTGTGGAGATTCCTTATTGGTTGACTGCTGTATCTAGTTTATGTTAATTAAGATAAGCTGTGTGGAATGTATATACACCACTCCTGTCCTACAATAAATGGCTCCCACTCCTGCTGTATCAATGTACACAAGTTGTTCATCGCCCCCCGGTTATTTTGCTGCAGCCGGACTGCGGCATATATATATAATTTTTTACATTAATCTGAAAACACTCTTCCAGGTCACCTCATTGCAGTGTAAAATGTTTACAGTCTTATGCTTTGTATCTTTGATCAAAAATTTCCTTCCCCAAATCATCATACAAAATGCTGCCTCTTTAAAATTCAGTCAAGTATTATACTGGTAATGTGCAAGAATATCTTTTGTAATTTTACATTATACATGATTTTTAAATTGCAAAAAATATTTTCATACTAATTCTAATTCTGGAAGTGCCATACTCTAATACTCTATTATTAAAATTAAGAAAATTGATAGTTTTCTGTATTCCAATTATATGGTGTTATTTCCCGCAGTATTACAGAGTGGCCTAATAGACCATTGTCTCTCTAATAATTATTGTCTGGACTCAAGGAGTATCATAAATTATTCTAAAAACAAAATCATGCTCATTGCTAGTTGTTTTCTAGTACTCAATTGTGTATTCTCAGCAATCCAATATAATGGTCCAATTTACAACCTTTATTGTAAAGGCTTCAAAGCATAACCATATAACTTAAATTAGACTACTGTGCGGATTTAATTATTTAAAAAAATATTTCTCAAACTAAAAATTATTATATCTGAACTCTATGACACAGAACTTCGAAACATCCATAAATATTATCGAAACATGTGGACTGTGACAGATCAGTTTTCTGAAGAAGATAAGACTGTACATTTTAGCATACTTCTAGTCTTTTGTTGGGTTCCTAAATTTTTCTGAAAGGACATATTCCATCCCTCTGCCTCACTTCTAGTAACATATGGCTGTTCTTGACAGACATTGCAAAACATATGCACTTGAATCTCTTTCAGAGAAGTTTTGTTAGCCAGGCACTAGTACTTTTCCTTATCATGGAAAACTGATAACTTATTAATGTTTAAATATCAGTTTGTCAAATACCTGATGTAACAAAAAATTTTTATGAATGATGTACCAAAGAACAAATGATATATGCATTTATCTGAAAATTCCAAATTTTGTATAGGAATATGCATAATCATAAATGAAAGTGTATCAACTTTATCAATAGCTTGACTGATTTTATTAACAGTGTCTTAATAGTTTTACAATTTTTCAGCTTAAGGTACATGTAATGAACTGTATCCTTTTGTCAACCCATAATTCACATGATGAAATTATAACACCCAAAGTAATGGTGCTAAAATATAAAACATTTTAGGATACGAAAATTACACCATCATGAATGGTATTACTGCTCTTACAAAAGGAATGCAGAGATATCATCTGCCATCTTCCCTCCATGTGAGGATACAAAATGAAAAGCAGTTTGGAAGCCAGATGAGGACTTTCACCAAAACCTGACCATGCTGGTGCCCTGGTATCAAATTTTTACTCTCCAAAACTAAAAGCTCCTATTTTTATAAGACATCTAGTTTATGCTTCTTCTTATAGCAACCCAAATGATTAATGGCACACGTTATATACAGTGCTTTAAAATTTTGGAATATTCTTTCCTATTATTTGTAGAGCTCAATTGAATGGCATGATTTACTATTTCCATTGGCTTATTTTTTAAGTTTTTTTTTTTTTATCACATTAGAATTTTACCTAGCAGTGGGGTTCATTTTTAATTAATCATACATAAATGGAATATAGTTTGCTCCATTTCAGTTCCTAATCCTTTCTCTTTCCCTTACCTCCTTTCATCCCATTTTCCTTTCTTTACTCTATGTCTTCCATCTATTTATTTATTACTTTTAATTGGTGTTATGTAATTATGCATAGAAGTGAAATTCACTACAGTGTGTTCATATAAGTACATAGTGTGATTTTGTCAATCACATCCTGACTTTCCTCCCTTTTCTCATTCCTCCTTCCTCCTCTTTAATCTCATTCCTCTTTTGTGGGATCTACACCCGCCCCAAACTTTTGCCCCTTAATTTGAGCTAGTTTCTGCATATGACAGAAATCATTCAATTTTTTACTTTCTGAATCTAGTTCATTTCACTTAGCATGATCTTCTTTAGTTCCATTTATTTACCAGCAAATACCATAACTTCATTTTTCTTTATGTCTGTATAAAACTTCATTGTGTCTATATACCACATTTCCTTTATCTACACTTCTGTTAATAGACACCTAAGCTATTCCATTACTTGGCTATGGTGAATGGTGCTGCTGTAAATATTGATGGGCTTGTATTAATATAGTATGCTGATTTCAGTTTTTCAATAACAAGAAATGGGATAGCTGGCTCAAGTGATGGTGCCATTATTATTCTTTACAGGATTCTTTATAATGTTTTTTCCAAAGTGTTTGTATGAGTGTGCCTTTTCCCCAACATACTTACGAGCATTTATTATTATTTGTAATATTAATTATTGTCATTCTATGTAAAAGTAAAATAAAATCTCAATGTACTTAGATTTGCATTTCCTTGATTGCCAGATATTTTGATCATTTTTTTATATATTCATTGGCCATTTTATTTCTTCTTGATAAATGTCTGTTTAGGTTTTTTTATATTTTTCTCACTTATTAATTGGTTTATTTGGTTTTGTTTTGTTAGGGTTTTTTGAGTATTTGTATATTCTGTATATTAATCCCCTGTCAAAGGATTAGTTGGCAAAGATTTTCTCTCATTCTATAAGCTGTGCCTTCACACTCTATTGTTTCCTTCATTGTTCACAACATTTTAAATTTGGTATTATTTCATATATTGATTCTTTGTCTAGTATCAGAAAACTGTATTTATTTGGGTCTGTCTCTGTGTTTTTATTCTCTTCATTGGTCTTCATGTCTGTTTTAATTCAAGTACCACGCTGTTTTATTACTGTAGCTCTGTTGTATAAATTGAGGTCTGGGATTATGATATCTTCAGCTTTGTTCTCCTTGATCAGGATTGCTGTGGCTCTTCAAGGTCTCCTATTTTTACAAATGAATTACATAACTGCCTTTTTTTAGTTCTGTGAGGAATATCATTGACGTTTTGATGGGAATTAAATTGCATCTGTATAACATTTTTGATACTATGGAATTTTATTTTTTAATTTTTATTATATATATATATATATATATATATATATATATATATATATAAAACATCAGAATGCATTAAAATTCTTACACATATAGAGCACAATTTTTCATATATCTGGTTGTATACAAAGTATATTCACATCAATTCGTGTTTTCATACATCATGTTCTTTGAATAATAATGATCATCACATTCCACTGTCATTTATAACCTCATGGCCCCTCCTTTCCCCTCCAATCCCTCTGTCCTATTTAGAGTTGGTCTATTCCTCCCATGCTCCCTATCCCTACCCCACTATGAAGCTGCCTCCTTACATCAAAGAAAACATTTGGCATTTGGTTTTGGGGGATTGGAAAACTTAACTTAGCATCACCTTCTCTAACTCCATCCATTTACCTGCAAATGCCATGATTTTATTCTTTTATTGCTGAGTAATATTCCATTGTGTATATATGCCATAATTTTTTTATCTATTCATCTGTTGAAGGGCATCTAGGTTGGTTCCACAGTTTAGCTATTGTGAATTGTGCTGCTATAAACATTGATGTAGCTGTGTCCCAGTAGTATGCTGTTTTTAAATCCTTTGGGTATAGACCAAGGAGAGGGATACCTGGGTCAAATGGTGGCTTGTACTATGTCATTTTCAGAATATTTATGCTGACTGTCCAAGAACATGTGAGGTCTTTCCATCTTCAAATATCTTCAAATTCTTTCTTCAGTATTTGTTTTGTTATATTAATTAGGTGAATCAAGATTTGGAGCATGGCTATTTTCTATCTTTATATCTTCTTGTTGTATTCTGCCCTTTAGCAGTATATTGTGACCTTGTCTCTTCTGATTAATTTTTGCTTGAAATCTGCCTTGTCTGATATAAGCATAGCCACTCATTCTTGTTTTTAGATTCTATTTGCATGAAACATTTTTTCCATCCTTTTACTTTTAGCCTCTGGATGACTTTGCTTATGAGATAAGTGCCTTATAAAGAATGTATAATTAGATCTTGTTTTTTAATCTATTCTGCCAATCTATTTCTTTCAATTTTGAAGTTGAGATCATTTACATTCAGTATTTTCATGGGTAGATATTTGTTATTTCCTGCTCTATTTAATTTGGTCTTAATTTTCACTTAGTTTTTCTTCTAGAGAGTGGTATCCCTTTGAGATCCTTAGTATTCATTTTTGAGTTCTTCTATGTGTATGTATATGTGTGTGTGTGTGTGTGTGTGTGTGTGTGTATATATATATATATATATATATATATATATATATATATATATATATATATTTGTAGTGCTGTCTTAGTAGTCAAAAAAATTCCTTTAGTTTATCCTCATCATGAAAAGTTATTTTATTTTAATTCGGTTCTGAAAGATAGTATTGTTGGATATCGAAAACTTGTCTGGGAATTTTCATTTTTCTTTCAGTCCTTTTAATATCTCATTCCAAGCTCTCCTTGATTTTTGGGCCTGTTTATAGAATTCAGAAGTGAAACTTACTGATTTATTTCCAAATGTTTATTTCTGAATGTTTTCTATTGTGGCTTTTAATATCATTTTCTTAATTTCTCTGGGAGACATTTTGATTATGATGTGTCTTAAAGAAGTCTTTTATTAACTTTGTCCATTTGGGGTTCTATGTGCTTCCTGTATGTGGAAGTCCATCTCATTTCTAAGGTAAGGTAATTTTTTGCTGTTATTTCCCTGAAAAGTTTATTAATGCCTTTAGCCTGTATCCCCATGTTCTCTTCTATCCCAATGACTCTCAAAATTGGTTTCTTGATTTTGTCCCAAAGTGCTTGCACATTATGATCATGATCTTTTATTTTTTCCTTTATTTCATACAGAGTATATAAGTTAATACACCCTATTTTCAATGCCTGAAATTCTGTCTTCAAGAACTTAAAATGTATTTTCTACATAATTTAACTTTTGGTTATATCAAATTAACGTTAATCTGATTCAGTTGATGTTTCATTCTAGAATCATTGACTATTTTATTTTTAGTATCTCTCAATATTTTTTTGAAATAGACTTTCACCTCCTACATTTGCCCTCTATTAACTATTTGGGTCTTCTTTTAGCTCATTCAATACTTTAATAATCAGGTTTTTATAGTTTTTTTCTGCATTCACTTCCATATCTGTGGGTTCTTTTGTTGAGGGACTGAAAATTTGGTGGTGAGAGGGCATTTTCATTTTACCTGTTTCCTCCTATTTTAGAGGACTTAGACTTGTGTATTTCTTGAGATGAACTCCTCTTCCTCTTTTAGCCTATTTCATTTGGTGTATAGTTTATCTTCGTTCTTGGGACTTCTTTCTCTTTTTTTATGTATAAGCAGATATCCAGGAGTGAAAGCTCAGATCTATGTCTAGCAGTTCATATTTGGGATCTGGTTGTTGGGTCAGAGTTTTTGTCTCTCTCATTTTGAATTCTTTGTGTTTCTTACGCAACTAGCAGCCCTGTTGCTGAATCTCAAGGTGTTGACCAATTGGAGAGTGCACTCTTTCTCCAATCTGCCATTTTTGATCCTCCCATTAACTTTTTTTTTTCAAAAAACCATGCAAAAGATTTTTTCTCTCAACTCTAAGTAATATTTTTTTCTTCAAATATAATTTTGTGTTTTGAATTTAATGTTTCTCTTTCCTTCTATATGCCATAAGTTTTTTAAAAGCTCATGTATCATTTTGAGAAATGGCTGTTGGAACAAGCTTTGCAGCATTTCTTTAGCAATATTTCATTGGGTATACATACAAATACTTCCTCAGTTCCATAATATTTCTCTGGTAATTACCAGAAATTTACTTTGACTCTCTAAAGTTATCATTTTATTTTTTTGTAATGCAAAAATTTTAATCATTTCAAAATCTCTTTTACATAGGACAAGACCATAACACATGGCAAATCTTGTGAACCAATATTTCCAATTTCTAACCAAGCAGGATGCTACTCCAGTATAAATGAGCTACATGATAGTGAAATGAAGCTACTATCTCCTCACACCTGCAAGGTATTTGGGTCTTGCTGACAGTCTTTGCTGTACTAACTCAGGAAAAATAATGCCCACCTGCATTCCATATTTTCTGCACTCTTCTTGTCAGGCTACTGCTGAATTTCATTAGACTTAAAGTTTCTTCCAGTTTTTCAAACAAACATAAAAAACTAAATCAACTGCACTATGATCACTATTTTTCTTGGTCAAGGCTCAACATGTAAGTTGCTTGGAACATCACTCTTGTTCGTATTTCTCCAGTGATTCTTTTAATTTCCTTACCCTGGTAGTGTTCTTTATTTCCCCATCACTTGTAACTCTGCTGTTATGGACACTGCATCTTCTCAGGTGTCAATATTGTATAATAACCAAGAAGTTTCTTCTGGTTCATAACAGAGGTTCCTATTCTTTCACATTCCATATACTTCACATTGATATGTAGTATTAATTTGTTTCTTATTCCCAAACTATTTTTCCTCTGCCATTTTATAAATTCCACTGTTCATTTATGATTATGCTATATTGATATATTTTACTACATAATCCTCCTATTTCATGGGTATAATGTTATTATATGCAGAATTTTCTCCAACTCACCAGGATAACTTTATGTTTTTAGAAAAAAAATTACATCTCTAAATAACTTTCTTCCATTTTTGACACCATTCTATGGACAATGCTGATTCAGTGGGAACTAAAACATTCTTGAATTTACTCTTAAATTTCTAAATGGCAAATCATATTTTACCCCTACCGGTATAAGTTTTTTAACATAACTAAAATTCATAGACCATTTTTTATTTGTTCTTTCAGTTGTATTAACTCAATTGTCATTCCATCATTTTGTAACTTTCCTGGAAATACTTGTCATGTATAAATTATCTCTGCAAATTCTCTCAACTTGACCTCACACCATACAACCAAATATTGCTGTATATTTTAGTAATAATCATTATGAAAACTACTCTATAATTTCAAATTATTTTTTATGATGCTCTAGGAACATGATTCCTTCTTCACTCTTCATGATTATTTCAGTTATTGCAACAAGAGATTTTCAGTTGTTTTCCTTCGATTTCTTCCCTATAAACTGATCTTTCTTTACATTAAAAATGATAATAAAAGCCATAATATCATAATTTCACAAAATTTCACCACTAAAATTGATATTTTCCATCTTCCCCTTCTCTTATGCAATGAGACAGGTGTCTTTATTTAAACATAATACTTCCCTTTGCACTAAAATTATCTGTCCCATCCTCTTTTTGGAGGCAGTGGTTGTCATTCCCCATACTTTCTGAGAACACAAAATACTTTTCTACTGTAGTTTATATAAATTATTTTAAATAATATTGTGATTATCAAACAAATTAAGTACAATATAAAATGGTTTAACTCAAGTGTAATCTTTAATTCAATCTCTAAGGAAATGTTTTATGCATAATATATATATATATATATATATATATATATATATATGTTTTATATATAATATATGTATATATATTTCCTAATAAAATGCTCTCAAAATGTGCCTTAAATACTCTTATATAATTAAAAAATTGTATAGGGAGAAGATGAGATTATTTAGTGAATAACACTAATTTTTATCACAGAAATATTGTGAATTACATACTTTTATCTTGACAGACCTAGGATCATAACCTAACTATGCTATTTTTTGTTCTTTGATATTTACCCCATTGTTAATTTAAAATGATATTAACCAGTTTTGATGTCATATAAGGTGTGAACCTATATAAAAATGCTCTTTGAAATCAGATAGCCCTGAGATTGACATTGGCTCATCTATAAAAGCAAACTTTTGCACAATTAACTTAATATGCTGATGTGTATATTGGAATAAAACATAATTTACTTTATAAGCATTAAATGTAATGTAATAATGTATATGAAAACTTGCTTATTGAATGTACACAGGAAATACTAAGTTAATACCAATTGTTACCATTCTTATAAAAAGTATTGCCAAAAATGTTCAACCATATTTAACAAATTATTCATCAAATATTTCTTATCCAGAAGATCAGTATTATTGTTTTCTATCATATAGTACTTATGCTATCAATTTTCCATCAATTTGAAATTATTTGTAACATTTGTTCAAAATCTACTACATGCTACTCATTCAGCACACATACAAGAATCCAAACATAAAAAAAAGAACATTTATAAAAATGTGGTGTTTACTTCTGTTTTCAGGGGATAACATCTATTTTATCATTTTAAGGACTACTTCATTCTTAACTACCTGATTTAAAAATATAATTTATTAATAAGAATTGTGTTAATTATGAACTGCTGAATAATAAATTGTGAATGATTAAACTCAGTGGCTTGAATAAACACATATTTATTATTTTAATTTCTCTGCATTGGGAATCTAAGCATGAATTCTAAGCATGAATGAACTTTCTACTGTGAACCAGGGTCTGGATCACCTTGGAGTCCAGCTGTCTCCAGAGCTGGAGTTTTATCTAAGACTAGAGTACTGAAGAATCACTTTCCAACTTCTTATGGCTTTTGGTAAGAGCTAGCTCATTATTCTGAATTTAGAGACACATGTTTCTCTGACTATCAATGAATGATTGCACCTCACTTTCTGCTGATATAAGGTTAGGGGCAACCTTCAATTCCTTATCTCATAAATCTTTCTTTTTTCCATAATCATTTGCTTCCTCACAGCCTGTTTTTTAAAAAACAATCAAACATACTAATAGAAGTAATACTGCATCTTCTTTGCCATGTTCTGTTAATTATAAAATCAGAGTTCAAAGGGCCAGTATTTTACAAGAAGGTGGATATCAAACCTGGAGTTAATGTGAGTCATGCTAGTCTTAGATAAGCATTCATTTATTCTTTAGTAAAATATATTGTTAACTGAACAAATTGAGTATAAGTAATTGATAACAAACATATTTTAGTATGCTTCCTGATTTTTTGGGAAATCATTTGAAACTGGATAAATAATATGCAACATAGATTTCCAGTATTTTAATACACCTTAGGAAAAATGAGCTAGTAGAATGCACTGCAGATCTTTCATTTGGTTGGGGTAATGTGTTGATTTTATAAAATTAATAAATAATAAGCCAGGTCAGTTTAGTGGAAACTTTAGGGCTCTTTGTGGATAAATTTACCAGATAGAACATCCTGTTCAAAAAGAATAAATTACTTGTAACTCCCACCCACTTTATATAACATTAAAGTCTTTTTGATTTTTGGCTCACATAATTATTATTTTTTAAATTTATTTTAGAAGCAAGACATCTGCTATGCCACTGAGGTCTATTGATTACAATAGAAAATTCTCAGAGCTCGCTGAGTCTTTTTATGAGCTAAAACGAACATTAATAGAATACAAGCAATAGACAACTATCTCTCCTAATATTTGTGGAAAGCTCAGGACAGAATGCTATTTGACCTTCTTAAGTGAGCAGCTTGCTTTCAACACCCACAACCGATGTACATACATGATCACTTGGCTGTCAATACCCGTAACCATCTGTTATGATGGCAACATGCCTGCCTTCAAAATGGTGTTCCAGTTTAGACTGCAGGTGCCAAACTAAGTAGATTGGCAGTCTGAAATGCTGAAAATGCTTTCTCTTCCTCTGCAGGAAACGATGCCACATTAACACCCACATGGCTTCTTACCGACAGACCACCTGTTCATTATTTTGAAGCCAAAAATATACACAAAAAAAGGCCAATAGTGAGCAGTTGACGAAACAACACTGGGCACCAATGGATGGAATATTTCAAAATACAACATGCTGCCCATTTTAAAAAAGTGATGTTAATGATTGAAAAAGCACAAAATGTGGGTGTAAATACTGTAATACCCAAGAATCATTTTAAGAATAATGATTCCAAGAGTATAGTCATTCAATGTGACAATATTTTTAACATATACTATTTAATATTTTTATTTTTGTCCTCTAGACTGAGAATAGTTAGCTGCTCTATTCTGCATAAAATCACTGGAATTCTGGAGATCCTCTTGCTTTTGTGCTCTGGTCTTTGGATAAGTATTTGTGAGAGTGTGCATGCATATTTCTTTGCTGTAGTGTTTCAAACAAGTGAAAAAAGATACAATAAAATAAAAACTACTATAATTGTACTTCCACAGTTTTTTCATTAGTTGGATTTGGTAAGGAGAGATTACACAGCTAAAGTTATCCTCAACTTTTTCTCTAATACCATTCCACACACCATATTTGCAACCAAAATAATAATGGGCTGTTGTCACGCCTAAATTGTAAAAGTACCCGGTTTCAAAAAAGATGAAAGAAAAAGCAAAATTACCCTCTGAAGCCATTTTGTACTTTCTTTGAACAATTGCAAGATTTACCCTTGTTCACATTAATAGTCCTGTCTCACACTTTATAAATATCATCCATAAAACCATAATCACTGCTTATCCCAACATCAAATCTACATGTTTTTTTTTTTTTTAAATTCTCTACTCTCTTCCTCCAACACAAGAAAAAATTCTTCACTTGTGATATTTTCACCTTTTCAGAAACTGTTTTTCTTTAATCAGTTTCTCCTCTCTAGTATACCTTGCTTCCTAAATCAGTCTCTTGATTCCTAGGTTGTCATAAATTTCTCCTCATAAAGCAGTAAAAACTACCCTAACCCTAATGTCGTTCCTGTCCATAAACTTACTATTTCCAGTATATACACTCCTGAAAGATGTGTCCAGTGACATATCCACTTTATTAACTTGCTTCCACTCAATCAAATCAGATCTCAATTTAGCATTTGTCACTTGAAAAAACTGTTCTCATTAGCATCCTTTAGTGTTCTAAGTTCTTAAGTTCAAGTGTTTCTCTCTTCTTAGCACATTTCTCACAGCATTATACAAAGTTGAACACTCTGACCTTTTCAAAATCTTTCTTTCTCCTCCTCCTCCTCCGCATTTTGTTACCATGGTTCCCAATACAAACTAGTCGTAATACATCAGATTTTATATAAATATTTTTTTCTGATGGATATTTTTTACCTTCCAAATATATTTACTTTTGGTTATAACATTTATGTTGGTACCCACTTTACATCTGGTATCTTTGGTGTTTTTGACTAAGTAGTTAGTACTTTAGGAAGGAGCAGTTTGAGAAAGCCATTTACTGGAATGTATTTGGTTCCTTCCTTATCAGGCTAAATTATTTTTCAGTTCCCAACTTTTAATTCTTGCATTCACAAATAAAATTTGATTATTTGCTTTTATTTTAATATCTGTTGTCTTTCTTACACAGAACATATTACATGAGGTGACATGTGAAATTTGTTCCTTTCTGTATGTTCAACCCCACAAAATTCCATGGTACTTTTTAGAGTCTCAGTGAGTACTTTAAAAATAAATTTAGAATAGTTTCACTTCAGACTTAGGTCTTATGCCCAGATAGAGTAGGAGTACAAAACTACCTAGCCATCTAAGAAAAAGTAAACATAAAGGGAAAATTTGTCACGTTTCCTAATAGTCATATAACTAACAAGTTTAAAATTTACTATTTCAGTATTATTTATTTGATATTTAATAGTATAAATGATCTAATAATGTATTCTTTTATATATTATAATGTTCAGTATTTCCTTTTTCTGTTATTTTCATTCTTCAAATATTTTAAAACATTCATTGTCAGATTTATTCTGATGTTTAAAAACACATTTTAGAAATCAAGTTTATTTACACAAAGTTGCCTGTCACAAATTGGTTGTTATGATGAATGATAACCAATTGAGCTAAATGATGGAGATATTATATTATTTAATGTAAGAATCAAATTATAATAGTGGTCCACATCACCTTTTGAATATAGTCCTAGCTGATTATTGTAAAAGAGACCTGTGTTTCTTTTTCTGGTCTTCCTCTCTTCCTCTCCTTCCCTAACATGAAGGTGGGAAACAAGATTTCCTTGAGTTATTAGTTCTTGAGCAAACACGCACCTCAGGAAGAAGATGTCTGAAGATCTAGAAAGTGACTACCTCTCAACAAGTGAATTCTAATACACCATCAGGACTCAGACGGGACACTCACCTACCAGAGCAAACCTGAAAAGAAATATTTGAAGGGTTTCATTAAAAACCCCCTCTTCCTCCTGATGGACAGAATCACACCTCAGGAGCAGGAGTCCCCTGTGCTTCTCCTTTGCTAGCAAAGCAATGAACTTTCTTTTTTTCCTTTTTCTCAAAATTGTGCCCTCCTTATTGGATTGGCATCAGGGACAGGGCTTTTATTTATAAACAAAAGACAATTATCCACTGCCTATTTTAAAATATGTGACTTTTTCTTATAAAAGTAAATTTGTGGCTACTCTCAGAGCATCTGGAAGAAAATTTTCATATGAACAGACTAGCTTCACATGTAACCCAAGTTGGTAGAACTAAAATATTGATGATTAACATTTGAAAGAAAACACACCCTTTATTTGTAATGTTAATAGATTTAACACTTTTCTTTAACAATATAAATAGACACAATATAGCTATTTTATTTCTAAAATATTTAGGACAATATATAAAGAAATCATGACTTTGAAGCTTTCATCATGTACTGTTATTTTGCATTATTTTAGTGCATTTTGAGTAAAAAGATAACAGATCCCTTTCTAGGGAGTTAGAGCAATTAGCCTTTGTGATTTACTTTGATTCTAACTATCCAAAAATTTGCAGTGAAACTATTTGAATTATTGATATCTTAATATATTTATTTGTAATATAAAATTAATTATGACTCTAATGATTACTGGCGTATTTGACAGCTGAAATTCTTTGTTAGGTTACAATCTAAACCCACTGATTCAACAAGCTAAACAAATACTAAGACAGATAAAACTCACTGAGACCAAAAAAAAAAAAAAATGGATGAATGGCTGCTTAGAGCAAGAAATGGTTTAGAGAGATTGAGTATAAATGGAGCTGTTGGAAATTTGAGAATCTATAAAAATGCTCTGAAACTTTATTGGGGTAATATTCATATAAGTAAATATATTTATCAAAACTTATTAAACTTATCACGTTAAACAGGTGCATTTTATTACATGTGAATATATTATTCCCCATTTACTTACTTTTAAAAGTTATATGTACTAGTGATACTGCTGTTGAAAGTAAATTGGGATTGGGTCCTCATTTCCCCAGTGTTGAAGATTTTATTGAACACCCAAGAAATGCTAAGGCAAGAGCAAAATGTTTTATTTAAATGGTAGAACAGACAGAGAGACAGAGGGAAACTCTTCTGAAGAGGAAGGAGTCCAAACTGGTGTCTAAGGGAGTGAGGGTGTCTTCCCCCTTTATAGACTTCAGATTCCTTTTTTTCTCATGACCCTTCCTCCCCTCTTATCTATGTGACTATAAGTGACCAAAAGGGCAGGAAGAGAGATCCAGGTGGTGATTACTTCTGTTGGAAAATGGGATCCTTCCCCTTCCCCTGAGGCTGTTGGTGATGAGGAGTGCTAGCTACCCATTTCCTTTTCTTTGATAACCAGCTACCTGTTCTTTTCCCTGGTCACCCTAGTAAATTATAATGTGAAATATTAAACATTATGTATTATTAATTTTATTAGTATGCCTTCTTCATAGCTAAATTAGTGATTTAGTTGATTTAGTCTATTTTCTAACTTATACTCAAAATTTTTTATCTACTATGCTTTATAAATAATTGGAAACTGCTTTTAATCCAGAATTATTATAAATGAAAACTGTTAAATTTTCATTTAAAAAACAACTTTGTCAGGAATTAAGAGTTCTTTGCTCAGAGTAGATTTTTTTCCTCCATGATGATTTGGCATTTTTCTCAAAATCAATTAATTCTGCCATATTGTTCTATTTCTTTATAACCAAATGATTGTTTAAAATACCTAGCTTAAGGCTGAATGATATAGAACTACAAGGAAAATATATTTGTGAATGTTGATGAAAGAACACATTGGTTATATAGAGTCAATTTTAGTACTATTCTATATTGAATATGGTTATATGAGTCTAAGCCAGTTAAGTCTGCCCTAAGATTTACTTTCTTCTGAAACCTACATGCCCAAGAGCAAAATTTAAGTTTTATTTAGCATATTTGCTTTAGTCAAATATGAAAGAATTATTTGTGGTTGGGGTTCCAATATAAATAGAGGAAAGGGTTTAGATACTAATAGGAAAATAGACAAGTCAAATAAGAAATCATACTTTGGAAGAAAACAACAACAGCAAAAAAAAAAAAAAAAAAAAAAAAAAAAAAAAACACATGAATTTGACAGTTAATCTTCAAAGATCTAATAATTCAGTAGATGCATATAAAAAGCGAAGTATGAGAAAATATGACAATTTTATATAATTTATTATTGTTACTAAATTTTTTAATTAAACACCAAAATGTGTAAGAAATTAAATTTCTTTAAGTTTTGAAATAGATATCTCTTGCACTTCATTCTGTCCACTGTTGACAATCAATCTAACATCCTTTGGTTAGTGGTTTATGTGCAGAGCTGTTTCTGTTCAAGGTCTAACCAGGACACTGTCTCACATTCTTTTTCAGGCCATATATTTCGTGGATCTGTGATTTTTCCTTCTGTATTTCACTGTATTATGATGACATGTTTTTCAAAGTGACCAGGCACAGCAGTAACTATTTCTGTAAAATACACAGACATAGATTAACTTGCCAAGGTCACACCGCAAGTTTGTGACAGAAGTTGTATTAAAACTCCCAGAGTTCCTGACCGGTTAAAAGCAATTTCATTGTAGCGTACTTGTAAGGCCTGGATCTGCAAGATTTATATTTTAGTTCACATGTTTAGAATCAGTGTGACTTAGGTCCACTTTAAACCCAAAAAGAAAAATGTATCTTATAAATTTAAAATATAAGGTTTAATATTTTTAAATGAGTAAAACCTACTAAAACATTGAATTATGAAATAAGCTACTTTTAGAAAGTTTCACTTACATTTTATATCATATGAATATTTGTAGATTTGCCTGAATATACATTAGTGTGATATGTTACAAACAAAATATTTATTTTAAATAAATAAATAATTACACTGGTTTAGACTTCACAAATACCAAAAAAACAAAACAAAACAAAAAAAAAGTTTATTTGTCAGCCATTGAGACATCTCATGTATACACAGCAGCAGCTTAGATCAATAATGGGATGAATTATATCAGAAACATAGAATACATTCCACAGGCAACAGATAATCCAACTACGAAAGTAAGTTAATTGGGCATTTTCAGCAGAATTAAGGAAGAACTAGCAAGGGCTATAGAGAAACAGCATTATTGCAGTTCTCCAGTGGAAGGAATGATGAAGAAATACAATTTGAATTAACAACAGTAATTGACTCAGATTTAGCTGTGATATTTCAGACAGAGAATAAGATATGTTTGTGATTAAAAAACAATTAGGATGTGGGGCAGGAGAATTAAAGAGACAATGATATCATTTTTTTATCATTTTTTTTCTTGAACACCTTAGGAAATGAAGCATGGTGAACCAAACAGATCTTAATGAAAAGTGGAAAAATAAGGGGTGGGGGGACAATAGAGGACTATTTTATTTAAAGAAGTAGGCAATAAATTTAGTTTTTAACATGCTAAATTATAATCTAGCAGTTTATTTATACTGACTTTTGGCTAAATCGAGAGGAGTCATTCACATAATGATTTTTAGTTGCCCATGTAGAAGTAAACCATTACATGACAATAAGGGAGACCAAGAAGGAATGTGATTACTCTGGAATCCTCTGTGGTTGATCTTTATTTTTTATGTGGTGCTGAGGATTGAACCCAGTACCTCACAAGTGCAAGGCTCTACCACTGAGCCTTAACCCCTACCCCAAGATATCTTAAAGAATTCATCCTCTTAAGTTAGCAAAGTATGCATGTAATTGCCAACCTTCTAAGAGATCTTTAAAAAGATAGGTATCTTAGTGAGCTGTAATAGTTAGCAATAATAAAATAAATGTAATTGGCTACAGCTATATGAAAGCAAACAAGAGTCAAAATTAGATGGAAAGGTTTTTGAGTAATTTAGGATTACCCATGAATAAGAGGAGGAACAAATGTTGAAAGCTTGGTGAGCAAAGGAAATAGGTTGTTGAACAATGATCCTAAAAGACGGGCAACAGTCAAGAGTGAATATAAGCAGTTTATATAGGTAAGGGTTGAGCAAGAAAAGTTGTGCCTGAAGGAGTACTAATTTATTAGACTAAATTTTTTAAAAAGTGAGTTGGTAAGGACAAATGTTCAGAATTTGTTAGAAGAAGTACAATGTTTTGTGACTCCTGTTTACCTGCTGGAGAATGGAAGATAATATCTGCCTAAGGAAAAAACTTAATCCAATATATTTGGATTTCAGAAACTGAAGTTAGTTCTCCTTTAAAAAGAGATGTTCTATAAGCAAAGATCTTTTAAGTATTAGCAATAAGTTCATATGACCTTAAACCAGGTCTTCTCATAGGTTCTTAGGATAAACCAGAAATTTTGGAAGGGGTACAGAAAACAATCTGAAAGCTATAAAAGACTAGCTTACGTGTTTTATCAATTTCTCACTGTTCCAAATTTTTTCCTGTGTCCTCTCTATCCATCCAAGACTTATAATATGGCAGTTCACGGCTCCATGAATAGAACTCAGTATTAGTTAATTCTGCTGAAGGACCAGAAACATGCCATTATTGGAATGTTTTATTGATCAAAACAGTATGGATTCAGCCTGGTAAAGAACTGGACTATAGCTCTAAAGATAAGGGTGGTTTATGTGTACAAAAAAGAAAGAAGCTTATGTGGACCATTTGTCCCCAGTAAAGTGCTGTTAATTATTTTGATATTTTAAATTAAATTTTGTTTGAAATTGGTCATAATTATAGAATTTAATGTGTCAACATGTGTACCTCTAATAAACTTTGGAAAAGTGTTTGAGCAGAGATTGAGGATATTCTGCAAATTATAATGAATTCCAAAGTTATGAAAATGATAATATGATCATAATTATGAAAACACATAAGACTCTCATGAAGAAATATTTACCAAAGACATTATAAGGAGAAATTTTTTAAATGAAAAATAAGAAAAGTTTGCTCTTGATCATATCAAAATTTTCAAAAAGTAGAAATTACTAGGTGATGAGAAAATAAAAAATTGTGAGCTGGTAAATGTTTAAAAGATGGTGTTGTGTAAGAAAACTGATATGTCATTTATGGGTTTCTCTACATAAGTATTATATGCCCAACATGAAAGATTTCAAGCTAACAACAACCTGGTAGTAAATTTTTGTAAAGATTAATAATTTGGCTCTTGGGAGCTGACATGAGTCAACACCAGCTTACCACTATAGTAGTCACAATATTATTTATGCTTACAATAGAATTACCATAAATAGTTTATATATTATCAATAAGTATTTTCCTTTATTTCATCTTTTCCCTATGTATATATAATCATCAAGATTTACCTATTCCCCCTTCTAAAATATGAGGGTAGATTTTGTGTGTCAATTTGATTAGGCTAAAAGATGCTAGGATAGATAAGAAAACTTTGTGGATTTATCTATTCAGGTATTTCTGAAAAAGATTAACATTTGAATGGGCATACTGAAAGAATAATTCATCCTCACTAATGTGGGTAAGTCCACCTAAACCTTGGTAAGGCCAAGCAGAATACCAAGGTGGAGAAAGGGCAAATCTGCTATCTCTATTTAAGCTAGGATGTCATCATCTGATCCTGTCCTTAGACACCTGTCCTCTAGTTGTTAAGCCTTTGGACTCTAAGACCTAACAGATTTTTCTTCTATGTTTTCAAGCCTTTGTGTTTCAACACAATACCACTAGCTTTCCAGATTCTTCAGCTTGCAGAGGGAAGATGGTAGGACTACTCAGCCTCCATGATTACCTAAGCCAAACCCACTGTATGGGCTTGTTCCTTCGTCTGTAGTTTCTGGATATTGAAACTATGAGAAATAGATGATCATTGAACAACCATATTGAGAAAGAGCCCAAAGTATTACTCTTCACAAATGACATGATTTGATATATAGAACATCTCCAAGCATCATGAAAATAATATTACAACCATAAAATTTCAGTCATTTTCAGGCTTTGAAGTCAATAAAATGAGTAGCATTGATATACGCCAATAGTGAAATTTCTGAAATAGAAATTAAGAAAGCACTCCAATTAACAATACCTACAAAAAATAAAATAACAGGAAATATTTTTGCCTACAAAAAATAAAATAACAAGGAATAATTTTAAACAGCCCAACTGAAAGATACCTAGAACAAAAATTATAAAACATTGATGAAAGAAATTGAAGAGGATCAGGAGGCTAAAGCCAGAGGATCACATGTTTGTTGACTACCTCAGCAACTTAGCGAGGTTTTCAGCAACTTAATGAGACCCTATCTAAAATAAGAAAATAAAAAGGGCTTAAGATACAGATCAGTGATTAATTACCCCTTGGTTCAATACCCAGTATGGAAAGAAGGAAGGAAGGAAGGAAGGAAGGAAGGAAGGAAGGAAGGAAGGAAGGAAGGAAGGAAGGAAGGAAGGAAGGAAGGAAGGAAGGAAGGAAGGAAGGAAAGATGGAAGGAAGGAAGAAAGAAAGAAAAAAAATTGAAGAGGACACAGATAATTAGGAAGACATTTATGTTCAGGGATCTGAAGAACCAATATTGCTACAATGTCAATACTACCAAAGCAATTTGCAGAATCAATGAAAACGTATCAAGACATTGTTGGCATTTCTCACAGAACTATCAAAAATAATTTTAAAATATATATGGAACCACAAAAAAACTTGAAGATAATTCCATCCAGAACAAAAAGAAAAAACAAGAGGCATTATACTACCTCACTTCAAAACATACTGAAAAGTTGCAGTAATCAAAACAGCATTGTTATTAGTACAAAAGTAGATGCATAGGCCAATAAAGCAGAATACAATACTTAGAGGCAACCCAGGCATCTATAGCCTCCTGACTTTTGAAAAAGGTGGTAAAAACACATACTGGAGATTGAAGAATCTTTTGATAAATTGTATTGGGAGAATTAGATATCTATATGCAAAAGAATGAAGTTAGACTCTATCCCTCACCCCTTACAAAAATCAACACAAAATAGATTAAAGCCTTAAATGCAAGATTTGAAACTACTGGAAGAAAACATAAGGGAAATATTTCAGGACTCTTAAATAGATAAAGATTTTGGTACAAGATCCCAAAAACACAGAGAAAAAAACAGACAAACATGATTACATCAAACTAAAAAGCTTCTGCACAACAAATGAAATAATCAACAGAATGCAGAGACAACCTTCAAAAATGGAGAAGACTTGGCAAACTATACATATTACAAAGGCTTTATATCCAGAATGTGTATCGGGATCCAAAAACTCAATAATAAATACCAAAGTAAACCAAATTAAAAATGGACTCTAGATACAAAGAGACATTTCTCAAAGGAAGACATACAAATGGTCAATAAGTATATGATACAAAGCTAAGTATCATTAACCAACAGAGAAATGCAAATCAAAATCACAATGAGGTTTCACCACACTCCAATAAGATTGTTATCAAAACAACAAAGGTAAAAATGATATGGAGAAAAGAGAACCACTGCACACTGGTGGTGGGAATGGAAAACAGTATTGTGTTCCTCAAAGAATTAAAAATAGAGCTACACATAATATCTAGCAATCTCATCATTACCTTATGTATCCAAATGAAATGAAATCCATACATTGAAGAGACATGTACTTTTATGTTTCTTGTAGCACTACTCAAATTGGGTAAGAAATGGAAACAACCTAAGTGTCCATTAATGATGGATTTATAAAGAAAATGTGTTACATATTCAAAAAAATTCAATTCAGTCATATTAAGAATGAAATCTTTTCCTTGGAGAGGTCATGTATTTCTCTCTTAATTCAGTCTTTGCTGTTATCAAGAATGCAAGCAATAATAATTGCTGGAGAGGATGTGGGGAAGGAAATACATTGTTGTTGGAACTGCAAATTGGTGTAACCACATTGTAAAGCAGTGTAGAGATTCCTCAGAAAACTTGGAATGAAACCACCCTGCTATGCATACACTCCTTGGTCTATACCCAAAGGACTTAAAATCAGCAGAGTATATTGACATAGCCACATCAATGTTCATAGCAGCTGAATTCACAATAGCTAAACTGTGAAACAAAACTTGATGCCCATCAATAGATGAATGGATAAAGAAACTGTATACACACAATGGAATTTAAGTCAGCATTAAAATAGAATAAAATTATGGCATTTGTAGGTAAATGTAGGGGACTGGAAAATATTATTCTAAGTGAGGTAAGCCAATCCCCCCAAAATTAAAATTCAAATGTTTTTTCTGATAAGTGGATGCTAATCTCTTAATTGGGGATGGGAAAGGAAGAATGGAGGAACTTTGGATTGGGCAAAGAGGAGGATGAGGAGGGGTTATGAGGGTAAGAAAAATGGTAAAATGTTTTGAGAGGACGTCATTACCCTAGGTACATGTATGATTGAATGAATGCTGTTTCTCTACACAGTGTACAACAAGAGACTTAAAATGCTACCCTCCATTGGTGTAGGATGAATTGAAATGTATTCTACTGTCATGTACAACTAAGTGGAACAAATCAAAAAATAAATAAAATTTAAAAAGAATGAAATCTTGTTCTTTATAAAAATGTGGATGAAATTGAAGATCACTACATTAAGTGAAATAATTGAACCACAAAAAATCAAGTACATAATCTCGTATATATGTGCGGTCTAAAAGTATTGAGCTCTTAGAAGTTGAGAGTAGAATGGTGGTGAGCAGGAGCCAAGTAATGTAGGAATAAGGGTGGGGAATGTTTGATCAATGAGTACTATATTATAGATATAAGCAAGAAGCTCTCCTATACTGTTAAATGGAAGGGTGACTATACATAATAATAATGTACACTGCCTTTCAGAGTCCAGAGGAAAGGGTTTTGTTAAGTTATCAGCATAAAAACATTATAAATAAAAAACATGTTTAACCTAATTTAAAACTTATGCAATTTATTCATGCATTGAACATTACATAGTACCCACTGATACATAAATGTTTATGTTTTAACTATCATTAAATAATTTAAAAAATGAAATATTTGTTGTATAAGCCACCTAATCCATGGTATTCTGTGAGAACAGCTCAGATTTCTGATCTTACTTTTTTAAATTAATTTTTATTTATATATGATAATGGAACCCATTACAATTCTTATTACATAATAGACCACAATTTTTTATATCTCTAGTTGTATACAAAACATAGTCACACCACTTCATCTATTCATACATGTGCTTTAAATAATGATGTCTATCTCATTCCACTGTCTTTCCTACCCGAATACCCTCTCCCTTTTTCTCCCACCCCTCTGCCCTATCTAGAGTTCATCTATTCCTCCCAGGCTCTCCCTCCCTACCCCACTATGAATCAGCATACTTATGTCAGAGAAAACATTCAGCATTTGATTTTTCGGGATTGGCTAACTTCACTTAGCATTATCTTCTCTAACTCCATCCATTTACCTTCAAATGACATGATTTTATTATCTTTTATTGCTGAGAAATATCCCATTGTTTATATATACCACATTTTTCTATCAATTCATCTATTGAAGGGCACTTGGTTTGTTTCCACAGTTTTGCTATTGTGAATCATGCTGCTATGAACATTGATGTGACTATGTCCCTGTAGTATGCTGTTTTTAAGTCCTTTGGGTATAGACTGAGGAGAGAGATAGCTGGGTCAAATGGTGGTTCCATTCCCAATTTTCCAAGAAATCGCCATACTGCTTTTCATATTGGTTGCATCAATTTGCAGTCCCATCAGCAGTGTATGAATATACATTTTTCTCCACATTCTTGTGATCTCACTTTTTTGACAATAATATTAATTCTCAATACAACCACATACAATTCTGATGTTCTTCCAATTACATTTGGAATATCAATAAATATGCATCATTTTGATTAGAAGATACTTTAATCCATAATTTTTTTGTGTGTAGTATCAGGGTTACAACATAAGGCCTTACACAAGGTACACTGGGCTAACCCCTAATGCATAGTTTTTGGTTTTTTTTGTTAACATATTAACACTAAAAAAAAGCAAAATTAAATGTTTGGAGTATTAAGAGTGAAAACTTGAGTGGGTTGGAAAATATTAACCTGTGAGAATATCTAGAGAGTTGCTTGAATTCTTGATAATACATATTTTACCATATCCTTATATATGTCAATGTGAATAATGTATTCCCATTGGTAATGGATAGGTTATAAATAATTGTCAATAATTTAAACTGGCTTGAATTATTAAAATCATGTAGCACAAATTAATAGAAATTTAAATCCTAAAAATAAAACTCAATATTATTTTTAAATAAGTTTTTTTAAATTATATAGAATATGTGAATTTATACTCAGCATACTTATGGTTAGGGTAGTAGCATTTTATATTCTTTTTCAGCATTTCATATTCTTGTAGAACCTCAGATTATGCTAGACAACAAAGTCAATGAAGTCAATGAGTAGGACAAAGGTGTTGAGAATAATTAGACATGATAAAGTGAACATAATTAAGTTTCCAAGTAAAAATGGATTTTAATAGGATGGGTATAGAAGAATACTGGTGTTTATCACAACCTATTATTCATGCTGCTGAATCAAATTGAAGTATTTTTTAGGAAACAAGATAATTTTATGTAGGTCTTCTTATGCATTACTTAACAATCAGTGAATTTAAATGAAGTATAACCAAGATTTTATAGTTTATATTTCTCATGTATCAAACAGTCCTAATCACCAATAATTATAAATTCAAAGCAGAATAATTATTATTTTCTTAAAATTTGTGTTCAATAATGAAAGCCTAATTCATGTTTTATGTCAAAGTTCATTAAGTTATATTAAATTTTCAGAAGACGATGTGTTATTTGAGAAGATGAAAAAAATTCTCAACATTTTCTAAATTTCTGTAGAATTAAATTTTTATTTTCTTACCCTAGTAGATAGTATACACATTTAATTTCCCCTGAGGATGTTTTTATTGATAGTCCTAGGATTTTTCTCTTTTGAGGGGGTTGGGGATTTATTTTATTTATTTTCTAATTTGCTTTATTTTTTATTTTTTAAATTTATATATGACAGCAGAATGAATTACAATTCTTATTACACAAATAGAGCACAATTTTCATATCTCTGGTTGTATACAAAATATATTTACACTAATTTGTGCCTTTATACTTGACTTTGGATAATAATGATCATCACATTCCACCATCATTTCTAACACCATGCCTCCTCCTTTCCCCTCCCACCACTCTGCCTTATCTAGAGTTTGTCTATTCCTCCCATTCTCCTTCTCCCTATCCCACTATGAATCAGCCTCCTTATATTAAAGAAAATATTCAGCATTTAGTTATTTGGGATTGGCTAACTTCACTTAGAATTATCTCTCCCAACTCCATCCATTTACCTGAAAATGCCATTATTTTATTCTCTTTTATTGCTGAGAAATAGTCTATTGTGTATATATGCCACATTTTTTATTCATTCATCTATTGAAGGGCATCTAGGTTGGTTCCACAGTTTAGCTACTGTGAATTATGTTGCTATAAACATTGATGTGGCTGTGTCCTGTAGTATGCTGTTTTTAAGTCCTTTGGATATAGATGGAGGAGAGGGACAGCTGGGTCAAATGGTAGTTACATTTCCAATTTTCTAAGAAATCTTCATACTTCTTTCCATATTGGCTTCACCAGTTTTCAGTCCCACCAGCAGTATATGAGTGTACCTTTTCCTCCACATCCTCACTAACACTTATTATTGTTTTCTTCATAATAGCTGCCATTCTGACTAGAATGAGATGAAATCTTAGTTTTGATTTGCATTTCTCTAATTGCTAGCAATGATGAACATTATTTCATATATTTGTTGATTGATTATATATCATCATCTGAGAAGTGTATATTCAAGTCCTTGGCTCATCTATTGATTGGGTTATTTGGTTTTTTTTTTTTAATTTTTTTTGATGTCTTTATATACCCTAGAGATTAGTGCTCTATCTGATGTGTGAGGTGCAAAAATTTGCTCCCAAGATGTAGGCTCTCTAGTCACCTTACAGATTATTTCTTTTGCTGAGAAGAAACGTTTTAGTTTGAGGTCATCCCATTTATTGATTCTTGATTTTAATTCTTGCACCAAGGAGTCTTATTAAGAAGGATATTCCTTGATACAAGTAAATTTTAGTTTTTCATAAGATTAAATATGCATATATTGGCAAAGAGAAAACTGGTAGTTAGGTGAATTGCAAAATTATAATAAGATATGTTGACACTATCTGCTCTTATTTAAAATTAATTTTATTCTTTATTATGAAATAATATTTATAAATAAAAACAAACTTGGGGTTACAAAGTTATATGAAGGTGGGGGTTATCATATCAAGGAAATACCTTAATAAACCACAGGTTGATAAAGAGAGACACTTGATGAATTAACTCATTTAACTGCTCAAAGTTGTTTCCTATTTAACCCCATCCAAGAGTAAGTGGAAACTTTAGGTATCAAGAACTTAAGATAGACTACTTCATATATATATATATATAATTTTTACAATTGTTAAATTGAAAGAAGATGAAACTAAAATGATTGTAAGACATAGGAAAGCAAATATTTTAACAGTAGTAAAACTTATACATCTTAAGGAAGTACAGTATATTGAATGGACCAATGAGCCACACAAAACTTTTGTTAACATCCCTTAGAATAAAATTCAGAGACTTTCTCTATAATCAAAATAAAATAAACTGATTTTGACATGGATCACTTTGCTTTCTATTAACTCACTTCACTCTCTGCAAACTGTAGATGGATAGATAACATGACTACACACATTAGATGTTAGATGGTTTCATAAAAAACATGTTAAATAAGAAATAATGGTATGCAGTTCTGGCATTTTTGTTCTTGATATAATTATTATTATTATTATTATTATTATTATTATTATTATTATTATTTGCTACAACCATTTTCCAGCTTAAAGGATATTGATATATTTTTAAAAACCATTGGAAATAGTGTATTCTGATTAGAAAATCAATGCATATTAGTTTTTAAATATTCAAGAATGGTAGGAAAAACTGTATTACCCATAAGCTCAGCACACCCAAATCTTATAATTATCTGTGGCTATGTTTATAATTTTTGCTGCTAAAGTGATCTTTCACAATGTATAGTTTAATAAAATTGTAAAGTGATACTGATTTCTGAGTAAATAAAAATTCACAAGACAATTTTTTTTCAAGAAAACAGTACTTTAAAGATGAATGTTTTGTTCTCCTAGAGAAGTAGGTAAAAAATTGAAGTTGCCTGAATGCTTCAAGAGGACAGGCTTTATGAAGGATGGTAGAGTGGAGAAAGCTGGTTTTAAGGCACAAAAGTAAAATAGGACTTAAGGAGAATGGTTTAGGAGGTAGAAGAATGTGAGGGTTCTTTTAACTCTGGTGTGTAAGCAACTAGAACGGTAGAAAATTTTAGCAAGTAAATAAATTATTTACATGACAAATTTAATAATTTTTTAGAAACCAGCATCCACTTTTCTACATGTCCTGAGACTCATGGAATGAGACACACTTTTGGATTTGAGGGCATGTGAGTTCCAGGGAGGACCCAAAAGAAAGCAAACTAGAATTTCAGTAAGGGTTTTCTCTAGTTGCCATACTTAGTATTATTTACTTCTATTTTTTTACATTTATATATATTTTTTTATTTTTAATGTAATTTATCTGCAGAGATTTAAAATTCATTTTAAAATATAAGTGTCTTTGGAAATTCAGAGATTGTGTGAAATTTTATAAAATTTCATATGCCCAATAATCATGACTATTCTAAGGATATCTGATTTAGAAAAATGCAGGAGAAAATATTTTAAAAAGATATCCTTTAATATTAAAATTTTAAGTGGATATTACATTCAATTTATAAGATAACATGAACATGCAATCCATAAATAATATAAGATTTAAAGAAATCACTGGTTTATAAACTTGCAGTTTTACTACAAAAAATAGTATTAATATAATTGGATATTATAATATGTTATAATTTGCAAAGAACCATATATATATATATATATGTATATATACATATATATATTATATGTACCATATATACTATTATATGTATGCCATATATATAATTCAATGTATATCTAATCTACTGAAAATTGTGCGTGATAAGATATATGCAGATGTCATATATATATATACATAGATATATGTATATATACATATATATATATATATATATATATATATATATATGTATATATAAACACACACACATATATATATCGTTTATATATATATATATATCTTTCCATACAGACACAATTTTCAGTTGAGTCAGTTGAATAAATAATATGCATTAAATAATACCAATAAAAAGAATCCCAAACATGATAGCAAAAACATAAACAAACATTTATGGCAGTTAATGAGGTAATCAGTGCTCTTCCAATAGCTTTGAATAATGTATGCCTATTATTTCTCACATTAAACAATTATATTTCTCTTATTTAATGAAAGAAAATTATATTTACAGAAATGCCACAACTTATTCAAAGTCACAGAGCAGTTGATGACAAAGACAATGTTCTAATCCTTTTGTGATCCCAGATCCCACTCTTATAATCAGTCTTTACATTTTAGGTTTACTGACAAAGTTGTAACGGGAAAAGTACTTTCATAATAAAAATAATTTGAAAAGCTTCACATTTTATTCATACAGCTCTATCATCTATTTCCATTGTTATATCTATTGATCATCTTTAATTGTGTACAAATGTAATGATAAGGTGAAAAACAGGATTTTTTTTTAACAGACTACAATCTCATTTACCATTTACTGCAATGTAACTTGCAAGACATTTCAAATCAAAATAAAAATGGTAATTTCTGTATACTTTGAGCTTTTATAGAAAATAAAGTATTTAATTAATAAATATATTCTTCCCAATGCAATAATTCTCAATTAAAAAAAAAACTTACAAATCACAGTAGACATCTATTTCTGGGCATAATTAATATCAATCCAACTTTTAGGCAAATTGACAAATTTTACTTTAATTGACATTTTGACATTGAAATTTTATTGGAAAGTGCTGGCACAGTCATATCCAAACATCCTTTAGTATAAAGGAAAGTTTCTAGAATTATGATGCGAATTGATTCCAGTCTTCAGCATTTACTCAAAGAGAAATATTGGACAATGAAACAGAACAAAATAAGAACATCCATCATCCCCTCACATAAAAACCTAAGATCTTATGTCCATTAATACTGTGACATTCTGCCACCCGTCAATGAGAAGATATCATAAAAAATTTCTGAGAAAGTGTTGAGTTATAAATATATCTATGGCAAACACATTTCCTGTATTGGGTTGAACTTAGTCCAATACCAGCTTATGTTTTACTGAAAAAAATGTAACTAAGTGTTCAATATCATTGCTATCTAGGCATTTAATTGCAAACTTCTTATGAGTTGAAGAAACAGAGATGTATTATACACACACACAAATATACATAAATATATATATATATATATTATACATAAGTGTATATAAAGTGGAACTTTCTGAATATTTTTAAATAATAACGACATTTGCATCTTTCCTATCTTGTTAAAAGAGGTTGAGACACATGGCAGTTGTGCTTAGGTGAGAAGCACAGTTTTCATCTGATGTATGTAACTGCCATGCTACTTAGTTGCCCTCCATTATTATTACTTGCATGACTAAACACTGCTGTGTAAAATCAGACTCTGAGTTTCTCATTCTACGGAAAACAAAACAGAAGTAGGCAAAACATAAACATCTGGGTAATTTTCTACAAAATTTCCTGTGAGCTTTTGTTTAATGAGTCTGAATCTCAAGGCACTGCAGTGAACATTTCATGTGATTGTTCTGACTCCATATAACAAAGTCCTCAACAAGCCTTCTGGGAATGGGGACATCGTTGAGTTCTTAGTTTTGATTTCACAACAACTCAGCTAATTACATATTGTAAGGTTTATTGTCTGCAAATTCTCTGTCATATGTCAGTATCTATACTTAATTATTTTCTTTGGAAAAACAAGCAATAAAACACAACTCAAAATAACAATGCAAATTATATAAGAAAATTAAAAATCAATTTTTTTATAAATTTTCAAGAAAAAAAGTTTTTTTTTTTTCTTTTTTTAGTTATAGCTAGATGGAGGACTGACCCTATTATTTGCCTCATATTAAATATGCCTCACTTTTCCTCATAAGCCTTATTCATTCATTCATTCACTATCAAATTCTACCTTGATTTAGGTGGACAGGGTAAAACTATACTCTGTACACATCATAATTTTACCTGGCACAATTCTTATAAAAGTAGTCTTGGAGAAACAAACCTCATCCAAAGTGCATGAAGTGGATTCAAACTGGAGGAACTTTCTTATCTAATTAGGAAGAATTAGTTTGATAATTATTAATTTGGTCATCTGGTATTTATGTTACCTTTTCATTACTAAAAAAAAAAAAATCCTTAACATAGTCAACTGAAGAAGAAGAATGTTTCATTTAGTGTCATGGTGTCAGAGGTTTCAGTCCATGGTAAAGTGTCCCCATTAATTTTGGGACTGTGATGAGGCAGCATATCATGGTAGGGGACATATGGTAGACAAAAGCATCTCACTTCATGGTGGCCTGGAAACAAAATAGAGACAAAGGAAGAGACTGGATCCCACAATCCCCTTTGGGAGCATGCTCCAGATGACCTAAGACCTGCCACTTGGCCCCATCTTTTAAAGGCTCCACCACCTTCCAATAGCACCATCAGCTGGTCACCAAGCCTGTAAAGCACGGAGCCTTTGGCAAATGTTCCAGATTCAAACTCTAGAGATATTTCTTTTTATATTTGAGCTTTTTGATATAAATTATTAAGATTGTGGCATGAGTTTAAAGTCATAATTTTCTTGTGTGGTAAGAATATAATGTGAATAATTTAATTCATTTGGTCAAACAGCAGTCTCCTTCTCTGTTTCCACTGAAGATAGGGAGTATTATAATCACTCCAGACCATCTGTGGAAACTCAACCATAGATTACATATGAATAACCAGCATTTTATCAGGTGGGAGAGATGCATTTCAATTGAAATTTTGCTTTTCAAATTTGCTTCTAAATGCTTATGTAAGGTAATTCCAATGGAAAGCCAGCAAGTTTAATTACCTGAAGCTTTAGTGATTTAAAATGTTAAATTAATTTATTCCTCTTATATTGGGAAAAAATAATTTGAAGTCATTATGGTGATTTCCATTTCCATTGACAGAAGGAGAAATGTTGCTAAAACCTTTAAATTTTGTTCAACAAAAAAAAAATTTATGATTAGAGTTTTAAAGTCACTGAAACTGACTCAGCATCCATCCCAGGAAAAGCCAGCTATACATCTCTCTGTGTCTGTGTTTTCCTGAATTATTTGACCTAGTTTTCCATTTATCTCAACATTTCGATATATTCTCAGTGGCTTGATCTTGTGTCTATTTTATATATAAAATGTAAGGTAGTGGAAGGAATGAAAGCATGAAAAAGTGTGTAAATATCTTCTAAACAATGTTTTCTAATATCTTTCTGTATGATTCAAATCATAAAAAGCAAATTTGGATCAATAAAAAATGTATCTGAATGTGTACACTTCTAAAAGAACAATAGGGAACACTTGCTTAGAGTTGCTCAAGTGAGGTCAAAGAAGCTTAAACATATTTGTAAATCTCATAAACACTTTCCTGTTACAAATAAAAAAAAAACAGAGCACAATGAAACTGAAATAGATTTCTTTTTTTCACATATTCTGAAATTTTATGAACTTGAGGTAAATATATATTTACATAGAAATGGTCTTAGAAATAATATCATTAAATAGTAGATTTTATGTGGAAAAATTGGTTACATAGCAATAGGAAATAAATATTAAAATTAGAACCAATAAGAAGAAGAAGTTATTTTTAGGTTTTCAAAAATCAGAGAATGAACCATTTAATAGCCAGAAATTTTATGCCAACTGTCAATGCCCCTCCAAAAGGATATAGGTCTTTACCCACACTTTTGACAAATGGAAAAAACGTAGTGATGAATGTGACTTATGGTTGTAATAAATAAATAAAATACACTTCCTCTGCAAAAGATCCTGATTGTTGGCTTAAAAAGTCAAATTGTGAAAAAATTAGCAATACAGGGAAATGAGACAAAGAACTGGGCTATTCCTATAATTGAACTATTCAGTTTTAGAAATCACAAACTGTTAAAGAATCCTAAAAAATGAAAGAAGGAATAACATTGTAATATTTTAACGAGTAAAATTTCAAAAAATATATACTGAATGAGTATATTTTAATATTTTTAAGGATTAAATGAAGATACTTTTTCTTAAAGAGAGAGAGAGAAATTTTAATATTTATTTTTTAGTTTTCAACATCTTTATTTTATTTGTATGTGGTGCTGAGGACTGAACCCAGTGCCCCGCGTATGCCAGGCGAGCGCATTACCACTTTAGCCACATCCCCAGCCAATGAGAATACTTTTTACCAAGCATTAATAATAAAATATTGTAAATGGATTGTGTAAATAATTCAATTAAAAGTTGGTAATTATTTTGTTACATACAAATTATATGATATTGGTCTTATATTGTAATTCGGACTAAAAATGTATTTTTCCCCTGCAGCAGCAAAGCATCTGACAGGTGTGTTTTGGGGTCTAGTTTGTTGTCAGTCAGTCTGCATCTGCATTAGGGAAATGAATGCTTTAATATCTTTCCAGTTCTGATCTAGAGTGTCAACATATTCTGCTCCAGAGTTACCATTATTCATGCAAAGATATTACTGAAAATTAATGAAATTTATTTTTTCTGCTTCCTTCATCTGGGAAATAAAATGGTGAAATAAAAGATAAAGAATAAGACTTTAAACATTTTATGAAAAAGATAATAATTAAAGGGAGATTTTTCCATTTTTTTCAAACTTTCAAAGACTTCAAATACTAAGATCATTTTTTCATTGCCTCTCTCACATTATGAAGGCAAGGCATTTAAAATAACTTCATATTGAGCAAAGTACATTTTTCAAAAAGTGGTTTTTAAGACAAATGACAAAGCAGGAAATCATTAACATATAAGGAATTTACTTTCAAACATTACATATGACATATTACCAGAAATACTAATTTATTCCTAATTTCTATAATCTTTCTCTCCTTGAAATCTTGTTTTACTAACAATATACAAGATTGTTTACCATTTTGTCTTACACCAAAAAAACATTTTCTGATATAGTATTATATGCCATAGTCGTTTTTTCCTACAAATTATCCTAAGATATTAAAATAAAGATAATATTTCTAAATATTTCTGAACTTTTAAGATCCACAGTGAAGATATTGAACATATAGAAAGTGTTGGTATATGTTTTAGTTAAAATATATGTTTAAAAACTTGCATTTGAAAAGTATTAATGGAAAACAAATTTTCTTAGTTACATAAAGAGTTTAATTTCTATTTCTTCCGTAGTTATTAGAAATAGTGATGTGAATTTATTTCAAATGCAATTATTGTTACAAGAAAAGAGTAATCTGTTTACCTAGATATTCATCCTTTTATTGACAAACTTTAGATTGATAATCTGAATCATTTAAGTACATATTTTCACATATTCATGAGAACAAAAGTAGATGCTGCATATGAATCCTTTCTATCTTCATGCAATATCTATTATTTACATACATATAGAATTTTTTAATTGTATATGTTGACAATCCAGATTTCATGCAAGATAAACAACTCTTTCCTTCCCTGTCCTTTTTCTCCCCCTCTCCCTTTCTGTGTCCCTCTCTACGTCTCTATACAAACATATACACAAAAACACTGAACAAGTTGAGTAAGACATACGAGGACTAAAAAATGAGATGTCTGACATAGAGGTACTTTCTTATCACTATATATAATAGTATATGATAATTATTTAGTCATTAGAAAGGTTATTCAGTTTCTCTTCTTAGAGAAAATATCAAACGTCGTTTGGCATATTACCAAATTTTTTGATGCTTGGTAAAATATAAAATAATAAATAAAACAAATCTCCTATATAATATAACATAAATGTTCTAGAAAAGATGTCCACTAAAGCTAGATAATTTGTGGGGAACATTTTTTGTATTGGGAGAAGGAAAAGCATTGGGCATTAAATGATTGAAATAGTATATGAAAAGCTTGTGGCTTCAGGGCAATTTGAATAAATCAACAACATTCATGGAAAAATAGACAAAATATGAGGAGGAGAAAAATGGATAACAGCTAACCTAAAAACAATCACATTCATAAATAAAAAGATAATTTGAATTAAACTAAATACAGTATTTGAAACTGGAATCATATATTATGTAGATTATGAGATCTAAACTACAATTACAAAAAAAATGAGAGGAGGTGCTAGATGTTAGTGAAGTAAATGTGTTGTGGGTGGGTCTGGGATAAGTTAATAGGAAAATCAAAGCAGAAATTTGGAGAACGTAGATTAAATTACAAACAATGGCCAAGTTAAAGATTTTAATAGAGTTGAATACAGTGTTTGTTTGAGAGTTGCTATGCTTTAGTAGTCCTTCTGCTTAATATGATCAGAACAGACTAGTCAAGAATGGAATGGGCAAGTACACAGATAAGTGATTGCCAAAGTTATTGTTTTTTTTGTTTGTTTGTTTTGTTTTGTTTTTAACACATTAGCCCTAAGTCTAGAAGAATCTATGATTAGGAAGAGTTCAGCTCATTATCCTCTTTCACTCTTTTGAAATTATTTGGGAGTATAGAAATTTATAGCTATTACAATCTTTTTGGTTTTCTTTATTCCATTCTATGACTTAGAAATTTGGCAGCAATCAAGAAGGGACATGACTGAAATGGAGCAGCAATGCAAGATGTAGATATTTAGTTATTTCTCTCATGCTCAAAGTCAATTCTAATCTGTGGAATATATATATATATATATATATATATATATATATATATATATAGAGAGAGAGAGAGAGAGAGAGAGAGAGAGTACATTTAACATTGTGTCATATTGTGAACATATGTATGTAATAGATATGCATTATTATTCCTTTCTGAAAATTGCTTTCCAATATTTGGATTTTAACTTTGATAATACAATAGAGTTAATACTTATTAAGATGAAATTTAAACCATTGAAGTGTATATACATATATGCATATATGTGCATACACATTACACACACATATAAGGGAATTTGGAAAACTCTCTCTTCTTGAGAAAAATAAAATAGATAATATGGATATTGAGAGAAGATTGACAAAATGATTCTGATATAAATGTTTATGTGTCTTTTTCAAATTAAACAATGTGGTTGAAAAAGCTAATTTGCTTTATTACTTTAAAATAGGCATTATAATGGAAATAAGCCTTATGAACAGACTAACTGCATATATTTAATGTTACTCCCATGTGATCAAATTTAAATTACTTTAATAATGGCATCCCATTAAAACATTGCCTTAATTTTTAGCATTTTCTTCATCATGCTTTGCATCATCCATGATACATTGCATCAGGAAGGAAAATTTAACTGCTCTTCTTACAAAAAATTCAACCTCATAATTTGAAATCATCTGATGTGTATTGATCTTATTTGAATTTGCCATAAAAGTCTTAGTGTGAATAAATTTCAACTGTATTCAGCACTAATGCAACCCAAAACATTTATGATCCCAAAGGAAGCAATAAAATTTCAACCAGAAATTAAATAGTTTTACTAACTAAAATTCAAGAAGAAGTATAATTTTAACTTTGTATTGAGTAAAATATAGTACTTTAAAAATAGCCATATGAAAACTTTTGTTTTATTAAATTACCAAATATTTAAATAGGAGGGTTTAATATATTTCTGTTTTAATTGACACATTGTAATTCTACTTATATAATGAAAACAGTGTGGCACTTCAAAATATGTACATACTGTGTAATGATCAGATCAGGGTGATTTGCAAATTATTACCTCGAACATATTTGATTTGCTTGTCTTGAGAACATTCAAAATCGTTTCTCATGCTATTTTGAAATATTCAATTGTCAATCATAGAATATTTGAAGTTAGCCCTCCTTTGCAACTTCACCCCTCTCCACATTGTCTATCATCTCTCCATCATCCCTTTGTATATTTCCCAGGTACTTGTAGCCACTATTCTATTTTATACATTTTTGAGATTAATTTTTGGCTTCCACATAGGAAAGAATATATGATATTTTTCTTGCTGTACTTGATTTGTTTTTATTTAACACAAAACTTTACAGTTCCATCCATCTTTGTTACTGCAAATGAGAGAATTTCATTAGTTTTTAAACATTGAAAAATCTCTCTCTCTCTCTCTCTCTCTCTCTATATANACACACACACACACATATATATATATGTATATATATATATATATATATTTCTAAAAATTTAATTTCAAATTTATACACAAAAGTAATGCTAGGAATGAGAGTTATTAAATTACCTTATAAATATTGAAAGGTTACATTATAATAAGTTTAAATAAGATGAATTATAATAATTAGGTTTTTTATGGTCACTGGTTGAAAAAAAAAATGTCTATTCATATATTTGAAAACATTTTTTGTTGTATTTGTATTGCAAAAGCTTCTAGAAATAGCAAGACATTTCCCATTGTTAGATTAACCAGAAATCTTTTAAATTTTTTTTTTCTGTCCCTTTTCTACTGGGGACTGAATTTACGTCTTTGTTCAAGCTAGCTAGACAAGTACTTTATCATTTAGCTACATCTCTAGCCCAGGGAAATTTATTTGACTTAGAAAACATGTATTTCAATTTATTTTTAATCTGTTTTAATTACTTTATTTTTTCAAAAATAAGGCATGAAACCATTTTAAATTATAATATACATAATAAATAAAATTATTTATGATTTATTTGTTTTGTTTTTTAGTTTTTAAATTATTATCTTTATTTTCTGAATTTTTGTACCTTCAGTCTCTTTTTTAATTCTAATTATATGACAGCAGAATGCATTACAATTCATATTACACATATAGAGCACAATTTTTTACATATCTGGTTGTATATAAAGTATATTCATACCATTCGTGTCTTCATACATGTACTTAGGTTAATGATATCCATCTCGTGATTTATTTATTTTTAATTTTTAATTTATTTTTAATTTTTCTTATTTTCAGAGCTGTGATTGAATAGAGGACCTCACACATACCAAGTGATTACTCCACTGCTGAATTCTATCACCAGCCTATTGTATTGTTCGTATACTCTTAGTGATGAGTCACTAAAAAACAAAATAAAATGTTATTAAGTGTGGGGTTTTATCATTGTAAGATATGACAGCATTATAACCAAAATAAATAATTCCAGATGAAGTGAACATTTTGTTATCTCTATTACAGCCTCCTTTGGCTTACCTCTGATTATAGTTGCTATTTTGATGGACAGTGTTGTGTATGGTGACTTTTCTCATACTATGAACTTGCTGCATTGTATCTTTTGACCAAAGTCATTACAGCACTTTCAGAATGTGCACACATGCCATCTAGGACTGAACTGGATAATGGCCTGCGATCAACCTACAAACAATATGTGGCATATGTTGATAAATACTGTCCCAAACTTCTATTCTTTTAGTAGAAAATTTTTAAAAGGCATTTCACATTGTTCTGTAGATGGGTCCCATTGTTACTAAGAGTGACTGCCACATAATCAGATAAGTAACTCACCATGTACTATGTTTTCATCCTTTTCTAACTCTCTCTGCTTGTTCTTTATTTCTATTTTCTATCATCACCTTTCAAATACACAAAATTGATCCAATTATTTTTCAATGATTTTATTTTTGCTAAGTCCAGTCTAAGATATGTCCTCCTAAAACTAGAGATGACAACAAATTACTAGGAAGGGCTTTACCTTCATTCATTTATTAGACCAAATTCAACAAAAAAAACCCATTGTTATTAAATTGTGGATTTCTAACCTCTCTCCATGTACTGCAGAATAATAACTACCAAGAACCTCAGCCTCTGTAAATTGCAATTAAAGTCAAGTGGAGGAGAAGTCTTTGAATTAAGCCATAACTCTAGCACATGATCAGTAGGATTCAATAATAATATAAGAGTTGTGACTTGGGTTGACCTGATGAAAAAATAAAATGTCAGAGGAAAAAAAATAAAGTGTTAGGTTCACTTCTGGAAATTAAAATTTCAAAGTAAACTGATCTTCAACATCTGAAATTTTTAAAAAAGCCTTATTTTCTAAGACAGCATGACAAATAATATATAATTGGTCCAAGAATCATTATACCAAATGCAAAAGACAGCAGGTGCTGGTGAGCATGTGGTGAAAAGGGAACCTCTACATACTGTTGGGAGGAATACAAATTCGTACAGTCATATGGAAAATAGTATTGTACTCAAAAAAATTCAAAATAGAACTACCATATGATCCAGAAGTAGCACCCCTGGGTATATATAGAAATAAAATGAAATCAAGGAGTGCAAGAGACTTCTGCACTCCCATGTTCACTGCAGCACTACTTCCCAACAGCCAAAAAATGAAAACTAACTATGTGTCCATCAACTAGTGAATGTGATAAATATGCATAATGGAACATTATTCATCCACTAAAAATAATTAAATCTTGAAACTAACATAGAAAGACAAACAATAAAAATATTGATCTCATGGAAGTTGAGTTGGTGATTACTAGGGGCCAAGGAGTTATGGGGTAGAGGAGGATGAGGAAATGTGATCAGTGGGTACCAGATTACAGTTAGAAAGGAACAAGAATATCTGGCATGCAATTGCACAGTGGGGTGACATAGGTAACAATTATTAAGTATACATTTCAGAAAACTAGAAGATAAAGTATTTTGAAAAGTTTGAGCATAAAGAAAGTATAAATGTTGGAATAAATTGATGTTTGATCTAATTTAAACATTACACAATGTGTACATGTATCACAACATTGCATTGTCTCCCATGAATATGTATAATTTTTGAATATTTTCTGTATCTGTTAAAAAGAAATTTGCATTAAAAAGAAGTAGAATAATATTTTAAAAATAAAATAGGAAAATAATATGCATGACTGTGAGAGATAACCTATTCTAGATTCAATGCAGATATAGAAAAGTGAAACCCTAATATTGTGGGTGGGAAATATTTGTGGATATATTGACAATCTTATGACTCCTTGTTCTGAAACTTTAGCCCTACCGAAACATCCCTCTCCTTGTGAGAGAAGGCAAGCATCACTTTTCCCAGAAATATTGACAACACTTTGCTTACATGGAGGCCGCTAAATAGTAGTGAAACTTTCAGTGTCTTTGCAAGTTATCTCTATTGCATCCAGACTAATTACTGAGGAGAGGACACAGTACAAACTGCAGGAAGAACCATGCTTGTCTGAAACAAGAGAAAGGAGCTTAGTTTCTAAATGAGTCACTAGATCAAGGATACAATAGAAATAGTGGGAACTAGTGTATTTTCTGACTATGTTGAACCATAAGAACAATATTGATTGTCTTGGAGTCATGAGAGCCCTGCCCTTGAGTGTCAGGATTTAATATTCCATCCATGACATGAGCCAGTTTTGGTATACTTCTAGGATGATCCTTTGAAAGTCATGCTTTGAAATGTTTTAATACCACAAGATACAGATGGCAGAACTCTTCTGTAGAAGAATTTAGAAGATTCATAGACACATTCTTATCTCCAAAAATTTCTCACTGATACACTCCACTGAGGCAGTGAAGAGCAGAACCTACATCATCATACAGCTGCTTAGAGAATTTGTTCTGTATCCGGATTAATGGTGGGACGTTTTCCCGCAGATTGAGAGCCTCTGGAGTTATGAGTAGTGACAAGGTATCTCAATAATAAAATGCAGTGTTGACTCCTAAACTTCAGAGGCAATGTGGGCATAAATATCAGAATGAGCAGCAGAGCCACAGAGGGATCCTGGAGATCTTGATCTGATGAAATTCATCACATAAGTTTATGACACTGACTTCTAAATTGTGAAATCTTAACCATGAAAATGGGTAACAAACAGGCTGATGTCAGCTTTGCCAAAGAAAAATTAAAAGGCCTTTTCTATATTTGAATCAATGTTATAATACATAGTTTGTATACTAAAAGGGAAATTGTTTTGGTCAGCCTTTTCATCCCTGTGACTAAAAGACATGACAAGAAAAATTGTAGAGGAGGAAAAGTTTATTTGGGGGCTCAGGGTTTTTGGAGGTCTCAATCCATAGAAGGCTGGCTGTGTACTATGGGGCTTGAGGTGAGCCTGAACATCATGGCAGAAGAGTGTGGTAGAGGGAAGTGGCTCACATGGTTATCAGGAAACACATAGAAAGACTTCTCTCACCAGACATAAAATATATGCCCCAATGTCACTCTCAAATTGACCCACTTCATCTAGCCACACCCTACCTGCCTTCTGTTAATCCCAGCAGCAGATTAATTCACTGATAGGGTTAAGCTTTTATAACCCAGTAATTTTACCTCTGAATGTTCTTGCATGCATTGTCACACACATGAGTTTTGGGGGACATAGCATACCCAAATCATAACATAGATGTGTCCTTTCAAAAAAAAAAAAAAGAACTGGGAGAAAACCACTATTACACACAAACACACACACACACGCACTGGCCTACAAGTTTTCTAAAAAGATCTAGGCTTTTACATAACTATATGTTAAAAGAAACTGAATACCCAGAGCTTTTTATGGATATTGATATTGATATTGAAAACAAGGAGCAGAATGCTCTTAGGGCCCCTCATTAGAGTGTTGGAGTTTATGGATGCAGGATACAAATGGAGTGCCAGACCGGACTCCATTGCAAATTAATATTTCTGATTTTCCTACTGGTGATCAATTACCTAGTTCTCACTAGATTAATGAGAATAAATATATTAACAACAAACAAAATCCACATATTTTTCCCTCATATGAGGAAATATTACCAGGAAAAGAAAGCATAACCAATATCTTATTCTGGGTTACTTTCAATGAAAGGATTGACAGATGGTGAGCCCCATCATACCCATTCAAAACCAGACAGATCAGGCTGGATAATATAGAGTATTTGAAACTTAACTGATTACTTAAAGTTTAATCTCAGTGCACTTGCCCATTCTGGGTTTTTTCACTAGAGCAACCAGTGCAGCATTTGGCACTTATTGTACTGCAACTGGTTTCTAACAAATGTATTATTTTCTGTCCTCATTAGTAAAAAAGGATTAAGCACATGAAAGAACAACAGGACACTTTACTCTCTTCCCTTGGGCTATGTTACTTTTCCTTATGTCTGTTACTGTGGAATGTACAAAGACCATGATCTCTGGACTGTGGACTGGGAACCATAACTCAGGGAACAAATCTGTCCACTAGTTTCATGCCTGGAAGCTAAAACTAAGTTCCTTCCTTCCTTCTTCCATCCTTTCTTTTTATATTTCAAGGGACTATGAAAACAAAATGAACAAAAGAGCGCTAGAAATATTTGTGTCTTTCTAAAACTAAATAGGCACTATCTGACTTATTAGCATTGGCCAACCTCTAGTCTAGAAACTTAGGGATAGTACTCTTCTCTGGCTATTATTATAAAATAATAAAATTATATGTGTGATTTGCTCTGATTTAGACAGTAAACACTGTGTTAGACTTTAAATATATTAACTCATTAAATTCTCAGAACAGTCTTCTAAAATGAGTTTCAATTTTATCCTTATATTACAGATGATATAATTTACAATGATGCAGGGTCATGCGACTTGCCAAAATCACATAGCTAGAAAATGTGGAAGCCAGCACTCAAATCCAGGCTCATGGATTTACATGCTTTTTCTTTGAGAATCCTTCTATGATTGGAAACATTCATAGTGGGATTTATGGTCAAGTTGAATTGATGAGGCACATATAATTTTACATATGTTGTGTAATTTTACATACATTATGTAACTTGAGAGCAAATAAATACAAAACAATAATGTAGAATTATTTAAACAAGTAAACACAAGTGGAAGTTTTTACATAAATAAGTTTCATCATGAATTTCTCATCTTAATATTTCCAATGTGAAAATATGCACTAAAAATCCATGAAACATAAAATGGCTGAATGAATACAATTCTTATTATTTATTCAGCAATATCAAAAATACACAGAATGATTTGAATGAAATTGGGCTCTATCTTTGTAGTGGTATTTTGTCCTGTTACTTATCTGTAGACTAAAAATGAATTAGAAGTCCACATCGTAATTACATGTCCATTAATATATTCCTATGGTTGATGGGGAAAAAGGTTTTTTATGGTTGTGAATTTAGATCTCTCAAGCTCAAAAGTATGATTTATAGCATGAAGTTAATATCAATGCTGACTGGAAATTCTGTCTTTATAGAGTGGTTAAAACAATATTCTATGGCCTTCTTTTTCTCTAACCTGCCACAATAAGAAAAAAAAATACATGTTCTTACAGTAGAGAAATCAGAATATAAGAGAAACCCTTTTAAAAATGACTTAAAACAACAATTTCTTTGTTTCCTATAGATTTTCTTTCTTTTTTTTTTGCAGAGGAGTATGTTTTGATGTATAATCCCTTCTATTTTTAATCTGAATTTGATGTTGTAAGTGACTTTAGAAGCTTTGTGAAAATAAATATATAATAATTCCTAACATAAAAAAACATACCACATAAATTGAGTTCTGACTTTGAAGAAATTGAAAGGGCCTGCATGTGGAATATATTTATAAAAATAGTAGATAAAGCTACCAATTACAGAACTGCCTAATTAGGAGCTATCTAATAAATATGCAATTTCAGTCAGTGCTAAAACTTGGCAACTATTTGTTCATTCAAATCATGACAATGCCTTATTTGAGAGCTAGACTATCTTCCATTTTGCACTACTTTCATGGAAGCAAATCAACTTCATTCATCTCCCTGCATTTCCTCAATCCCTTTCTTACCTAGGTTTTACAATTCCTCTCTATTTTTACCACACATACATTGCAAAATAATTCTTTAAATATTGTATCTGTTGTTTAATTTTCCCTCTTTTGGTAGCTGTGGCTTCAAACCTTCCTAGAAGTTTTAAGATATAGTATGTTCTATGTATTATTTTTTATTATATTTTACCTTAGAAAATATTCTTTGGAAAAGATAAATACCTCATTTTTTTTATCATGACTGCAACTCATTGAGGGTTTTTCTAAGACACTGGAGAGAAAGAGATTAACAAAACATGGTTATAGGTGAAGGAACATTTTTTCTTGTACCTTTAAAGAGATTTCTGAAAACGTGCCAATACCAAATCATTGTTTTCTTATACTTCACAGACAGAAAAGAAAAAAAGTGGGGGGAAAGGGGTGTTGACTTTAAAGAAAATCTGAATTTAAAATCAAGATTTAAAATGTGGGCTTCTCAGGCTGGAGATGTGGCTCAGGCGGTAGAGCACTCCCTGGCATGCAAGCGGCACGGGTTCGATCCTCAGCACCACATACAAAGAAAGATGTTTTGTATGCAGAAAACTAAAAAATAAATATTAAAATTCTCTCTCTCTCTCTCTCTCTTAAAAAAATAAAAATAAAATGTGGGTTTCTCACCCTTGCAACCTTTGTATACTAAAGCTTATGAATAAAATTAGCAGAATCACCAAACTTCAAAACTGAGGGCCATTGAGCCTAAATGATAAGCTAAATGTTCAGATGATGGAGTTCTAGTAGGCTTGAGGATACTGGAAAATATCAAGACATACCCAAAATTTCAGCCTGGGAAGAAAAGATTCACTAGTTAATTCTAGTTAATCAAATAAACAAAATCTGAACAATTAAGCCATATTTTCATTTTGACCACACTTACGTTAGCAATACAAGTGCATATTTATTCCTCTAGAAGGTCCCTGACACTGTTACTACAGTGTTTTCTGTATATATCTTCTTTCATATCAGCACAATTAAACAATGCATTTAGTACAACAAATAGTAGATAGTATCATTAAATTATTTTCATGTTGCTTCTGTGAACAATCTGAAAATTCCTCATGGAAACACAAAACCAATAATGAAAAGTGTGAATTTGATTGCCTGAGCTTTTCCTATGGACTCATAGTTGAATAAATTAGGAAATAAGAGCAGTAAAATGAACCACATTTATACACACTTTTTTTTTTCAGACATTGTGGGACACAGAAACAGGTTTCAACACTTAGCCACTTAAGGGCTATGTGACCATCCTTGGCTGCTGTTTAAATTTTTCTTGTAAATGTTGTTTATGTGATCATAATACAATGTTAGATTTCACTCTTGAGGAAGGTATTTGACTATAGTCTTCTAATTTTTTCTTCTGTAGTTACTGTAGTTTTTAAGCTCAGCTCTTTTGGATCTATTTTCCTTCCTGCTTGAAATCATGAAGCCAATCCCCTGACCTATAAACTTTATTAAGCTACACATGTTTTTTTTTTTTTTTTTTATCATAGATTTAACAATTACAGATTCTTTACAATTTTACTGCTCACCTGCTAATGGATGTGACACAATATCTTCTTAAGGCATAAATTATTCTTATATGGTTTTTGGAAAAATAGCTTTCACTAGCAGTGTTCAATTTTGCATTATTGTTTTCAAATTTAAAAATATTTGCTTCATGTAGGTACCAAATGTCACAACAATCATCACAGGTTTTAATGCACTATTGTGAGGGTCAGAAAAAACAAATTAAAATATGAAAAAAATCTTCGTTTTATTTTTCCTTTGTTGTAAAATTATTCATGTACAAATAAGTGATTTGCAGATATTAGACACCTATCTGTTTGAAAAATATGGGACATCATGCAAATTTCTACTACAATGTTTATAATGTTTAGAAGTCTTTGAGGTGGTTTCTTAAGGATTAACATTAGAGGAGTTTCACCCAAATTCATGAAAATAGGGTGTTTCAATATTTGAAGTGCCAAACTTGGGAGATGTTGGGGCAGTGGCAGATGAAGTGAAATTTCTAACATACAAGACAGCATGTTGGAATTTCGGATTTAATGGAAGACAACCTCACTTCTTATGTCATGGCTTTATCTATGTCCACATCATGTGAACAAAGTCTAAGTGTGTAGGCAGTTGTTAGGTTAGTCAGGGGATAATTAAGCATGGTATGAATTATCCCTGCCTTTTCTGGTTTTCATTTCCATTGTCCTCTTATTCTCTTTTTTCCCCATTGTCTCATTCATTAGTAGCTAATCACTACAATTGTAAAATAAGAGAACTAGTTAGCTAGATTTCCCTATAAATAGTTCTAATAATAGATTTGAAGGAAAAAGTCTCAACCCATTAGCAACAATGAACTGAGTAGGCTTCACTTCTAAACATGCTAATACTAATCATCACCAGCATAGTATACCCAATGTCCGAAAGCTTGTAGAAGTGGAATTAAACATTTATGTGCTGACTAAATTACATTAGGGATATTAATTCTCAAGCATTAAATATTTAAGCATGGAATTTTTAGCAGGAGAGCACTTAATTCCGTTTATTTATTGAATTTAGTTTTAAGAGAAATGGTTTGAAAAAAAGTGAAAAATACTATGAATTAATGCAGGAACTGGAGTACTCTGTACACATAAAAATGATGCCATTTTTTTTTCTTTCTATATAATATAATGTTTCAATTTTTAAATTGGAGTGCTTATATCATACACTATATCTTAAAACTGGGTTTAAATTACTACTCCTATGTACTAGAAAAAAGTACAGTATACAAATGTATTTCACTGCCCACTCACACACACACAACATTGAACATTATTGCATTTAATGGGGGTTAAGTGTCTGAGAACTATGTTCGAACAACTTAAGTGTGTTTCTATACCTGTCCAGGGACATAACTCTAGGAGATCTGTTTGTGTGCTAACTGGGATTCTTCATTCCTCAAAGTTTGGATAATATTGGAAAGAAAATTACTGAAAGTGTCCTGTTAATTTTTGGATTTGTCTTTGTAAATTGTTTAGATAGACTTGGAAAAATTTACTTTTAACCATTATGATTCCCAGTCCCCTCATAATAAAACCAATGGCACCCTTATAATTAGGATTAAATATACTCATGTATGTAGTAATCCATTTCAGAAAATGATATACAATAAGTCACAAATAAATTTCCGTGAACATTTTTTAATTTAAAACTAGTCATAAATAATAAATATTATCAACTTAAGGATATAACGAGAAATATGTCTGATCTCTATTGCTGAATATTTTAATATGGCTTTACCTGTAGTTCTGAAGCAAAATTACAGTTCAGAGAATTTGTGATCTAGCTCTACCTATACCTTGGACTATGACCACACCAACCCAAACAAACTAATTATTATACCTTTAAGAATTATACAATGGTTTGCCATTCCTCTCAAAATGAAAGCCAAGGCCTTTATGGTGACAAAACTCGTATAATTAGTTTGTCTAACTGGTTATCCTCACTGTTCACCAAACTCAACTCTTGGTAATTGTGTTCCACTTTCACTAGACTTTCCTCTTTTTTTAGTATGTCATGTCCCTTGCTTTCATGCTCACCCAAGCCATAATAATTGTTCTCCACTGTTGCGTGGTTACTGTTTATTCTTTGCATAAGTTTTGCTGCTGTAACCAATTGTTGCAGTGTTAGTGGCTTAATGTGACACAAAATAATTACCTTACAGTCTTGGAGTCTTGTGGTTCTTGAACCTGTACAAGTCTAACTGAGCTAATGCCAATGTGCAGGCTGGCTGCGCTTGTTTTCCAAGGCTCTATGGAAGAATCTTCTTTCTTGCCTTTCCCAGCTACTCCAGGCGAAGTAGCTGCCTCATGATCACCTTTCTCCATCTTCAGAGTTAGCAAAGGGAGCAGGCTGAGTTCCTCTCATGCTACCAAAATCTCCTCATTGTTTTTACCAATTCAATCTCTGACAGTCTGGAAAGGTGCTTAGTTTAGTTTCCAAGTACCTGTGTGATTATATTAGTTCTGCTGAAATTTTTAGTTATATTTCAGGAAAATCTTACAATCTCAAGGTCCATTAATTAGTTAATTAATTAATCTGCAAAAATAAATTAATTTACATTAATTAATTAATCTGTAAAATCCCTTTTTACCATTTCATTTCAGTATTTAGGACTTAGACATTTTTGGGAATTCTTATGACACCTACCAAACTCATTTGTAAAAAGCCAATGCAAATTGTGATGAACATTAGTCAATACATAATTCCTCATGTATACTTTCTTATAGGCTAGGTAAGTGTTTGAGGCATGAATTTCTAGGATGCAATGATTTTTTTTAATTGTTTTTTCTGTACCAGAGATTGAACACAGGGGCATTTAACCACTGAGTCAGATCCCCATTCTATTTTATTTTCTACTTTGAAACAGGGTCTAATTTGTTTAGGGCCTTACTGAGTTGCTGAGACTGACCTTGAATTCACAATCTTCCTACATCAGCCTCATGAGTTGCTGGGATTACAGGCATGCACTACCACAACTAGAACAATGATGAATTTTTTATATTGCAGGTTATTGGCATTAGGAGAATCACAAAGGCTTCCAAAAATATTTCAAAAGAAGGCCTTGGAGGACAGAAAATATATAGCAGGGTTGGAGTGCCTGTGGGCTGCCCTTGGTAGGGTGATACATAGAGAAGTGAGAAGGAAGCAAAAGCTAAATTGGTGACCTCCAAGATTAAGAGATGCCAGTATGGTGGGATGTCTGCCAAGGAAAAGTGCAGAAAACAAGCAGAAAAAAGCCAAGAGAGATGTCAAGTAGGCTAAAACTAGTAAATCCATAGTGGTGGAGTTACATAAGCTCTTTGACGAGAACATCACAGTGCCATGTACCTCAGATGCTGGACATGGAGTTATAGGATTTGTTTGCCCAGATGGATTTCAGTTTTGCCTTGGTCCTATCCACTTCATGAGGCCCCATTTCTCCCTTGTTGAGTGAAAATATTTACTGTGTATTTTTATGCATTTGTTTGAAACGTTTTTTTTTTTCCAAGTAAGCATAATTATTTTCATTCAAATATTTTAATACTTACACCAAACTCTGAGAGATTGCCTTGAATAATGGTGAAGACTTTGGACATGAATTTTTGGAATTCTGGAACTCTTAAGACTACAGGCACTCTTTAAAATCAACAAAATATATTTTGCATTGTGAAATGGGCATGAGCTTTCAGGGGCAAGGGATGTGATGTTATGTCTTAGATATGAGGTGTCTCCCAAAAGCAAGAAAGTTCAAAGTTAAATGGTAGTGCATTAATTTATTTGAATGAATTTACTAGATGGTAACTGTAGTCAGATATTTATAAGAGATAGGTCACTGGGGGAAATGCCTTTGGGGTATAAATTTTTGTTCTTGGTGACTGGAACTCTCTGTGCTTCCTGGTGACAATGTACTGAGCTGCTTTTCTCCACCACACTCTTCTGCTGAGATGTTCTGTCTTACCTTTAGCCCAGAACCATGTAGCTGTTCTTCTATGAACTGTTACCTCTGAAATCCTAAGTACCTAATAAAATTTTCTTCCTCCAAATTTTCCTTCTCAAATATTTTGGGGATAGCAGTGAAAAAGTTGATTAATGCAAGCATGTGTGTGTGCACAAGCTCGCGCATGTGTGAAATTAATTTTTACTTTCCTTTCAGGGGATATATTTCTATGTCTTTTTATTAAAATTTTCATAAACTAATTAAACTAGTATTAAAATATTTTCATATTTTTCAATGCCTAGATACTTAAAATTCACCAATTGCATGTTCTATTGAAATTAGATAAAACTCAGCTAAATTGAGAAATTCATATTGATACATCTTGAAAGATATTTCTGGTCACTTCTGTTGTAAGTAAACCATTGCAGAATGGTTTTTATTTTTCTTTATTTTTTTCCAAAATTTAATATTTATAATTTTAAAAAGGGGAAGTATAACTATCTTTGATTCAATGATTTTATTAGTATTAAACCAAGTATATTTGGATTTTGACCACACAAATAATATTTCTATATGTTTTTATATTGAGAATATATAAGTTGAAAAATCTGTTGGAATTATTGAAAATTTATATATTACCCAAATACATGTTCATGTTTATTTTTCTAAATATTCCAAAGATATATCACAATATATTTGTCTTCTCCTTGTGGAATGCATAGTTTAAAATATAAATATAGCAGATGGCAAATAAGCATGTGAAGATATTTTTCCACATTATATAACATCAGGGAAATACAATTTAAAGCAATGATTAGATAATTAATTCTATTGATCATTCGATTTCTAGTTTTCTCTCTCTCTTCAGATATATCATAGCTGTTTAGCACCCAAAGAAGAAATATTATTTTGTAAGTTTCTTTTTATTTTATTAAATTAAAGTCTTAAAGGGACATATTTACTCCTTGTAGCACTGAAGCTTGATGACATACAAGGCAGAAGTAAATATATCTTATGGAGTTGGTTGGAAAGACACAGGAAACTATCTAGACATAAAATCTTTATAAAACTTGACCCTCCTGCAAAAGGAGAGTTTGAGTTAGTAGCTAAACTTATTAAAGTTGATAAATGTAGGAAATGATAGTATGAAATTTTAGGTTTTATATAGCTGAAAGAACCAATTTTTTATGTCCTTTAATGATTGTGTTGTTATTCTGAGAAGAAAATAATAATAATAGATTAAAAGATAGGACATATAGTTATGACATTATATAAACTTTAATATTGATATAATGATCCTCATTCCATGAGCCAGACATGAAATGCAGTCCTCTTTGTGTCATATTAGTAGCCAGTGAATTAAATTCCATGTTTCTTCAAAGACTTAAAATTCTCCAAAATTGCTCTTACTCACCCTCAAATCACTTAACATAAATTTCATAGAGAAGAAAATGGTAATCTACATTGTACTTAAGAGGTTTACGTATACTCTACTTAAGAGGCACATATACTGTACTTTTGACATATTTAAAATCAAATTGCCTGTACACATGTTCTCAGGCTTACTTCCTTCCATTTGATCTGAGTTTTATTAATAGTGATGATGGTCTTTGTGCATATGGAGTTGGAAATAACATATTTTTCCAATGAAAGCACCATGACTTCATTGTATACATATCTTAATTTCCTGACCAAAAAAAATGTAATTGCATTTTTCTTTACAATTCCTTACTTCTATCCCTCCATAATTTTGGCAGCCTACAATTACTTTAATATCTGTAGTTGATAATGCTTTATCAAACCGTGGAAATCAAATTCTTGAAGAAAATGAGCATGTCTTCAATTTCCCCCCTTCCTGGCTTCTTTCAACTTAAATATCCCAGTCTTTAACATCCAAGGGTATACACCATTCTATCCATCTCAGGACCCTTGCAGTTTGAGTGGGAAGCAAGTGAAATAGCACAGACTTGAAAGGATATATAGGATGAGATAGGATAAAACATAATGGAATAGAACAATTCTGTTAATTATGATTCAAAGTTGAAAATATCCCTTTTACTTTTGATAAATCAATATGAAACAGCTTTATGAGTTGGGACATAAGAAGTTAATGTATTTTATATTATATGAAATAAATTAGAAAAATAATATTTTCTGGGTGTCTGATGAGGGATAAGTTTTAATAATCAATAAGGTAGAAAGCTTATGTGTATAACTGAGCTTAATAAACAAAATTTGGGATGAATAAATACTTAAAATTGTTGTTAGTATTGCTCTAGTTAGCATTGTACCCAGCAAATGGTGCCTACAATGTAATAAGTATTTTTTTCAACTATCACAGCTCATTCACTTTCTCTCTGTCTCCATATTCCCATCCTTACCACCTCACACTCATTTCATTAAAATTATAGAGGCAGCAGAGTTACCTCTGGTGGGAAAAGCAGATATCATGACAAGCAATTACATTTCATTATAAAAATTCCATGAAATAATAATGATAAAAATGTGACCATCTCAATCTGAGGAACAGAGAAGGTAATGTTTGATCTAGGTTCCTCAGAACTTTAAGTTGTGGTTGTATTTTATTAGGAAAAAAAAAACTATGAATGAAGAGGTGCAGATGCTTTTATAAGAATCCCGAGTTTGAGAAAATGGAGAAATTTTGCACTCCTAGATAATAGGAAACCAGAAGCATGGCAGTAGCAACATCTGGGTTTGGGATAAGTTTTCAAAACATTTCACGTTCTAAAAAGGGACTCCATCCTTCTCCTTCAGTGATCACAAGTGCATTGCAAATGGCAAAAATTCATAAAGGGACCATTACTGGGATCATGATATCAAGGGATGCAATTTTATAGTTAAAAATGAAAGAGTGAAGAAGAGAAAAAAATAACAGAAAGAACTAATGGTTTATTAAAATGGTCATGGAATGGGAAAAGGACAACCTGACAGGAGATGAGATTCATAGAAAATTTAGAGAACCAAGGGGTACTTAAAAGGGAAATTGGAATAAAGATGGTGAAGGCTGGTGCTTATACTAGATCTGTGTATCGACAATAAGAAACAGCAACATTAAACAGGTAGCTGGACACCATGATTCATACCTATATTTCCAGCTGTTCAGGAAGCTGAGGCAGGAGATTCCCCCAATCAAGGTCAGCCTCAGGAAGTTGGTGAGGACCTAAGCAACTTAGTAAGATTCTGTCTTAAATTAAAAAATAAATAAATTAATTAAATTTAAAAAGTTAAATTCTCAGTACCCCACCAAAAGTAGCACACACAATTACAACTAGCATTTGTACAAAAACAAATACTTTATGATTTTAAAATAAATTATTAGTAATATTTTCAATATAGACCTTAAAGTGGTTGTGTGTATTTCCCATATGTTGTGCCAATGGCAGGAATGTGTAGGTATTGAAATACAGGAATGGTTGAGAAGCAAGGAGAATATTGTTATCAAGGAAAAAATGCTGAAAATATGTTGAAATAAATTTGTTGGGCTTAAAAAACAGAGACAGAATGATGCAAATAAACATTGTCTGTCCTTATCTAAGTGTAACCCTGCAAACTTTCATAAACAGAAAAATGAAATATGTAAGGGCTTAGTTACACTCATCACTGTAGGACTTATAGGAAATACTATAAAACAAAGAAGACTTCTTGTATAGTGTTTTGTTGTGACACATACAATATCTATAATATTAATAATATTATTTAAGTTTGCTATAAATTCATGAACAGTAATGAATGATAATTTATTGAGAGAAAAATATATTTGTCAGAAATCCTTTTATTTGACTATAATTACTGATTTATAAACTGTGTTTTTATTTGCCAGGTACAGTGGTGCACACCTGTAATCCCAGCAGCTTGGGAGGCTGAAGCAGGATGATTACATGTTCCAGGTGAGTTTTAGCGAAGTTCTAAGCTACTTAGCAAGACCTCAAAATAAAAATTAAAAGTTGAGGATGTGGCTCATGGATTAAACCTCGTGGGCTCAATTCCTGATGCCACTCCCCCACAAAAAAGTATTTTGGTTTTAATACAGGCCTACTTGTTCAATTGCAGCTGGCCTAGGATTAACAAGAACAATCACAAAAATGTTTGAATTAATAGGTTTCAAAAGTCATTTATTCATGCTTCCTCAAGATTCATTTAAATGAAGATCTAGAAATGTACCCTGTCCTGGACAAACATTTAGTGAAATCCAGAGTTAAATCACTAACCTTCTCATATTCCATTCTATGCTCCTTGATAAAGCCAAAGGAATGATCTTGTTTTAATGTCTGATTCCTGTACAATAAAACAGTTGTATGCTCCTTTGGAATGAAAGAAATAATAATAATTGCACTGACAGTCTGAATAGAACAAATTGATTTATATATTTAAAAATCAATGGTCATCATCAAAGTAGGAAAGTGCATTTATTTTCATCTGTTTTTACTTCTTTCTCTTATGTTTATTTTCTCTGAATATTAAAAAAGATACCAAAGAATTAAGCCAGGTATTCATTGAACTCAATGAGTCTTAGTGTATAACATCAGAGGAATACAATGTATAACTTAAAGGCAATTGACAACTGCATTTTCGTAATTGTTGCCACATACCACTGACAGCGAAAGGAATAGAACATTTTCTATTGTATTTTATAGCAGAATCTCAATTAGACAATAGACTTTAATTAGAAAACTCATGAGCAAAAAAAGAGAATTACTCTGCAGTATCTTGGTATAGCATTTTGCCACAGGTAGACAAGAAACACTCAGCATGATGCTGAGGAAGAAATGACCACCCTGAATACTTGCATAGAGGAAACAAGTGCACTCAGATGAGTGCAACAAGAGTATGAGCTTAGCAATCTCAATTTTGTTTTTCACCATGCTTCACCTATGCAGCAGTAACATGGCTCCTTCTTCTACAGTCTTGCTCAAATGCTACCTTGGTGTTCTTGGTAGATATAAAAGAGTTTGATATGTGCTACATGTTGACAGTACTGTTCATTTAAAGGTAACCTTTAAAATGGCTACTTGTCTTCTAAAGAAAATAATAAAAGTATTCCTGGCTTTTTAAAAATTAATTTAGCAATTTTCACATCACTTCTGCTACTGAAGTTTTATGTGAAATCACCTAGTAACAGTTTTTAATTAATTATTTATTTTTTTTTGAGCTGGAGATGCACAATTTCTACATATAGTGGCACTTTTAACTTTGATCTTGATGGTTTCTTCTATATTGATTTGGTTCTTGGGCATTTATGCATAGATAATCATAATTATATCTTACAAATGGTAATGTAATAAATGAAGAAAAGTTAACTAGTATATTTCACATGGTACAGTAGACACACCCCTGCAACTCACATTCTTTTCTTTCACCCTTCAACAACTTGATGATGAGCATTTTCCTTTGATGTGTAAATTTCAACATATACACATATATACAGTTCTCTGTCCATATCACTGCCAAATCCCAATTATATGTAATATATACCTCAACTATATTACAATGTTTAAGTTTCCTAAGAAGTATGCTATAACTGTGAAGTTATTCTAGTATTAAATAATAGCAGATTTGAAATCATGCCATCTTATTTTTAAATCAAATTAATATTAAAGCCAAGCAAAGCCTCCTTTCTTTACTGTTGTCAACAATAAAAATTTATCCACAGTGAACAGTGTGCTGTTAGCCACCTCTGAAAATTGATTCCTTGATCACCTCTGACAACATTTTACATAATTGCCAAGGCCAGTTTACTTCTTCCTGCCCTCTATTAAACTGACTTCCTTCTCAAATGTAAATGCCTATCATTTATCCAAACAATGTTAGCTAACAGCATAGCATTTTTTGTTCAGCTGTCATTTGAAATTAAAGATTTTAAGTTAGTCTTGAAAATACCTGTATTTTTCTTTGAGTATTTTCTTGGCTGCTTTAAATATACAAAGAGTCTAAGGGTTAAGGGTGAATAAGCCAGGTGCCATCTTCTTCTGTAAGTAAAAATGTTCTTGTTCCCTCTCCCTTTGATCTGGGAAACCTCTCCTGGGCTGACAGGTACTGAAGGTATGTCTTTGCATGCGGGAGTCAGGATTGTGTTGATTCAACACACTTCAAAAAACTTACATAAACCATGGCGGGGAAATAGGATCAGAATATGAGCACTTCTACATTCTAATGTGGTTAGCATAATCCCAAGGGTTCTGATTGACCTGATCAGATAAAATAATTTATTTGACGTGCTGGAATGAAACTTGAAGTTACTCCTAAAGTATCCATGTACCCATACTTCACAAGCCTACAGTCTCCTAAAACTAAAATACCATAAGGTTGTGAAGTTAGAATGTGGTGAACACAAAATACTCCATTGTTGTTGTTTGTTTATTTATTGGTGTCAGGGATTAAACCCAGGGTCCCTTAACCCTTGGATCATACCCAGGGCCTTTCTATTTTTTTTTCTTTTTTCTTTTCCTTTTCTTTTCTTCTTTCTTTCTTTCTTTCTTTTCTTTCTTCTTTCTTTCTTTCTTTCTCTCTCCTTCCTTCCTTCCTTCCTTCCTTTCTTTCTTTCTTTCTTTCTTTCTTTCTTTCTTTCTTTCTTTCTTTCTTTCTTTCTGTCTTTCTTTCTTTCTTTCTTTCTTTCTTTCTTGATGTGTCTGGCTAACTTGCTTAAGGCCTAAGTTGCTGAGGTTGGCCTTGAATTTGTGATCCTTCCACCTCAGCCTCCCAAAATGCTAGGATTACAGGACAGCACTACTGCATTCAGCTACTTCAGTTTTTCTTTTGTGATCACAGTCAGAGACATTTTGACATGAAGGCAGAGGTCTGAGTCTGAAAATTTTTGTAAAATGGCACTATTTAAAAAGTGGAATGCAAATAATATTTAAAAAGGCTCATTCTGGATTTTTATTGGAGTTACAGTCCCACACATAGAATGACCAGAAACTTTTTAAACATTTCTTTAATTACAAGAAATAAACTACTCAACATCAGAATCCTGACATGAAAAGAATTCGTTTTGGTTTTTGTTTGCCTTATTACCACAGAGTAGTATTTTCCATTGGGGAATTGAGATGAGCTTTAACATTGTATTGTTCTTTGACATGAAACTCCTTAGAGAAGCCAGAGTGAATTTGAAATTGCTCTTTTTTCCTGTATCTGAAAACTTGCTGCAACTTCTGCAAAAATGTCCTGCCCCAAATCTTACATTAAGGGCTTAAATTAAATTATTTCCTTGGCAGTATGTTACAATGAATCAGCAATGTATCATGTGGACTAATGATGGCACAATTGTTTAACATGAGTCTCTGTGGATCTGTAGATAATTTATCTTACTCATAAATTCTAAGAAGGACTAAAAAAAGTCACTTGGGAGAACAAAACAGAGTTTCTCTTTGCACATTACTGTATTTTCGTGGTACAGATGAGGTGGAGGAGTTGAACAGAAAATCGAAAGTCATTATTTAATAACTCTTTTAGGAGTACTATTGATATATACTTTAAAAGAATGGTCTGTAGAAACAGATTTGGAGAATTAAACACATAAATAATTTGAGGAATAAACTTGTGAATAAAGATACATTTAGGGCTGGGGATAAAGCTCAATTGGTAGAGTGCTTGCCTTGCATACACAAGGCCCTAGATTCTATCCCCAGCAACAGCACACAAAAAAAATACATTTAGCAGAAAAACTAATTAAGACATTTTATCAAAAATACACTTTAAATTGCTATTTTCTATTATGTATGAAACTGTTGTAAAAGAAATTGATTTGTCTATTAATAAGATGGCAATTCAAAAAAGCTAGTTTATCCACATTGGCTAGAATGTGGAATTATTTTGCTACTCCAACATATCCTACTATCTAAAAATATATTCTTATACATGATCAACTTATATTTCAATTTCTTTGATTTCAATTTTTTGTAGTGATTTGGAGAGGCTATGGTTGACTGTGCTGTCTTAATTCAAAATGTAGTATTTGACTCTACAGCTTAACTGAGGGTTATTATTTGTGGCAATATTTTTTAGTGGGCATAATGGAAAACAAACCATTATAAAGAATTAAAACAAGTCTACTGAAATTTTAAATGCCTTGTAAAATGACCTTCTTTTACATTTGCATTCCTTAGTGCCATGGAAAGTAATTTAAGCTTGAGTTCTGCACAAATATGATACTGTAATTTGACAAGTCTCCATCAAGTCAATGTATCACCCATCAATTTTTTAGCTTTACACGTTGCTTAATGGTGTTTACATCTTCACCCTGATTACAAGTAATGCATCTTCCAATATTTCTTTAATGGGTAAAATCTTTCATTGGGAGTAATTTAAAGAAAATGGAATTTAAACACAGTGCCATGTTTGAAACAGAAATCTGTAAACAGTTTTATTATTATGAGTCCCCCAGAGAAACAAACAATTGGATAGATAAACAGAAAGACATTTTTATATTTATACTTGCATATGTAAATGAAGTGGCTCACAAATTGACTAAGTCCAGGATTTGCAGTTGGCAAGCTAGAGAACCAGTAGCACCTGTAATGTGGTTACGGCCTAAGTCCATGTCTCAAAGAGGAGGTGATACTCCAGCCTAAGAGAACAATCATTCTTTCTTACTTAGGCTTTTATTCTGTTCAGACCTTGAACAGATTAGATGAGGCAACCTATATTGAAAGTACAATTTTCTTTAACCTCTCTACTCATTCCAATGTTAATCTCATCCAGACTTCATAGACATACTCTGAAATATTATTTAACCAAATATGCAAACATTTTTCCAAATCAATTTTACTCATAAAATTTACCATTACACTCATTTTGGGGCATGTTCAAAGTGGATTATTATTTTTCAGATAATATCACCCCATAACTGCCTTGCCATCTTCCATGTGGTTAGGCATTTGAGCTCCTGCAAATTTTCCTGCCTCTTTTATCAGTGGGCATCTCCTATCACCTGGCATCTCCTTAAACATCATTGTACTACAGTCCAAACTAAACTGTCCTTATTCCACCACACATTATGCAGCAGAAACTTTCACCAGGAACAATTTTTTTACAACATTTATTTTTTAGTTGTGGACACAATAGTTGTTTTTTTTAACCCAGTGCCTCACACATGCTAGGCAAGCTCTCTACCTCTGAGCCACAACCCCAGCCCAACCATGACCATTTTTTTTATAGCACTCATAACATTCTCACGTCTATACAAGTTAATTTTTCCTATATTTTCCCACTAACATTCTAAATGTTATTTTATCTCAGCTATTTAACTGCTGAGATATATGTCAGTTTAAACAACAGATATATTTTGAAAACCTAAAAGATGATGTTCAATAAGTGACTTTAAATATTTAATAAAACAATATTTCTCTCAAGAAATTGTTTCTAAGTTTGAAGAAGTAGGTCACCAGTTGTCTACTCTGGGAGAGTTTATGTTTTCTCTCTCCCCCTGCCACTCCTCCCCTCCCTTTCCTGGCAGCCATGAGCTGATTAGCTTTCCTCCACCACACCTTTCTAATTTTCTGCCTCACCAAAGTTCTGCCTCACCTCAGGCTTAGAGTCAGTGGATGGATGGAGACCTTTGAAACCAAAAGCCAAAATAAACTTCTCCTTCAGTGAGTTGTTCTTGATTAGCTATTTTAGCAATGAACAGTGGATTAAGACAAACACACACACACACACACACACACACACAAATTTGTTTGCCAGTTATGTGTCAGAAACTTGGCTAGTTTCTAAGGATATAATCTCATTTTACATTAAATTTATTAGAAGTACAGCTAGAGACATAACTTGTTAATATTCATAGGAGAAACTCTAAACAAGTAAACAAAGCAGACTAGGTGGGTTTTTTGGGAGGGCCTAATAGTGTCCCTCTAAAGTCTGTGTTTTTCTAGAACTTTTAAATATGACCTTGTATGGGAACATAGACTTGTAAAAGTAATTAATTGAATTGAGATGAGAACACTGGGTTAGAGTGGACTATAAAATCAATATCTTCTAAGACAAGAAGAGATGTGGAGATCGAAGGAAGAATTTCCTATAATGACAAAGACTGGAATGACACAGCTGCCAGTGAAGAGACACCAATAATTAAGGAATATCAATTATTTATTACTATAAGCCACTGGACACTAAGAAAATGACAGGAAGGATTCACCTATAGTGCTTCCAGGGACACATGGCCCTGCCAATGCCCTGATTTCTCAATTCTGCCCTCAAGAATTGTGAAAAAACACACATTTACTGTTTTCAGTCACCTGGCCTATGGACATTTGTTAGGCAGCTCTAGTACACTAATACAGCAGGTGATGAGGCTAGATGAGAGGAAGGTTAATCAAAGTCCAGAACTCCAAAGTTCAGTTTGAAAATAGCACCAAAATTATTTTTGTGTTTGTTTCTTTTGTTACTGATGCTTTTTTGTCTTAAGGTAACGGGAACTTTCTCCTGTTTTCTTTTAGTTGTATTGTATAATGGGTCCATAGAGTTTTGTAGACTTTTTGTAGATTACTTAGGCTTTTTACATGTATACTAATATTTGTGAATATTTTTACTTCTCTCATTCTAATCTAAATGCCTTTAGCTAGTATCTCCTATGTAATTATAAAGTATTAGTAAGTGTTCAGTATTTCATCGTTATAATGGTGTGGGTTGAAAGTTTTTAAATAGATTTCCATTACTATGTTGAAGAATTTCTCTTCTGTCACTAGTGTACTGAGAGTTTTATTTTATTTTATTTTTTTTAATTTTCAATTTTGGTACTGCAGATCGAATCCAGGAGAAATTTGCCACAAAGCTAAATTCCCAGCTCCTTTTAATTTTTTGTTTTGAGATAGGGTTTCAATGTGTTGAGAAGGGAGGCCTTGAACTTGAAATCCTCCTGCCTCACCCTTCTAAATCATGGAGTTACAGGTATGTTCAACTGTGCCTAGTTCACTGAAAGAGTTTAAGCAGGTGTTAAATTGTATTAAATTCCTCTCATTATTGATGTGTATTGTGAATAGAATAATATTCTAAACTCCAATCGAATATGTGTTCTAATAAATAATTGAACATATGAATCACTGAAGCTTTCATTTTCTACCCAGATGAGTTTAAAAAGAAATATCATACATGCAGCTGAAATAAATTCTAAAGTATCTATCCTAATAATTAAGATGATATTGATGATAATTTGCTTTTGAAATAATATAATTTTAACAAATTCCCATTCAAGGCCCACTGTAGCAGGAAAAGTACAACCTGTGAAAGAGGTGATGGGACACAGGATGGTCTTATCCTGTGCCAGCTAGTCCTTGTCTAGAATGCTAAAGAATCAAAAATTCTAAGTTTAAATATTATTGTCTTTGTCATTTTGAAGATATACTTGGATAGAGGTTTGAATCTATATTACAAACATGCTACTAATATATTTTAGCATGATAAATGCACTAAATAATAGACATTTATGTGTATGCCCATTTGTTATTCTTGCCCTAGGACATTTCACATAAAGAGTAGGACTACTAGTGCTATTGCTTTTGTGATATGATATAGTTAACAGCAAATGTAATTTGAAGTCTTGAGTTGATTTTTTTTTTCAGTTGATGATAGCACTAAGTATGGCCCTTTTCCCAGCTCCTTCTTCCCCAGAGAACAAAAACGTAATTCAAGTCAACCTAAACCATTATATAACTCAAGATTTTCAACTTGAAACTAAGAGTTGTTTAAATGATACCATCTTAGTTCTGTAAAACTGCTCCATTCCTACCGAGATAGAAGAGTGTAATTCGTTTATAATAACTTCAATTTATTTTCCTGGTTAAGAATCTTCTCAAGCTACACATTGCTAGGGTGTCAGTTCTCTATGTCAACTAGCACACTGAAATGCAGATGAATACTACATTTCATGGGCACACACACATATATGTGTAAACGTATTATATTTAAATATATATCTATTTTAGGGTAAAGCATTCCCTCTCTTGGTATGAATTTGAGAAATCAGAAACGTTTGACAACACAAATCAAACTCCAATAATTCTTTCTGGAAATATTATCCTGCCTTAATGATTTTACGTTCTATCCTAACAATGATGGTGACATTTGTTTCTTGATACAGGATTTGGACTTAGGTGAATAAGAATTAGGGGAATTTATTTCTTACTCTGGCAAAGAAGACCTATTAGAAAGTGTTTCTGGGGAATTAGTCAAGGATAAGCAAACTTCTTCTCCAAGAATTAATATAGTAAATATTTTAGGACTTGGATATATGCCTGTTACATATTCTATATTTCCTTTCATATAACTCCATTAAAAATGTATCATTCTTAGCTCAAGCTTAGCAATTTGAAAGAAAAAAAAAAAAACCAACTGTGGTCTGCCATGACCATGCACAACAGTTTACTAATTCCTGATAAAGGTGACCCATGCACTCCAAGAGTGCAGAGATATATACCCAGTCCGTGGGGAAAGTGTAAGTCACCCTTTTACATTCAAGTCAATACTACAGTACCACAGGACTCTTAGATTCTAAATTCAGTTGATGAAATTCATCAACACACATTATCTCCTTTTTTCCCCCTCAGTCTTACAACTAAAATAGTTGCACATAAATTCAGCTCAAAATGGGCTGGGGATGTGGCTCAAGCGGTAGCGCGCTCGCCTGGCATGCGTGCGGTCCGGGTTCCATCCTCAGCACCACATACAAACAAGGATGTTGTGTCCGCTGAAAACTAGAAAATAAATATTAAAAAATTCTCTCTCTCTCTCTCTCCTTCTCTCTCTCTCTTTAAAAAAAATTCAGCTCAAGAACAAAATGATGTTTCATTTTATGCAATGTTTTGAGGTAAGAATTTTAATTATTTGATATTGAAACTCTTTCAACAATGAATTAATATTCATTCACCATGACTTTGAGCATCATGACTTGCAGGTTCTTCTGATGCAGCTAGCTATTTTCTATAGCTATGTCCAAAAAGTGCACAGAGTTCTAGGATAGCACACATTATAACTTAGATTTTTCTTGGCTGTGAGGAATTGCAAATATTCTCTTTCTAATATAAGTATGAGTAGGTTTGCCTTATAAAAAACTTAAAAATTATAAAAATCTTTGTTTTCCAACAAAGATTCACCTAAGAAAACTCCTAGCCCCAATTCCCCTGTTTATTTTGTATTTTATGCTTAAATAATAAAAATCTGATTTTGTGCTAATCAAATATATATATATATATATATATATATATATATATATATATATATACACAAATGTACATGTATTTTTTTCTGAGACAATTATTAATAATATAAAAATAATCAGGTCTTTGATGAATACAAGTTAGAATATATGACTGAATTATTTCTTTAGGGCCCTGCAATTAGTTTCAATGATCTTTAGATTTTACCCTTAGATCCATGCTTTCTAAAATGTAAATTTGAGGTGGAGAGTTTTATTTAAATTGTTTAGTTCTCATGCCTATCACTATATCAGAGCAGACAAAATGACAAGGAATAATGTATAATGAGTAGGGTATACCTATGAAAGAATATCACTGATGTCTCAACTTTGGGAAGGGAAGATTATTGAGTAGTGTAAAACAACCAACAACCATTCTACAACAGAATAAATTTTTCTGAACTCAGAACTCAAGAAGCGAGGAGAGAAAAATCAATCAATTTAACTAGCAAATAAAAGTAATATATTATCAAGGTAGTAATTGTAAATAATGACACAAAACACACTAAAAAACCCATGGTTAATGAACACACACACACACACACACAAACATACACACACAAGCTAAGCTTAATTTTAGCAGTCCTTATTGCAAAGTTTAAATCAAATAGATAAAAATGAAAAATAATAAAATAAAAACATAACAAAATAATCTCATACTGAAATTTCAGGTGTTTTCAGCAATTAAACACCAAAAGGAAAGGGAAATAAAAATCTACAAAACTCAGTATTTCTTTATATGATATGAGGGGAATCAGCCAATCCATGACTTTACTCTATGCCTAAAGAGTATGCGTTAACCATGGTTGTATATGGAATTGCCTAAGGAGCTGTTAAAGATGCTCATATGCAAGGCATAGCATATATCATTCAAAAAAAATTATGGGAATGAAATTGTATCTTTTTCACATGAATCTAAGATTAAACATTAAACATGATAGACTCAGGGAATTTACTTACAAATGAAAAAGAGTGAGGAAGAGGAGGAGGAGGCAGAGGAGAAATAATAATGAAGTCTGTATGAGGATTATATTCATGGCAAAGATTCCCTTTCTTTGTATTCATCTCAACTTCGAATATGCACTTTAATTTTTGAATGGTATGAAATAAGGAATCAAACCTTTTATCTATTTATGTCCACATTTTATTCAATAAGGAAAGAGTTGTGAAAAGTGTTCTGGTAAGAATGTAGTTAGGCCTTTCTCAGTCTACAGATTGCCCACATTCTCCATTGAATGTGTATTGTTGCTTTACCCCCAAAGACTTCTCTTTTTCAAAATAATCCACATTCTTCCTTGAATGTGTATCTACTTTCCTAAATAAATGTCTGACTTTGTTCCTTCATAAAATGTAGTTGGAATGCATTTATTCATATATCTATAGCTTAGGTACAAAAAAAGACCACTTTAGCTAAGGAGAATAAAACACAGTAGGGGCAGAATTATATGAAAACTTTTCTTCCACTATCCTGAGTGTCCTGGCTGATATTCCTGTAACAAAAGACAGATTTCCATAAAAACCTAATAAATGAGCATAATTCTATAGTATGGAAGAGTGTCTACCAAGGTTTCATGTAGGAGTTTTGTGTTTGGGATTGGGTCTCTGATACCATTTGTGATTGTGGCATGCTTGGTGGCTAGGAAGTTTCTCTGCAAAGGTGCCAAATGCCTGGCTGCTGGGAAACTCCCGTGTCAAAGACATGGAATGCCTGCCCAGTGTAGCAAGAGGGTTTTAACCTTGATCTTAGGCACATGCTCCTGGGAATAGAAGAATTTGTTTGATAGATAACTACAATGTTTCATCAAGCTCAGGTGCTTCTATAGTTGCCAACCTACTAGTAACTTCAGAGAATGGACTTTCTTGAGAACTGCACAAAGCTCATACCATTGCATATTGTAACTGTGAAATGAAACTGCAGCATAAACAACTTTACTGATACTCTAAACAGTAATGTGGTTATGGTACTAATGACCTAATATAACATATTGGTATAAATAAAAGTGGCTGCTTGGACAAAGAGCCACTCTGCCACCTTCCCTGCCTCTGTACCTTGTCTGTGTCTCCTCTTTATTATATTTCTATACAGTTTCATATTTTAAAGGGTTAGTCTAGTTCTTAGTGTGGCACTATTGGGAGATGATGGAACCTATAGGAGGTACAGCCTCGTGGAAGTTTCTTAAGTCGTTCTCTTAAAGGGGATAGAAAGTATCAGCTGATTTTTCTCTTTTGCTTCCTTCTGAAAAGTTGGTGAGTAATTTCTTTCCTCTCACTTTCCCTACCATTAGCATCCAGTACCTCTGCCAAAGGCCAAAATCAATGTTTATCTATCTTGGACTAACACCAAAACTCAGCCAAAATAGACCATTATATTTCATAAGTTTTTTTTTTTTTTTCACACCAAAGAATATGTAAGTTAATTATGGAGATATTTAATGATAGTAGCACACAGTTGACTGATACACCTACCATATTTATGTAATCAAAGTTATACATGACCTGGGAGTTTTAATAAATAAATACCCAAAGACTCAAGTTATTTTGAAACAGGTTTAATGAAGAATGACCAGTTTTATAAAAATGTGATTACACAGAAAATGAAGGATCTAATAATAATATATTGATGGGGAATATCAGCAAAGACTATTGGTTCAGGTTTTTGTTGTTGTTGTGTTGTTTTGTTTTTCTGCCTCTTTGACATTTATTTATTCTAGTTATAAGGCAGGACACCTTCTAGAATGAGATCTTATTAAATAAAACTAAACATGATAGACTCAGGGAATTTATTTATAGCCAGCTTCAAAACAGAATGTTGGGAGAAATTTGCAGTTCTATTTAAAGGTTCTGTGGCTATCTTTAGGGGAAAAGGGGTTCTGATACTCAGTATGCCTAAACTCTGTAATTTGAGATGCCATTTTCTGAGTCCCCCAAACACCATGATTTTATCAACTTGATTTATGTGCACAATTTTATTAAGATAAAGATTTGACAAGACTAGAAGGAAAAACTAACTATAAAACATAAAATCTAAGGTCACTAATAAGACCAAATATATATTATTCTAATAAATATTAATGTTAATATTTAGTAATAAGAAAACAGAATCTCAGATAAGTATTTTAAAAGCTAAGTTCTATAGCTATTATGAGGAATAGAATAAAAAGTGGCACAAAATTAAAAGTTAAAGAGAAAAATTAGCAAAGACAATACTGTCAGAATCAAAGCAGCAGTCATAGATTTAATGCCTAATGCCTTAAAATACTATATTGATAAATGTCATAATTCACAAGGAGCACTTGAGAATTTGTATTCATAAGACAAAATAGCATTACAGTAGATCAATCAAAAAGTACATGGATAAGTTGAAAAATAAAATAAAAGAGTGATGTCAACATACCTATCATAAGAATTAACAAAAGACTATTTTGAAATACATACTATGTGTCTGTATGTATAGAGAAGAAAATAGTTATAAAAGCAAGGATAAGTTCTAAGTGTTATAAAATGGAAAATGTCTAAACTTATAAGAGTTGACTTTTGTGAATACAAGTTCTATTTTTCTTTACTTAATATTTTACCCGATTGCCCAAATTTGACAATGGTCAAAATCTAGAAGACACTGAGTGGTGAGTCTTGTATATACCTTGCTACTAAACTAAAACAATCTCAGATCCGCTATGTTTATAGACATGTATTGTATTTGCAAGTGGTCACAGAACTGTCCTTCAGTCTCTTGTATGATTAATGACTATCCATATCTCCATTCATTAAAAAAGAAAATAAAAGACTTTGAGCAGTTTTACTGAAGGTGAGTATTACCATATCACAAGAGCAAGATTTGCATGATGGCCCCTTAGTGACAAAGACCATTTAGGGACCAAAATGAAGGTATCATTCTTAAGGCTAACCACTGAAACTCTCCTGAGTTCTTCTCCTTTATCATATAGAGACACTGCTGATAGTTAAAATATCTATGGCAGCCTACCTATGTCTGTTGCCACCAATTCCACTAATGAAGGGCTATATCAAAATTTCATTTTGCAAATTAGCAAGTCAATGAAGCTGATCATTAAAAAGATAAATGAAGCACTCCTACAGCCACCTCCCAGAAAGTGACTTTTTAATTAAATGCTGGCTAATCACCATTGTAGCATGAATTCCTGAAAGTGCAAACAATGGTCTAGGTTGCAGATCAACTTAACCCTTAATACAGCACTGCCTCTACCAAAGAATTCTAACATCTCCTGCAGGGTCTACAATGTTCCTGATCATCACTCTTTTGACATTCAAAATTAATATCTGTAATAAATATATAATTTCTTAAACACATCTATTCTTTACAATTCTATCAACATGAATTGTGCCTTGGAAAGACCCCAGAAATCAGAAACCCTGCATTAGGAAAAGATTGAGGTTTACTTTCCTAGGATCTTGCTTAAATCTCCTAAACTATGTAGGACTTTTGAATCCTGGACTGTGCTGCTCTCCTTTCTCTAGCCATCAACTCAGATATGTAGGTCTTTAAATAACACAATCCAAAAATTTATATTAAAATATTACATAAAACATTGCAGCCATTACGTTTACAACAACCTTCTTTTCAAAACCTTTCCTTTCTGTGAGCTAGTATTGATTATCACACCCTTTTCCTGTGCTCACATTCAAAATTTAGTATATGTTTTGAATTTCCTATTTCTCATTTCCAAAACACACATGCTTAGTACATGTTCTCTGTTCATAAAACTCTAAACATTCAGATGATTTAATGAGAATTTCAACTGTTTATCAAGGTTTTAAGTTTTATTTATACATAGCTGTGTTTTTAATTCAGTTCACTAAAGTAGCTTCTTTTCAGTGTAGAGTCTTAACCATTGTATACCATTTTATGATTTTGCAGCAAAATTGTTCCTATTTGTAGTTGTGTTTAAAGAAATTTTGATAAAAAGATATTTCAGAGAATTTTTTTATATTCTATTACATTGTATTAATTAATATTGCAAATCATTTAATTTTCTGTTTATTTAAATTTTTCATTTATTTTGCTTAATTTCACTAAAGGTTATTAATTATCTTTCCTTAGAGTTCTTGCCATTGAACTGGTTAATAATTAACACATAAATTGAAATCCATCTATGTCCTTTTCAAATGTATTTCAAGAAAGATTGTACTGTTTATATATACATATATAACATACATATATATAATATATATAATATCTGACATATATATGCATGTATTTTTGTGTGTTTATGTACACCAACACACATATTCACACACATTTTTATAAAATTTAAAGAATATGTGTTTCTTTAATGCATTTCTATTACTTAATAATACTTGTGACATTTATACATAGCATATTTAGATTTTAGCCCACACTCAGTAGATTAAAATTACTATAATAAGGGTTTAGCTTATTATTCTTCTGAGAAAAGAAAATTATTTTTAAAGAATGTATTAATTTGCAATTTCAGAATACTTTTTTAAAAGTTGCTGTTATGGTTTAGATGTGGTGTTCCCCCAAAAGCTCTGGTTTGAGGCAATGTGGGAAGGTTTGGAGAAGAAATGATTGTGTTACAGCATTAACCTAATCAGTGAATTAATCCCTGATGGCATTAACTGAGTGTTAACTGGAGGTGGGTGGGGTTTCATGTTACATAAAGTAGCAAAAGAGTTTCCATTAAAGTTTCCTATCGGTAACATAGAGTCTCCTCAACTGTAGATTTCTGTTTTATTTTAATCCAGATATGATAGATTTGGCCTATGGAAGTTAAATACAAAAATTTCAATTTAGTAAATATTGTTCAACTTCTAGAAAATTTAACAAAGCAAAACATGAAAATCATGGCTATTAGAAAGAAGATGTAGGCAATGGCAATAACAAGCTTGCATATGTGTATGTGTGATTTAATTACAAATGACCTTTGTGTGCATATAACTCACATATCTTCAACCAGATCTGGCCCTGTGGTTTCTTAGAATAATAATGTATTAACTGGCCATTGGGGTGACTAGGATCTTCATTCTTTGCTTCAAAATTCAACAAATATAATGATAGGAACACTTTAAAACTATATCAGAAATCATAATTACATTTTATATTGTTTAGCATTTGAAAATATCTCATTAATTTTCACAATAAAAGTAGGATGAAGGAAGATCAGACATTTAATTCTGGTCACATATTTTTTTAAATAAAGACCTTATGTTTGTATGTAATTTAAAAAGAGCAAAGATAGTATGTATGACAAAATGAACCCCAACAATACACAGGTAAATAAACAGAACATTTTCTGCACACATCTTCGGTGTGCTCATGAATATCCCTGTCAAATTTTTAGTCCCTTTAGTTCTAAGATAAGTCAGTTTTAGCTTCTATTTTTTTTAATTATAGTGTTTTTATGTGTACTTCTATTCAAACATTAATATTTTTGTTGTTGTTTCCCACTTAAGCTGTGACTTTTATCGATGCTATGGACATTTTACATGTCTTTTTGGTACAGGTACATATGCATTTATTCCTAGTCCCTAGATCTTGTTGAATTTGATAAAGCATGAGATATGGATGTGATACAAATTAGCAGAAATCATTTCATATGTGACCTGTACCAGTGTGCTCTTCTACAGGTAGTAGAGGAGAGTTCAAGTTGTTCCTCATGCATGCTGACACTAGCAATGTCAGTTATTATTTGATTTTAAGCCATTTTGCTACTTGTGTGAGAGAGTCTATTCTAAGAATTTTAAATGGTTACTTATATTTTTGTAAATTTTAGATTTCCTCAAAGTTTCCAAAGGTAAAATAATTTCCATGTTTTTTTATTAATAATTAACACATAAATTGAAAGCCATCTATGTCCTTTTAATCTAACATTAAACATGACCCATTTGTTAAAACTGAATATAATTACAATAAACTATGGATTCTATTCAAATTGCATCAGTTTTTCCCTTCATATACTTTTTTTTTTCCCCAGTTTCCATGATACTGTCCTGCATTTGTTCTTCAGGTGTCCTCAGTCTCCTTTGTTAGTAAAGGATTCATTAATTATTTATTTTTTATAATTGTTTTCATCAGCATTTGGGCTTTAGTAACCAAATGACCTGGAAACAACAATTAGAGGTGGAAAAGTTTATTTGGGGCACATGATTTCAGAGTTCTCAGTCCATAGATGGGCAGTTCCATTCTTTAGGGCCTAAGGTGAAGTAGTACATCATGGGGAAACTGAGTGGTAGTGAAAAGCAGCTGTGAATATCACACAAGGAAACAGAAAGATAAAGAGAACTCGCCTTTCCATGAACAAAATATGAACCACAAAGGCACACTGCCAATGACCCACAACCTCCATCTTCACCCTATATGTCTACAGGTACCATGCTGCTAATCCCTATGGGGGATTAATGCACTTATTAGGTTAAGGATCTCATAACCCAATCATTTCACCTCTAAACTTTCTTGCATTGTCTTACCCATAAGCTTCTGGAGGACACCTCACATCTAAACCATAGCAACAATATTAATAATATTAAACATATTTTTGATGCAAAATAAAAATTATGCTTTTTTTAGAAGGGGTAGCTTATTCTGAGACAATACAAGTAAAGTAGGCCTGAGAGCAGAGATTAAAGTTGTCTTGAAAAAGTGTTCTGAAGAAAAAAATGTCATAATAACTTTTATAGACAGAGAATCATGGCAATCATAAATCAACAATGATAAATGAATACATTGATACAGTACATAATACATAAGGTAAGATAAAGCAGAGAAATTTTAAATTTTAGAGTCAGACAGTTATCTTATAATATTCACTTTTCTCTTTTTTATTTTTTTAATTATTGATAGATCTTTATCTTATTTATTTATTTATATGTGGTGTTGAGGATCGAACCCAGTGCCTCACACATGACAACCAAGTGTGCTGCCGCTGAGCCCCAGCCCCAGCCCCACCTTACAATATTCTTATGAAGAAAATTGATCTGCTGTATTCTTACCCAGAAGACTGGTCAAGAGTCTGCTCTTTTACATAATCATCATGAGAAAGTAAAATAAGATACAAAAGATGAGAAGACATGGCTAGATTTCTAAAGCCCTAGAGGTGGTACTGACACATAAGCTTCCCAGTGCCTTATCATGTAGTCTAGTCTAGCCATCTTATCTTCTTTTGGAAAGAGAAAGTTATCCATTTTGTGCTTGCTTAAGAATTCTTTCACAATAGTATCCTTACAAATTTTACAGAATGCACTTTTTCTATTCTGGTTACTCTAACAAAATACCATATATTGCATAAGTTATAAACAGTAGAAATTTGTTTTCACAGTTCTAGAGGATGTAAATCCAAGATCAAGGCAAAGTTCATTTAATGTCCAGTAGGGACCTCACTTTTGGTTCACAGATGGCATCTTCTCATTGTGTTACATGGTGGAAGGGACATGACAATTCTCTAAACTTTGTCTTATAAGGCACCAATCCCATTCATGAGAACTCTGTCCTAAGAAGACCCAGGCTTATTCTTTTATATTTCCTGCACAAATCTAAAGTTCAGAGCCAAAGCTAAATGATAAATGTTAATTAGAAAACAAGTTATTATACATGGGTGTGTTCATTATTATTAAATTATCATGTTTCTTCAGTCACTCAGTACTGGGTTACAGGCTTGGGATACATTATATCCAAATATTCTTCTTTGGCATGTTGAAACTGTAGACATAGGAGTAGCTATCAAAATCTGCCTTCATTTAAGGAAATTTATATCTACAAAATATAGTATCAGAAGGAGACCTGTTCAGAAGTAAATTTGATCACATGAGAAAATTTTATCCACAAAGTAACATGATATTTATGCACCATTCATTTTCTCTCTACACCTTCCAAAACTAGTCTCTACCAACATCCAAAAAACCTAAGTTCCTATTCCTTTGTGTAGTTCAGGATACTATGTAAACTTCAATGATCTGGCACTCCTTAGGTTCCATTATTTTATGGGATCTTTGTCTACACATACATATTTAAGTGTGTTTTTTTTCTCCTGTTAATCTGACTTATGTCAATTTAAATAATAGACAAAACAAGGAAACATGGAGAATGGAGAGAAACTACTCTTCTCTCCACTACAATAGACAAGGGCATTTATAGGAAATAAAACATGCATACAAACACATCTATTATTTTTTCTGCATCTACTTCTCAATATATTTATATATGTGAATATAATGCACACACATGCATACCCTCATTTAAAAGTAAACATTTATGCCCATACAATGTAGTTATAATAACTACTTTAATAATTTAATATATTTGTAAACATAACATAGGTGTTTATCGTGGGCTCATTTTCACTGAGTAAATATTTCCATCATGTTATATGGTTTCTTGTTCTTTGCATACTTCATGGCCTTTAATTGGTTCAAGATACTGAGAATTTTATCTTGATGAGTGCTGGCTACTTTTGTACTTCTGAATTTTTAGGGGGATTTCCCCTAAGCTGCTTTAAAATAGTTAACACTTTTTGTAATATGCTTAGGCAGGTTAAATTCTGTCCCCCTTCCAAGACTTCTTGTTTTCTACTATTTAAATAAGACCTTCTTTTCTACCTAATATTTCACAAATTGTGATACTGTACAGAGGAGATGGCAAGAACAGGCACAGCCCTGTTAGAGTACTGGGCACTACAGTTCTAATGTTTTTGAGTAGTAGTTTCCAAAAAATATCCTGAATAAACAATAAGCTAAAACAACCTATGCACTAGTGATTACAACACAATAGCATAGATCAATTATTTTCAGAAGACATAGAGAAAGCTTCAGCTTAGCAACTTGTTAGTTCCAAGTCAGTGACCTTCTCTTTCCTCTTTAATATAGTCAACTTTAGGTTTGACACCCTGGATTCCTGCTGGGTTGCATCTTGTTGGCAATTCTACCCCCTGCATCCATACTCAAGGGGAACAACACAAGCTTTCAATAGGCTAATCAAAGCCACTCTATGCTCTCTAGGAGGGCAAATTAAGTTGATTATTTTCATTGCTCAAATGCAAATGCCATTGCAGTAAAAATTCAAGATACACAATGTTTAGGTTGTATTCAGCAGTATTTTAATATACTCCCATAGAAAAACCCACACAGTAATTTGACATTTACACATAATTATAGAGAACTATTTCATTAAATTTTAGTGTGAAGCTATTAAGCAAAGGAAAGAAAGAAAAAATAAATAAATCTTAGTTAACTATAGATAACTTTTTAATTTTTAAATGATATTGAATACTTAAAAACAGTATATTATTTTCATAAAATTTGTAATTGTGTATAGAATGGAAGAGTCAATGGAAAGACACATGTTTTAAAGTGACAATATTAATTTTATGCATGTCTTCAGTATTCAAGTAAAATGTGTTCCCCCATATGATCCAAGGCCAGCCAATCAAATTATGCACATCAAATTGCCATTTATTACAATTGCACTTCATATAACCTTCATATTAAGACTAGAACCTTTTGAATAAGGATATTTAAACATGCACACACAAAAAAAAAAATAGGATAAAACTCATGGATGAATAGGAAGCATCATTCCTAAAAGGTTTGTTTGTAATATCAGTGACATGAAGAAAAAAAAAAATATGTATTTGAATTACATTCCCATCCAGTTGATGAGGGTCCTTAAGGATGTCATAAAACTGAGATATTAACTTAGCTACTAAAAGCTTGCTTGGTATGGTATAAACTGTATGTATACTTGATAAGAGAAGTTCTAAGATGTCCTAAATTTAGTTAGAGGGCCAAAGGATGAAGAAGAGGAGAGATGAGAGAAGCTATTCTTCTAACAGCTTTGGGCTCAACCAGTTACAACAACAAAGCTGTTCTACTTAATTGTATATTGAAACCCTAATTCAGAACCCCAGAAGGACAACGATCAGGACACCACTGCAAGCTGCTTATAACTTTAACCAGTTAAGAAACAGCACCTTCTCCTTATTGACGACAGTCCTTTTCCAAAACTTTGCCTGCTTCATTCATCTGGTCCACCCCCCTTATCTGTAGGTTACAGTATTTTCTTCCCAAGTTTTACAAAAACTGCTCTTAGCTGTAGACAGGTGGACATTTACTAACAACTAGCTAGCCCTGGGGCTGGTTATGGCGGGAACTTGTTCCAGGACTTGGTTCTTCTTTTTCTAACATCTATAATGAATGAGATGGAAAAACCTTTTCTGTTAGAAAAACCCTGGTCTCTAGAGATTTAGTTTAACATACTTCAGGTTTATATTTGCTTTTAAAAACATTAATTTAAAAAAGTAAATGATATAAATAAGTCCAATTATTTCCAGTAAAGTAATTATCCACCATAACATAATTTGCCATGCCTTGAATCTTACATATACCCCCGAGGGTCCATGTGTGAAAGACTTGGTCCCAAGCCTAGGATGCTATTGGAAAATGTAGAATCTCTAAGAGGTGGGACCTAGTTGGAGGAATGAGATCATTGAGGACATGGCCTTGAACTGAATTTTGAAACACTGGCTCTTGCCTTTTTCTCCCTTCTTTCTCCTGGCTGCAGTGAGTTGTTCTACCCTGTGGTTCTAGTTTTAGTCAGCTTTGTCCACTGCTGTAACTAAAGGACCCAACCAGCACAATTGTAGAGGAGAAAAGGTTTATTTGAGGGTTCAAGATTTCAGAGGTCCTAGTCCATAGGAGGCCAGCTTCACTTCTTGGAGCTCAAGATGAGGCTGAACATTATGGTGGAGTGTGTCACAGAGAAAAGCAGCTCACATCGTGGTGATCAAGAGGCAGAGAATTCACTCTCCAGCTACAAAATATGTAGCCAAAGCCATGCTCCAGTTCCCACCTCCTCCAGCCATACCCTACCACTTCAGTTACCATTCATTTAATCCCTATCAGAGGATGAAATCACTGATTAGGTTAAGACTCTTACAACCCAATCATTTGTCCTTTGAACCTTCTTGCACGGTGTGTCTCACACATTAGCTCTTGGGGGATACCTCACATCCAAGCCATAACAGGTTCCATCCATGATGCGCTGATTTGCCAGGAGCTCAAAAATAAAAGGCCCTTTGACAATGGGGTGAAACCTCTAAAACTAGAAGCCAAAATGAACCTTTCTTCCTTTTCAGTTGATCTTTCACTTATTTTGTCATAGTAAGAGAAAGCTGACTTTCACTTCATTCATTTAAAAATATAATTTGCTTTATATAGATGTATGCATGCATAAATATAGCAATTATAGACAATGATTTCCAAGAGAAATGCTACCACATGAACAATTATGTAGAATGCACTCATTACAAAATGTAAACATATGAGTACCTTGCATAAAATCGCTGTTTTATTTTGTGTGCTTAAAAGATACATGAAAATAACTTGGTTACAAAGTTATTTTTAATTTTGAAATGTTAGGAAATTCCTTAGAAATTCTTTTGATTACTTGTAATTGTAGCTATGAACAAGACAGTGGTGACATGTAAATTTATAGTTTTATCCATAAATAGAGAAGGTCTTGTTATAGGATTTAGTCACATCAAGAAAAGTTGTTTTATTTCTTCTGCTCTTATACTTAGGAATTTAAAAACTTATCTTTGTCTAAAAACACCCTCATAGGGTATTTTATTCTCCATGTTTAAAATTCTCATTTTAAATATTTACAGATTTGTCTTTGCTAATGAACATAATTATATAAATTATTGCATTTATTTTTAATGGATAAATAGGTATAAAAAATGCAGTTCAAATCAGAAGATTTTTTTCTACTATTTCAACTAATATCTGTTTAAAAATTTAAGTTTGAGTTTTTGAGATTGAGATTGAGCTTCTGAGATTGCAAGTGAAATTTCTGGAGAAAACTGTGGTTACTGTTGCAAAAATTAAATAATTTAGAATTCACACTCACACAGTAAGAAACTAGCTCTTCAGAACTCACAAAAAAAACCCAAACGGCATTAAAAAACCATATAAATTTGTGAGTTGGTTGTGGTAATGCATGCCTGTAATCCCAGCAACTAGGGAGACTGTGGCAGGGCAATTGCAAGTTTGAGGCCAGTCTTAGCAACTTAGCCTAGTAACTTAGGGAGACCCTTTCTTAGAATAAAATTTTTTAAAAAAGGGCTGGAGATGTAGCTCAATGGTAAAGAGTCCCTGGGTTCAATCTCTAATACCAAAAAAACAAAAAGATAACAAAAAAAAAAAAAAAAAAAAAA
>NW_025999968.1:44354770-44364762 GCF_001458135.2 Marmota marmota marmota | reverse complement strand
AAAAAAAAAAAAAAAAAAAAAAAAAAAAAACTACATGAATTCTTGAAATAAAAGTGACCCCAAATAACATTGAATTAGGAAAATTCAAAGGCAATTTTCATTAAATTTTTTTTTGCTCAAATTAATGTGAACTTATATATGCAAAATTGTGAAAATAAATATGCTACAAAAATTCAGAAGTTATATAAAAGTTCATTTGTTGGTTTAACTCTAACTGGAAGCAGACACTATTACATATTTTTCAGTTTAGCTCAAAGAAGCATGTCTGGAATTTTAAAATTTGGCTTTCCGTGAAATTCTGTATTTCTTTAGAATGCTGCTTTTAAGAACATAATGTCCTTTTTCAAGGAAATTAAATCTATATCTACTTTAAAAATCACTAGGGAGCATTTGTTTTGTTAGGATGGCACATCTTATTTTTGTTTTCTATTTCACTGAAGTAGTGGCATGTGTCTCAATGGCCACACTCAGGTTCCCTGCTGCCATTATAAATGAGACTGAAACTGTTTTCCTGGTAGAAATAGCTCTAGGACTGACATTTCATTATAATGTGGGAATCTGGTGTTTCACAAACTACAACACAACTAAATGCTCTCCCCCATGTAGAACTTGTAGTACTTCTATTAAGAATCTCAAGATGGATAGAAAACAAAAGCAGCTTAGGTTAATGTGAGTTTCTTCAACTTATAACTTTTAATTAAGGTAGAACACATTGGCATATGGGTACCTAATGGTCTTGATAGCTAGTGATCATCAGTATTGAAATATTTGTCAAAGATCCAAATTGTTGTTGGATTTTTATGTAAATAAGTATTATTTAAATCAATATTTGTTCCTTATCTATACATTTACTTACCCTGGATTGATTTTAGATGCTGCACATTTTATGAAAAATGGAATTATTTTTATAAGAAGTTAAGAAACAAAATGTCTTCTTAATTAAGATTTAGTTACTGCCAGGCATTTGGTGCATACCTGTTATCCCAACTTCTTGGAGCACTGAGGCATGAGATTCACAAGTTCAAGGTCTTTCTGGCAAATTGAATAAAAGGCTGGGAATGTAGCCAGGTTGGAAAAGTGCTTGCTTAGCATGTGTGAGGGAAGCCTTGGTTTAAGTCCAGAGAACTAAAAAAAAAAGAAAAGAAAAAGAAGTTTTAGTTTCTGTGATCATTTAACTTTCTAGCCATGAATTTATCTATCTTCTTGTCTTACAAATGTAAATGTTGCTTTAGTAAACGTATCCTTTAGCTTGTAGTGTACATTGAGAAAGAAGATACTGTATGCTTTTATTTGAAGGGAACGGAGGGGGGATAGAAATAGGAAAGACAGTAGAATTAATCTGATATAACTTCCTTATGTGTGTGTGTGTGTGTGTGTGTGTGTGTGTGTGTGTGTATATATATATATATATATATATTAGATTCACCACTGTTAATCATAACATTGTGTACATCCACAAGACTGGGATCCTAATTAGAATTGAAGATTTTAAAATACAGAAACTGAAATTATTTTCTTGGTCTTATTAAGAAACTGCATCATAAAACAGAATACTTTTGCCTTCAACCCTTATCCATAATAACTTATTTTCCCCTGTGTTCATCAGTGATTTTAGTAATGTATTAAAAGAAAAAATGCTTATTTATTCACTGCTCAATTTACTCAATAGTTATTGTATGATTTTATGAGTAGACAGGGCAGCCATACAAAAACAGTGAGCTTTAAAAAATCCTATCATAATTACACTTACATTTAGTTAATTTATTTCTAACAAGAAATTTTTGAGAACATATTTAAACATGAAAATCAAGTGATATATATTAAAAATCAAATAAATTAGCAAAATGAATTGATGGATGTGCCCTACATATGAAAAATGTTAAACAGTTTAGAGTTATTAATAAAATATTTTTTGTCTATTGCATGGGGATATCCATAAGATAGTCATATAACCACATTCAATTCTGTCATGCCATTATACTCAACTTGAATTAGTGTCTAATTTTTACTGCTTTTCTTAATACTTAGTTTCTTGCTCTGCTTGTCTATTAAGGAGAGGACAAAAAAAATCATGTTCTATTATATTTATGAAAAAGTCCCAATAATTTGTTGCTTAGATAGTTAAAATGATTTTTCTTTAAAATTTTGGGATTTAAGGCATTTCATTACTTTATTGAACATGTGTGTACACATTTAACAGTCAATTTCAGAGTAGTTTAAACAATCTTCCACTCTTCTCATCATTGTGTAACTTATGAGTAGAATATCTTTCTATGCTTGGGCAAATTGCTGTACTCCTCCTAGGCTTGAATAGACTCCCTATAGTTAATTGTTTAAGCTTTCATTATCATGAAACATCTTTGAGTGTTCCTTTGAACCTTTGGCTGAAGTCACCTCTGCTATACCATTTTCATCCCTTTGGTCATAACTAGAGTCTTCATTTTTTAAAACAAAATTTTCTTGCCTGAATCCCTCTTTTTATGCATGTAGAATCAATCTCTCTTCTGGAAGGTGGCAATATCAACATTCTCTTGACACTATATGTAGTTCTCTTTCAATAGTATCAATTTTCTTTCCCTTTGTTTAACATTTAACTTACTTGGTCAAATGCATTTTTTAACTATCCATTTTTTTGTGAAATGTTACTTGAGTTTATCAGTTGGAGACGAAAAGGCAACTCAAATATATGCTTGCTGTCTAAATAAACAGACAAAAGATGCACAGTCACTATGGCCATAAGACTATGGAATACATGATAGTCAATGATCATAATCAATAGGCTGCTTAAGGAGTAATTTGTGAGCAAAAGGTTAGTTGTATAGTTTTAGCGTATTTGATTAATCACTGTTAATTCACCTTGATAACAAATTTCAACCACACCTTTGGAATCTGATTTTAAAGAAAGGTGATAAGTAAAATTTGTGAAACTCAGCACTGTATAAAGTAAATGAAGTAAGTTTATCATTTATATCTGGAATACAAATAATTTCAAAAACATAAGTAAACATTTTTTTTTATGTTTGCTACCTGCAGTGAAAATTACCCACAAACAATAACATCTAGCCAAAAAGGAAGTTTTGTGGGCAGTATATATTTCCTTTGGTCTATAATTATGTCCATCTCAAATATATTATTCTGTAAATTTCAAATGATTTGAAGTATAAATCATCTTGACTTTTAAGTAAAGTTCCTTTTGTTATTTTAATTGTTCTTAGGAATTTTGAACTGCCTGGTATATTCATTTTCCAAGGATAGTCTACTCACACAAAGTATAGAAATGGCAGTGAGTCATCAAGCTAATGTCAGATTGGAAAATGTTTAACAGTAAGCTGGTGGCATGTGGATATCAAATATAGGCCCAAGCAAGGCAAGAATGAAGGAGCATGGCAGGATCAGGACAGCAAAATGTTAGCTCCGAAGCACAAGCCTGTTAGAGACAAGCAGGTTTGACAAGGGTTCTCAGTCCTGCATATCCCCACAATTTACTGTGTAACCTCTGTTTCACTCATACACTGTATTTTTTTTTGTTTGTTTGTTTTTGTTGTTGTTGTTGTTTTTCTACTTTCTAAATGTCCTGTGGAGAACATTGCCACTGTGGCTTTTCAGACCCATAAAACAGAGTGCTTTATCTTCTATCTTGATTCAGTTCAGTTGAAGAAGTCTCTAAGAGAGCCCTTACAAAGATAAATATATTTAAGAAGGTGAGGTAAAATCTTGTTCTCTGGTTGGATTTTTGTAATGGGCTCCACAATCTGGGGAAACATAATTCTTACCAGATATTGATATGGAAACCCTGAATTTGAGGAAAGATTTAAACAGAAACCAGGGCCTCCTCCTCCCAAGATGTAAGATTGAAAGAAAGGGCCCATGTGCTCCACTTCTGGTTTAGGTTCCAGGACCTTGGTTGGGTCACACAGATTCTTATCTTCTGTGCTTGGACTTCCCCTGCATGGACACCCACTTCAGGCTCCAACAGCAAAGGTCAGATGAAGGTTGTCTTCTCTAAGGGTCACTGTCCTCAGACCACTGGGGCTTCGGGAGTCTGCCACAACTCTGGGGAAATATTTATCACTCTGGCTGTTCTGCAACACCCCTGTCTGACTATCATGACCCCTAAAGCCAATTTATACTATCTTCAAAGCTATACAGAGTGCTTCCTTTTGTATAATTTTGTCTATATTCTGTATTGGTAATATTTTTAAGAATATGGCAGTATGAAAATGAATGTTGGAATCTTTCTGATACCTCTAGTCATCGGTGCCAAGTTCTGCTCCCTCACTGTTGAAGTTTGAACATTAGAGAAACATGCCAACAAGCATGTAAAGCAGGGTTTTCTTAAAAAGGGTAACACAGACTTCTAGGTGAAGGGAGAAGGGGCCCATAGCTGGTATCCTGGTATCCCTAGAAGCTAGGCATTCTGCCCTTTTTTATATGTCCTTGGCCTCCTTTGTTCTCCTGCTCTCTTCAGCTCATCTCTCTCCTTCCTGATATATGACTAGGCCCAGGAATGCTTGGTGGAAAACAGGTGGGCTGAAGGGGGAAGGGCAGGATGGAGTAGCCAAGAACACACTAACAACCTTATAGCTCCCTGTAGTGAGAGGCAATTCCTGGGACAGGTTACCTTGGCAACAGGTTGGAGCAGGGGCAGGTTCTTGATAAGGGTGGTAGAAGGGCTCTGAAGGAATTAACATTTCAATCCCTCATGGGACAGTCTCCAGCTTCCCAGACTCACTTAAAATTGGCCTCCTTGATCTGACCTGACTCCATTTACTTATGACTGCCAGTCTAATTCTGGCTTCAGTTCCATTCCTTTGTCTTAGTTTAGAAATAGCTTTCATTAGTTGGTTGATTATATTCTGTTGAGTGAAATAGTATGCACTTGCTTTCCTTTTTTGGTAGAGATATTTATCCCTTTTTATTATGTTGATTTCTAACTACTACTTATCTTATTTATTTAGCCTTTATCTTTTAGATGTGATACATTTTTAAAGTGTGCCATTTAAATGTTTACATTTTTTGCTTTTTTTTTAACTATTTGTTATGTAGACACATTTATCTTTCTAGTTTTTGTGGCATCCTTAGTAATATACTCTCAAATTGAATTTATAAAGATAGCTATCAAATTGGAGTAAAATTTAAGTAAAATGTAGCATTATGATAAAAGTAATGATAAATATTTTCATTACTGTGACTATGTCCACATACATAATAACATTTTCCAACATCGTTTACAATGACAAATCTTCTAATGGTATTGATTTTTATCTTTCATTAATATCACACATTGGTTCTATTTCTTTCCATATTTTGATGTTTTTAATTGATTTGTCTTCCTCTGTTACTGGTATAATGTTTCAATTATTATACTCTTCTATCATGCTCTATTATCTAGTGGTAGATCCTCTTCTTTATCTCTCTTTTCTTGAACTTCCATGGTTATATGCATTTTGGCACATTTAGAATGAGTCCCTAAAAAAATAATATTATTTTACTCAATTTGTCAGGTTAATTTTAGAATTATCTTGTTAACTGCTTCTTCCCCCAAACATATATTTGCTCATTTTTGTTGCATTGGCTTTAAAATAATTGAAAAGAAACTTATAATTTTATTACATGAATTATCATTTTTAAAGACATGTAATGCCAGATATTTATTCAGCTCCCTTATATTTCCTTCTGTTATATCACCTTCACATGTGTCCTTTTTGTTTCTGATAATAATACATGAATATTTACAAACACCATAGAATAAATTTATATATAGACAGAAGCCCTAAACACAGTCAACGGTTCTCAGTAAGCATATTTATATTTGTCTTTGGGAGGGAAGCAATGGCCATGGTGTCTGTGTTCATGTCCTTCAGGAAGTAATGGGGAACTCAGAAGTACAGGAAAGAAAAGGCCAAAGCTACACAGAGAACTCAGCAAACTCAAAAAATGCATTCACGGAACAATTACATTTACCAACTGAATTGCAAAAATCTACCACACATAGAATTCAAGGAACACAAGTTAAAATTTGAAATATTGTATCTAATTTTATAAAATCTGAAGAACTTAAAGAAAACATCTATACTGTCTGATTGCAAAAAATATTCAATGGCAATTTTGTTTTTAAATAAAAGGTATTATAAAATTGTATAGTTTGGTTAAATAAATTATAGGGTAGGTGTATATTTAAAAATTAGGTGATTTTTAATAGGTATGACTTTAATTAAACAGACTCAGGATTTAAACTGCCCAACTTCAAATTCTCACTTCAAATTTACTGTGAGTACTCCATGAGTTCTTATCCTGTGACTCAGCATGTTCCTTAACAAAAGAGAAAATGAAAGACAAATAATTTCTGTAAGAGAACAAAATTTATTTATTTAGCATTAAAGCCTGGGCCTGAATTTCCAAGTGTTACAGAAAACATCTTTTGTGCATGCTTCACATGCCCATATTTTAATGTCTAATTCTTTTCAATACATAATGAACAAAATTATTCACATCATAATAGAAACAAAATGCAAATCACTGCTGTGCTTGACAATTCTTGGGACCATAGAATGAGATGGAAATGTGTGTTATCTTACGTTCACACTATTCTCTGTGGAATAACTCAAGTTAACTTGAGAATGAAAGGAAGAAGGAGGAAAAATAATTCAATGGTCAATGGATTTTCGAGAGGTGATAATCAGAACTCAGCTAAATACAGTGGAGCTCAGGCAGGATGAAAAAATGTGAAAAACTATTCAAAACACTTCTGCCCACATGAATGGTCAGCATAAAGAAAATATTAATAGGGATGCATGTGATGTACTATAATTGCCTTTCTAAAATTTTTATAGCATTAAATATGATTTTGAATTATTTCTAAAGATGGCATTGAAGTATGTTCTTTATTTAAAAATGCACATCTTTATAATAATTCTTTTATTTTCTTCTCAGTGGTTCTTTTCCATGTTGTTTTTTTTTCATGTAAATTGCTGGCTGCCTATTATTTGTTGTTGTAGTTATTTCCCTTCTTCCTTGCTTCTATGTACTCTTTTGTTGAACATTTCTACCAAAAAAAAAAGAATATTAATATCTTTTATTTTAGCCATTCCTTTCCATTTTTATTTTAAGTACTTGCATTTTTTTATAGTATCAGCTTAAATAGACCAGTTTTAAATTTTAAAAAAGTCATAATAAGTAAGTTTATATATTTTTTTGTTATTTTAAAGAAAACTCTGTGCTTGGAGATAGGATATTTTTTCTGATGTTGTCATTTGTTTTTAAGATTAATTGATGTGTTTTAGTCTTGGCAGTCTTCCCAAAATTAGATTTTGGAAGGTTTTTTTTTTTTTCCTTTTTTATTAGAAAAAATACAATGATGTTTTCTCTTAAGGGAAAAGTAATTTTAAATTCATTTGCTGGTAAAGTATATATACAATGCAATTTGATAAGTTTAAAATAGGGAAGAACAAATACATTTTTCACTTAATAGTAATGGTATCACTATGATGCAACCTATACTCTAAACTGCTTTAAATATTCTTTCTTATAAATCATACAACTCTTAGAGTTAAGCAATCACATTTTACTCCATTTTATATAAAAGGAAACTTACATTTTAAAAGCCTGAGTAGCCAATACAAGGTCACACACCTGGCATGTGGATTATCCCAAGTAATCCTGCTCCAGAAAAAGGAACTTATTATTATAATAATGTATTATTTTTATTAGCAGGTCTATATTCCTTAATATCTAAAAAGATAAAATGTTTATAATTGGGTATATTTAGAATGAGTCCCTAAGAAATAATATTATTTATTGAAAATTTTCAGTGCTAGAATTATTTTCACTATACTTAATTACATTTCATAAATTTGATAATTCAATCTTCATATTCATAACATTGATGCTATTTCTATTCACGGTTTTTTAGATTAAACACTGGTGGCTCAACCAGATTAAATATTGGCACATAAATTGCAAGTGGAGATGCCATCAAGGATTCTAATGTAGGAAATCTGAGTATACACGTGATAATTGTTAAACATGGAAGCCAATTTTGCTTTTCTCAGTTATATTGGCTTGTTTTTCACTGGTTCAGATGTGAATGAACAAGACAGGTGCTTGAACCCAGATTTTTAAAAATATTTTAACAGCTTTATCACCATATACTTGATACAAAAAGCACTGCACATTATAATATGCACATTTTTTATTTTTTTTTAACAGTGGTTAACTGCCATTTACTTAAAAAAATAGATTTTACTTTTCAGGGCTCTTGTCATTCAGAGCAAAATTGAGCAAAGAATAAAGAGATTTCCCATATTCCCTGCTCCACAAGTACACAGCCTGTCTCATTAACAATATCCCCCACCACAGGGGTACCTTTGTTGCAATGAATGACCCACCATGGACACATCACTATTATCCAGAGTCCACAGTTTACATTAGGGTTTAGTCTTTTTTTTAACTGATTTTTTAAAAATAAATGACAGTGGAATGCATTACAATTCATATCATTCATATACAATTTTTCATGACTCTGGTTGTATATAAAGTATGTTCACACCAATTTGTGTCTTTATACATGTACTTTGGATAATGATGTCCATCACATTCTACCATCATTGCTAACCTCCTGCCCCCTCCCTCCCATCCCCTCACCCCTGTGCTCTATCTAAACTATAAGTTTACATATGTGCAAACATCTATGAAAATATAATAATCAAAGTATCAGACATGTCCAAAACCTCCCCAGTTTATTTGTGTCTCTTTTCTATACGCATGCATGTTTGTGTCTAAAGAATAATTAATATAAGAATTACCCTCAGCAAATTTTAAAATGCAACAGGTCACATGTTGTATAAGTACATAACTAGATTACTCACCTAGCATAACATAAACTTTATGAACATTGAACAAAAACAATGGGACGTTTTTCTCAATTAAGCATTTTCTACTAGGAGACATACCATAGAATTCTTAAATTATGTGGCAAAATAGGAGCAATAACTAACAAATTTCAAGTCTTGAAAAATGTTGCATGGATCCTTGAGACAAAAATTCATGGTGAGACTTTATAAAGAAAAAACAATTTCTGGATGCAAATATAAGTTTTGTAACCCAATGCAAGCATACACATTGGCAATGTATATTCAGTGACACCTCAACATTTCTATAACATATGTGCAAACATGGGAATGTTATTTTACATCTGGAATTCCAAAGAATATAATTATTTAATCCTTAATTGAGATGTATATTCATCTGCATTGTTCCTTAATTTTTATTTTCCTCCTTTTTTTGTTTCAGCAAAATTAATATTCTTATTCTTGATAGTTGAAGTCTGTGATTTATAATGTCATAAAATTATCACTTACCATGGATAAAAATTTTTGAAAATAAACAACATTATGTGTGAGTAATATGTTACATTCTTCCTAAGTAAATACTATTATAAATTTATACTTTTAACACATCTTTGGCTTTATTATTTATTTTGCTATCAATAATCAGAAATATTCTTAACTCTACAAAGGTTCTAAAAAATGCTTCAAATGTCATGATTGATGAAATTTGAATCCTATCACCAAAATTAAAAACATGGTTCTTCATTGTTCTTACATGACTGAAGAAGTCTATAGTTTATATTTATCTGCTTTAACAATTATTTTATACTGTGATTTTTTTGTTTAAGTTTTAAAAAGTTGATATAGTTTAATGTAGGTATTTTTCTTTTTTAAAATTTTAATTTGTAATATGTGACAATATAATGCATTACAATTCATATTACACATATAGAGCATAATTTGTCATATCTCTGGTTGTACACAATGTAGAGTCACATCCTTCATGTCTTCATATATGTATTTAGAGTAATGATGACCTTTACATTCTGCTGTCTTTTCGACCCCTATGGCTCCTCCCTCCTGATCCCTTCCCTTTTGCCCTTTGCCCCATAGAGTACTTGCCAAGCATGCAAGAGGACCTGGGTTCGATTTCCAGCACCACAA